>NC_060139.1:24196186-24506186 GCF_021461385.2 Schistocerca piceifrons
CATTTCAATCCAATTAGAGAAACCTCCACCACTGTGCTATCTCGGGATTCTCCAGGGACTTGGGTTCGTGTTACTGCTCATAGTGTCGCCGAGGCGAAGAGCAGCGAGTGGAGTGCTTGGGGTAGGCGGATATGATATGTTTTCCTCCACTTCTTGTTACTATTTACTGCGTTCAACTAGTTACAATTTGTTAAGTTCAACCAGTGGTAACGCCCCAGTCACCTGCCCTGGGGGTTGGTGTATGTAACGAAAGTGTACGTTTCCTCGCCTCGCCTTGCCGCTGCTGTCCGGTAAGGCGTGTACCTTTCTTGGTTGCAAGTCGGTTGGTGATTCTTCTACGCGGGTGGTAGTGGTTTCTTTCTCGTTATGGGCGCTCTAAACACAGTATTCTGGGGACGTTGTACAGACCGCCGCTTTGGAATATTGTTCCATCGTTGCATTTTGTTTATCGGACGACAGGTAGCTTCAGCAAAATTATCATTAGTCATTCGTTAAGACTGCCACTAGTCTGGGTTACCATCTTGTAATGTGAATGCAACTCTTGGCTGCGTATCTCATCTCTCGCGAAAGTGTTTGTTGCCGGACCTTCCCGGAGGTCGATTCCTGGAGCACCGTCTGTGGCCCCTCGGCTTTTGTAAGAGATGTGTGTTCTTAAAGGAGGTCTGATGGCCAGTAGTTCAATGTAACACTCCTTCAGCCCACGCCTTCTCCGGGTATAACCTGTCTCAGTATCCAATAAGGGACTTCTGTAATGGTCCTTGTGTTTTATTATTGTATTATTTATTACAATACCTTGCAATCTTTACAGTAAAGGTTATATATGTCTACTTAATAGTTCTGGTCGCCTTCTGGAATGAATCTGGCGGTGTACCGTTCAGTGAATGTTAAGGGTTGTGTTACAAAGTTTACCGTCATCTTATTTCACCCGTTTGGTGATCAATTGCTTGTTTTTTAATTAACCTTTGCTGTTGTATTTGCTGTTTTACAGCAGGTTTCTAAATTTTTTATATTATTGCCGTTCCTGGCATGTAAGGCTTTCAGCCCTGATTCTAATTTGGTACATGTATTTACGCAGTAAGCCTTTAAAACCTTATTTACAGCCATTCCTGGCGTCTGATGCCTTCTGCTGCGTTTGTGGCGACTTGCCTTTAATATTTCAGTACCTGTAATTTGTAAGTAGCAGAGAGTTTTAAACAGTTCTTAATTTGTCGCCATTCCTGGCGTGTACGGCCTTCTGCCCAGATCACTGTGGCTTGCTTTGAAAAAATTATCTGCTGTATTTGTATTTAATGGTGATTTGCTAAATTGTAACTCACTGAAAACAGTAGCTATTATTTACACAATTGTTAATTCTTTCAATGTGGGGCGCCGGCCGGTGTGGCCGAGCGGTCCTAGGCGCTAAAGTCTGGAACCGCGCGACCGCTACGGTCGCAGGTTCGAATCCTGCCTCGTGCATGGTTGTGTGTGATGTCCTTAGGTTGGTTAGGTTTAAGTAGTTCTAAGTTCTAGGGGACTGATGACCCCAGAAGTTAAGTCTCATGGTGCTCAGAGCCATTGGAACCACTTTTTTTGATAACGTGCGGTATTTCTATTTAATAAAATATGGCGTTTCAATCTTCGATCGCTATTCTTTATTTTCAATTACCTCTTTCGGGCTAGCTGCCCATCTTCAGATCTGTTAGACAAAGTTAAAAATATAATTAATAGGAGAGATACAGTTAGTGATAGAAATATCTTAGTTTACAAAAAGAAATTTTGGATCGTATTAAATGCCAACATACCATATGACGCACAAGTTACTCTGTAACTGCAATATATGGTATGTTGGCGTTTAATACGTTCCAAAATTTCTTTTTGTAAACTAAGATATTTCTATCACTAACTGTGTCTCTCTTTATTAATTATATTTTTAACTTTGTCAAAGAGATCTGAAAATGGGCAGCTAGGCCGAAACCGGTAATTGAAAATAAAGAATAGTGATGGAAGACTGAAACGCCATATTTTATTTAATGAACGATCGCGGAATTCCCATTAAGACAATAATGTCTAGTTTTTGTACTTCTATTTATTGTTGAGTCTGGAAATACTGGTTTAAAATAAATTGTGTGCAACTGTAAAACGCAACCAATAGTAACTGATTACGGCCTCGTCCACAATCGTAACCGAATCCTGCGTTCCCTTGACTACCAGGTTTCAGAATTCACGTCAGTCAGCGCCTGATTTCCTTGAAATTGGTGTGGTACAAGTGGAAAATATTGCGCAATCCCTACCACTCCGATTTGAGTGCACTATGAAGGCTGGATTCTGTGCCACGCGGTATTAGAGTCGTACCTCTGGGACTTGCTAGTTTTTAGTCCTGTGTGCTTGAGCCCCTAGTAATTACCGTCTGACTGTGAGGACAGCAATATCCCGAGCTCGGCCCTGGGACTGGCCGGTGGCAGAGACCGCAGCGCGGCGCCCCGTGCAGCATTCCCAGCGAGCTGCAGGCTCTGCGACTGACACCGCGCAGGCCGGGGCTGGCCGCAGTTAATTGCGTGGCAACGCGTGCCACCTGTTCCCACGGCTCTGCAGTCCGCACGCACGCGCTTACACACACACTCACACACACGGCTGGCCTTGGGTCGCCACCCTTTCTCTGTGATTCTCATCATTCTGCAGTACAGTGTAGTGATCTACATCTACATTTATACTCCGCAAGCCACCCAACGGTGTGTGGCAGAGGGCACTTTACGTGCCACTGTCATTACCTCCCTTTCCTGTTCCAGAGGCGTACGGTTCGTGGGAAGAACGAATGCCGGAAAGCCTCCGTGCGTGGTCGAATCTCTCTAATTTTACATTCGTGACCTCCTCGGGAGGTATAAGTAGGGGGAAGCAATATATTCGATACCTCATCCAGAAACGCACCCTCTCGGAACCTGGACAGCAAGCTACACCGCGATGCAGAGTCTGCCACTTGAGTTTGCTAAGCATCTCCGTAACGCTATCACGCTTACCAAATAAACCTGTGACGAAACGCGCCGCTCTTCTTTGGATCTTCTCTCTATCTCCTCTGTCAACCCGACCTGGTACGGATCCCACACTGATGAGCAATACTCAAGTATAGGTCGAACGAGTGTTTTGTAAGCCACCTCCTTTGTTGATGAGCTTCATTTTCTAAGGACTCTCCCAATGAATCTCAGCCTGGCACCCGCCTTACCAACAATTAATTTTATATGATCATTCCACTCCAAATCGTTCCGTACGCATACTCCCAGATATTTTACGGAAGTAACTGCTACCAGTGTTTGTTCTGCTATCATATATTCATACAATAAAAGATCCTTCTTCAACATGTTGTCGTCTTCAGTTTGAAAACTGGTTTCATGTAGCTCTCCACGCCGGTTGGTCCTGCAAGCCCCTTTCATACCTGCATAGCTACTGCGGCTTACATCCGTATGGGTCTCCTTACAGAATTCAAGTCTTCGTCTCACTGTATAAATTTTAAACTGTCAGCCCGCCCCCCGCTTCCGTCCACTACAAAATTGACTAGTCCTTGGTAACTCAAGATGGATGCTGTCAACAGATTTCGTCATACAGTCACATGTGGTGCAAATGTCTTTTCATTACCTCCTCATTATCTTTTAGATCTGTTTGTTGTGGTCGTCAGTCCAGAGATTGGTTTGATGCATCTCTCCAAGCTAATCTATCCTGTGCAAGCTTCTTCATTTCCCAGTACCTACTGCAACCTACACCCTTCTGAATCTGTTTAGTGTATTCATCTCTCGGTCTCCCTCTACGTTTTTTTACCCTCCGCACTGCCCTCCAATACTAAATTGGCGATTCCTTGATGCCTCAGAATATGTCCTAACAACCGATCCCTTCTTCTAGTCAAGTTGTGCCACAAATTTCTCTTCTCCCCAGTTCTGTTCAATACTACCTCATTAGTTATGTAATCTAACCATCTAATGTGCTTATTACTCACATTTCACTTCGGTATAAGGCTACACTCCATACTAAGATCTTCAGAGAAGCCTTCCTAACGCTTAAATATGCATTTGACGTTAGCAAATTTCTTCTTTTCAAAAACTATTTTCTTGCTATTCCGCAGTGCTCATAGGTGCCTAAATAGCTAAACGTAACTACTACTTTCATTGTCTCATTTCATCAGCATTACCTGATTTGACTACATTCCATTGCTCTGGTTTTACTTTTCTCGATTTCCATCTTCTATCCCTTTTTCAAGGCACTGTCCATTCCTTCCTTCTAGAAGAGATATCCAGTGGAATACTACAATTACACAGTGGTGTCACAACAACAAATTCAGGATAGCTGAAAGCAAAAGCCGGCCGGGGTGGCCGAGCGGTTGTAGGCGCTACAGTCTGGAACCGCGCGACCGCTACGGTCGCAGGTTCGAATCCTGCCTCGGGCATGGATGTGTGTGATGTCCTTAGGTTAGTTAGGTTTAAGTAGTTCTAAGTTCTAGGGGACTGATGACCGTAGGAGTTAAGTCCCATAGTGCTCAGAGCCATTTGAACCATTTTTTTGAAAGCAAAACAACGTACACTTTACTGAAAGGATCACTCCGAAGGAACCCTTCAGTTAAAATAGGGGACACAAACATTAGAGGAGCGTATGTAACATGCTATTTCTTGGTGCACACAGATCATAAATTGAATTTCCACGAACACATGAGGCTAACAACATTAAAAAAAAAAAAGCAACAGGAAACGTGGTACATAACCCGGTGAGGCTAAATTCAAAACAGTACATACTACATCTACCAATCATACGGACGCACCACTGTGCGCTTTTCGAGTCAGCACTCAGCTTCGCAGTTAGCACATGGGAACAAAGACTGAACCAGGTTACTAACAAAGCATCAGTCATACGAGGGCAGACAAATGTCTCCGTAAGACTCGGAACACATACTCTCTGGGTGGTCTGGGTGGTCGATCGGTTCTAGGCGCTACAGTCTGGAACAGCGCGATCGCTACGGTCGCAGGTTGTAATCCTGCCTCGGGCATGGATGTGTGTGATGTCCTTAGGTTAGTTAGGTTTAAGTAGCTCTAAGTTCTAGGGGACTGATGACCTCAGAAGTTAAGTCCCATAGTGCTCAGAGCCATTTGAACCATTTTGAGAAGTGTCCTGCTTAGGCTACCAGCAGCCTTCGACAGCACCTCAGTGGATGCACTGTGTGTGTGTGTGTGTGTGTGTGTGTGTGTGTGTGTGTGTGTGTGTGTGTGTATGTGTGTGTGTGTTGCTCGGATTATGTCCGATAGATATGACGAGCGAATGTGGAGCTTCAAAGTACTGGTCAAATATGGAGAGGCTACATAAAGTACATACAATAACTGGTGTATCTACAGGGTGTTACAAAAAGGTACGGCCAAACTTTCAGGAAACATTCCTCACACACAAATAAAGAAAAGGTGTTACACGGGCATGTGTCCGGAAACGCTTAGTTTCCATGTTAGAGCTCATTTTAGTTTCGTCAGTATGTACTGTACTTCCTCGATTCATGTGTGGGCTGACGAGAATCCGCACGCAATTGTGCAATCACGTCATCAACACAGATTTTCTGTGTACGTTTGGGCAGGCATTGTTGGTGATGTCTTGATTTGGCCCCATGTTCTTCCACCTACGCTCAATGGAGCATGTTATCATGATTTCATACGGGATACTCTACCTGTGCTGCTAGAACATGTGCCTTTACAAGTACGACAAAACATGTGGTTCATGCACGATGGAGCTCCTGCATATTTCAGTCGACGTGTTCGTACGCTTCTCAACAACAGATTCGGTGACCGATGGATTGGTAGAGGCGGACAAATTCCATGGCCTCCACGCTCTCCTGACCTCAACCCTCTCGACTTTCATTTATGGGGGCGTTTGAAAGCTCTTGTCTACGCAACCCCGGTACCAAATGTAGAGACTCTTCGAGCTCGTATTGTGGACGGCTGTGGTACAATACGCCGTTCTCCAGGGCTGCATCAGCGCATCAGGGATTCCGTGCGACGGAGGGTAGATGCACGTATCCTCGCTAACGGAGGACATTTTGAACATTTCCTGTAACAAAGTGTTTGAAGTCACGCTGGTACGTTCTGTTGCTGTGTGTTTCCATTCCATGATTAATGTGATTTGAAGAGAAGTAATAAAATAAGCTCTAACATGAAAAGTAAGCATTTCCGGACACATGTCCACATAACATATTTTCTTTCTTTGTATGTGAGGAATGTTTCCTGAAAGTTTGGCCGTGCCTTTTTGTAACACCCTGTATACAGACGACAAGCCACCTTAATAGTTGGGATTTGGATACATGGCAAGGTGAGTGGGATGTAAGTGACGAAGAGACGTAGGCAGAACTACTTCCTCTCTGACGAAAGGGAGCGGTTGAGAATGGAACATACCGATTCCAGCCGGGCTACGGTACTTTTCTTAACTGGACACGGACCTTTTCCCACAACCGTAAACGCCGTGAGTCTGAGACCGACAGCTAAAAGCCCATGCGGGGAAGAAGGTTCCCAATAACACTCTGCCTTCTTCAGCGGGCAACACGCGAACATGAGCACAATTAAATAAATTAACTGACAGTATTACAAAAACAGCACTTGGAGAATACCCGCGGAAACGACCTAACAGACATGCTTACATGCAACGTAACAACAGTTTCCAGAGAGTGGACAGAGACAACAATGTCGCTGAAGAGGATGAGGAGGAGCAGGCAGATGGTACGTAACAGTAAATAAGACACCTATAATTACGAGTCAGACACAACGTGCCAAAATGCACAGACAAGTTCTACATAGCAGTCAAATAATAGTCTAGGATACGAATACTAGAGTATATGTAGTGTAGGGCATTGCCAGCCTCGAGAAGAAAGCACCCGGTGCAGTGCAGTACATTGACGAATGAGTAACGTTAATGCGTAGGATTAGCAATACAGGTTCTCTAGTACGAGTACTACCTATGTATTACATTGTAGTGACTGGCAGTCAACAGCTAGAAGAAACCATACTGAGATTTTCACGGCCAGTCACAATCGGTGATGGCACATCTAAATATTTCCTCTACAGTCTTCTTGCCTTTTTCTTAAAACAACGAAATTTATATGTATGTATTTCAGCCTTAAATTATTTGTTGTTTAAAAAAGTATTTATTCCGTGTCGAATAGCGCAGAAGGACACAACAAAAAAGGATGACAAACGAAAACTGTAATATGTATGGCCCGTTTTAATTTATCAGTTGGAAGGTCTTTAAATTTGAAATAAATAAATGAATTTCGTCCACCTGCCCTTTGATGTGTGCTTTAATTCTTCTTCCTCAACTTTAATTCCAGTTTGCTCTTGGTCTCCCTTAGTGGGTGCTCACTGTGTCAGCAGCTCGTGGTCTTGTGGAGAGGGTCCCCAGATTCGATTCCCGACCGGCACAATATGTCATACGCACATGTTTTGCTCACTATACTGGTCAAATAAAATGGTGAATGGCGGGAGGGAGGGACGCAGATTACAACCCTGTATCACTCCATTGTCAACTACTGCTTTCCTTTGGTCTTCGACTTTTGACATACTGCTCATAAATTCACGACACCTAGATTTTTCAGGTAGTACGCTGTAGTGATTTGACAGCTGGCCGAGAAATGGCAGTGTAGAAATTTAATGTCCCCTCAGTAGTGCCATAGGCTCGGTCCTGTGGGCGCTATTGTTCTCCTTGTATGTCAGACACATATCGTCTGTTCTGGCCGTCTCTAAATATCTTTTGTGCGATAACGGCCTCCAGATTTAGCTAAGTACCGTATGTTAACATATAAATACTGTTGTCGTCCAGATGAATAATCGCCTGTCTACAGTGGTCAAAAAGGCGCAAAATCTGTGACTTCAACATAATGCAACTACGTCTCGCCTAATTTATGAAGACATTCTTTCAAGATTTATTACGTTCTCACAGAGAGATAAATAAAAAGATGTTTCAAGAAGGAAATGGCCATAGATTTTCCTTAACAACAAACGAAATGCTCAGTCTTCTACGGAAATCTTTTGAAATAGTGTAAATGTTGTTTTCCATGTCAGAATTGTCCGTAACAGTTTTATAGTTTCGTTAAAGCTTCTGTATACGCGAAAAGCATTCATGTGCAGCTTTTATGTGCCATCTAACATTTAATATTACATTTCAAATCTACTTTTGTTCTCAGCTACATAATTTGTTCTTCATCTTATTTGATCTGGACAGACATCTCGAATGTAATAAAAATTTGAATTGCTGGTGAAACTTGCACTTTGTAAAACTTGGAACTACTTACTTATTTACTTATTACTAGGCATCCGATTTCTAAGTTAAACGTTTCATACGTCACAGCCCTGAATGGTATGATTCTTGTTGTACCCCCTTCAACCTCCTCCCCTCCCCCGTCCCCCCTCCCCCTCCTTATTCCCCGAACGGTGTTATCATGTAGGTACATGCTGTAATATGTGTAAGTTTTGGCGTGTGAGTGGAATTGCGGGCCTTTATGTTCCGTTCCGTCTGTACTTACCAAGAGAATTTTGACCGAGTGTGTTCATGTTTCAGGAGCTGCGGCGGCGTCCCGACTGTACGTGGACGCCATCAGCAAGCTGGCCAAGCAGGCGCAACAGGGTACCTGGGGAGCCTCCGCTGACATCGGTGAGTCATCGAGTGAGGCATCCTATTACAGTCATCGCTTTGGTGCTTTGAATGCTGACGCAATGCGAAAGGTGGACTGTAATTCCTAGAAGCGAAAAATTCTGGCCTTTGACGAAACCCTCTCTTTCCTCATGCTTAAGCGGTGGAGGTCATCTAGTCTAGTTGATCCGATGGGTTTCAATGAGGAGTTAACGTAGCTAAAACCTTAATAATATACTTACGTTTTATTAATTTCCTATCACAATTTGGCACTGGACGTCTTGAAAAAGGACATCAAATATGTAGGCCTTTCAATAAGTAAACAATTTCGATTGAAAAAATGCGGAATTGATTGTGGGATATCGTAGAACTTTACCGCTTCAGCTCCTACGGTTTCATGGAAGCTCCGATAGACGGCGGTGCTATACGTGGCCTTCAAAATGGCGTCTGTATCTGTTGTGGCGTAACAAGCTAGTTACGCCACACTGAGAAGGGAGCCGAAAGGCACGCGTACACACACGCCGACTGGCGTCAAATCTGGAACAGGATACGTTATGACTGCTATAAAGAAAATACGTAGCTTTGGAATATACTTAACTTTTAATCTTTGTTGGTTTACAACGTTCTTCTTGAGACATTTATACGATAACTCTCAACCTAGGTAAGGCTAATGGCGCCTTGCTAGATCGTAGCCATGGACTCAGCAGAAGGCTATTCTAACTGTCTCTCGGCAAATGAGAGGAAGGCTTCGTCCGTATTGTCGCTAGCAATGTCGTCCGTACAACTGGGGCGAGTGCTATATCGTATCTCGAGACCTGCCTTGTGGTGGCGCTAGGTCTGCGATCACACAGTGGCGACACGCGGGTCCGACATGTACTAAATGGACCGCGGCCGATTTAAGCTACCACCTAGCAAGTGTGGTGTCTGGCGGTGACACCACAGTAACGAAGATGAGTTCCGACCATTGCGTTTCTTTTGGTGGATAATCAGAGCACCGCAGATATTCGTAGGCTCTTGCAGAATGCCTACGGAGATCTGGCAGTGAACAAAAGCACGGTAAGTCGTTGTGCGAGGAGTCTGTCGTCATCGCAACCCTGTCTGATCTCCTACATGCCGGCCGACTCCACAAGGGAATGACTCACGAAATGCTGGCAAGTGCGGACAGTGTCATTCGAGTTGGTCGACTGAGTACAATGAAACACCTCGTTCTCAGCTGGACGTCTCTGCTGGAAGTGCTGACATGCTCATCCACCAGTTGAATTTAAAGGTATGTGTCCGCTGGGTTCCTCACCGCTTAACAGAGGACCATAAGAAACATCTGTGTAGAATTGCTTACGCGGTTAAACATGGATTCATCATTTCGAACCGGAAATAAAACGGAGATTATGTTGTAGAATAGCGTTTTGCAGTCAAAGCAGTGGAGAATAATATGATGTATTGTTGAACGGAGATAATGTTGAAAAATAGTTTTTTTGCAGCCAAAGGGGTGGAGAATAATATGGTGTATTGGAATCCATAACAAAACGAAACTGCTTTCAGAAAAACGTGTGCTGCATCACTTATTGAAAACCCCTCGTATACTAATACAAAGTATCTCATGAATGTTATCGGTACCGACGGCGTTGACAGGATACTTTAGATCAAAAAATGGTTCAAATGGCTCTGAGCACTAAGGGACTTAACAGCTATGGTCATCAGTCCCCTAGAACTTAGAACTACTTAAACCTCACTAACCTAAGGACATCACACAGCACCCAGTCATCACGAGGCAGAGAAAATCCCTAACACCGCCGGGAATCGAACCCGGGAACCCGGGCGCGGGAAGCGAGAACACTACCGCACGACAGCGAGCTGCTGACATACTTTAGATCAAACTGTTTGATATCCTTTTAAAGGTGGCCAGCGGACGATACGGGCTAGGATATTATCATGAAAGTAGATTGTATACGTGAAAGAGAAGTGGAGGCACTGGAAGGTTACATATTGATTACATAATGGTAAGACACAGATTTCGGAACGAGGTTTTAAAGTGTAAGACTTTTCCAGGGGCAGATGTGGACTCTGACCACAATTTATGGGTTGCGAACTTCTGATCAAAGCTGAAGAAACGGCAAAAAGGCAGGAATTTAAGGAGACAGGACCTGGATAAACTGAAACAAGAGGTTGTAGAGGGTTTCACAGGGAGCATTAGGGAACGATTGACAAGAACAGGGGAATGGAGTTCAATAGAAGAAGAATGTGAAGCTGTGAGAGATGAAATGTGAAGGCAGCAGAGGTTCAAAAAGGTAAAAAGATGAGAGCTAGTAGAAATCCTTGAGTAACACAAGATAGATTGAATTTAATCGATGAAAGGAGAAAATACAGTATAAAAATGCAATAAGTTGAGAAGGTGGAAGGCCGTACAAAAGTCTAAAAAACGAGATCGACAGGAAGTTAAAAACGGCTAAGCAGGAATGGGCAGACGACAAATGTGTTTCAAGTTGCCGCACCATTTCAATCGCACGCTATGATGCACCTGCTCTCCGTACCGCAACAGAAGTGTGCCTGGTGTTACCGTGAGACATGTAACTAACCTATTGAAGTACCTACCCACTATTGATCCTACCTTACAAATTTTCGGCTTTCAAGGACAATTTTCAGGAACAATTTATTGTTTTTCTATGATATTTGTGTCTACGTCTCTGAGAGGGTAAAATTATGCCATATTGTTTGTCTTATTTTTACAAGAGCTTGCCATTTGTCTTTTCAGAAAAGCTATGTTGAAAATATTTAGCTGTTGCACAACACAAGACTTTTCTGAAAAATTTTGTGAGGAAAAATTACACTAAACGCTGCAAGTTTGCGCTGATGAAGACGTTTCCTTGCCAAGCGTACAGAGGGGGTTTCAAGGGTGGACGGAGGCGCTAGAAGGTCTAGTGATTAGCATAGACAACCGATATTGTAGAGTTTGCGGTTTGGTTTCCAAATATCGGTCATGAACTGGTCTGTAGAATAAATTCGTGCGTCTTTACTCATTTATAACATGCTGAGTGGTTACTTCAATAAATTGGAATCGTAAATTGACTCACGTCCCAGAAAGGAAATTCATTCAAAAGGAATCATGGAAACATGTAGCTAGCATCAGGAATAAATTAAACATTTCAAAATAATCAGTTACCAGACTTGGCGATCAGGAATGCAAGTCGTCATGGAAAATTTCAGAACTTGGATTACAAGCAGAGTGATAGCGTCGGCCTGAAGCACTGTTTTGACAAGGTTTTCGCTCTTGACCGTCACATGTCGAGTACGAAAATTGTTGGGGCTTTGCTTCAAGACGACGCTGTTACGCAACAGATAATTCGAATTCAATATCCGCAACAAGTGTTCTTTCCAACACTTTGAAAATTGAAGTACATACTAAGAACAAGCTAGCATTTGTCATTACTTCACAGAAGCTGGATTACCATTCCATCAGCTATGCGATAGTCGTGTATTTTCAGCGTTTTGCCTTCTGTTATCCGGGTTTGGGAGAAACCGAAATCTCTGTTCAGGTAGCGATCCATCGTACCGTTTCAGTCTGCCACGAGTAAAGTGCTGTTACCAATAAAGAAAAATCTGTTGAGTGGAAATGGATGGGAATTACGACTTTTTAAATATATTTTCCTGGTTAACACAACGAACTTCATTACAAAACACAACTGAACTATGTGCAGAATACGTTATACACGACAAATGTGCTTGGTATTAAGAAACAGTAATAAAATAAGAATAAAATATACTCAGTGGGTATAACTCAGGTAACGAAATAACGTTAACAGAAAAAACAATTAAAATAAATGGGATCTGCAATTACCTTCAATAGGAAACGCCAGTGGATAAAATTACTCGTACGGTGGTCTGCAAGGCATAAGGACAAAAGGAATTTTCGCACTATGTGCTTCAGTCAAGTAACATACTTCAATTAAATTTGGACCGTACATAGAAATAACTGCTACACTACACTTGTTGTTGTTGTTGTTGTGGTCTTCAGTCCTGAGACTGGTTTGATGCAGCTCTCCATGCTACTCTATCCTGTGCAAGCTTCTTCATCTCCCAGTACCTATTGCAACCTACATCCTTCTGAATGTGCTTAGTGTATTGATCTCTTGGTCTCCCTCTACGATTTTTACCCTCCACGCTGCCCTCCAATGCTAAATTTGTGATCCCTTGATGCCTCAAAACATGTCCTACCAACCGATCCCTTCTTCTAGTCAAGTTGTGCCACAAACTTCTCTTCTCCCCAATCCTATTCAATACCTCCTCATTAGTTACGTGATCTACCCGCCTTATCTTCAACATTCTTCTGTAGCACCACATTTCGAAAGCTTCTATTCTCTCTTGTCCAAACTGGTTATCGTCCATGTTTCACTTCCATACATGGCTACACTCCATACAAATACTTTCAGAAACGACTTCCTGACACTTAAATCTATACTCGATGCTAACAAATTTCTTTTCTTCAGAAACGATTTCCTTGCCACTACACTACAGAACGTAAATGAAAGAAGTTAGCACTGAGAGGAAAACAAATGACACGTCTTTTCAAAGGAAATACTTACGCTGAAGTCATCGCGATTCATAATGGTTCCATAGACATTACAAACGGGGAGACAGTGTAGCATAGCATTCTCTACAAAGTGCTTCCGTGATGACCACAAAACTGGCAAGGAGTTCTTGTGACAGAGTGTTCCATTCCCCCCGCCAGCGCTGTTATCAACTGCCCGATGGTCCCTGCACCACATCCCACACCTGCTCGATGGGATTTAAGTAAGGAGAGCGGGCTGGCCAGTCCATTTGCCGAATAACACCTCGTTCCAAGGTTCCTACCTAAGCATTGTCAGCCACAGAAATAAAGTCAGAGGCAAATGCACCCCTGAAAAGACGCTGCTGGGGAAGGAGTACAGTGTCATAAGAACGGTTACCGGTGAGTACCCGTAGACCGGTAGATCGTATTCGAATCTCGATCAATCTTAGCATTAATGAGTGTCGCCTATTACTTCTCTCATCTCTGGAAGAGTTTGATGATATGAAAAATACCGTGTTGCACTGAAGTTCGGAGTCCACGTCGAATTGTACGTCCCTCCGTAGCTCGGTGGGTAACTCAGTTGAAAGGTCTGAGGATGGCACACTACAATGCCTAGAAAAGCACTGGGGTCTTCGATTGACGACTGCTTTACTTTTTTTTACCCCTGTGTAACATTGCGCTTCCCAAAAACATAACACCTGAACCAGCAAAACGACCATGTTCGACAGTGCTCCAGGGGCATTATGTATTCCCATCTGTCGTCACATGATGGTACGCCTAGAATCACTACTCAGACGGTATCTGCTCTCATCCAAGAACAACACGCGAACCCAGTCCTCATTGCTCCAGCCCCTGTGCTCTTGGCACTATCACAAACGGTTCCGCCGATGTGCGGTAGTCAACAGGAGACAACGTGCTGGTCATCCGTCAAAGAGACCACTTTCATGCTCAAATGGCTCTTAGCACTATGGGACTTAACATCTGAGGTCATCAGTCCCCTAGAACTTAGAACTACTTAAACCTAACTAACCTTAGGACGACACACACAACCATGCCCGACGCAGGATTCGAACCTGCGGTTCCAAACTGAAGGGCCTAAAACCTCTCGGCCACAGCGGCCGGCCACCTTCATGCAATCACCGTGCCATTTTGGAGACTGCGTGCTTTCCAGTCCTGTGAAATGTGATGCCAGTTGTCCTCACTGATTGACCTTCGTTCCGTTTTGCGTATTGCACAATGTACTGATCTTCTGCTGCTGTAGTTGACCATGGGCGACCACATCCTCTCCTTCGGGCACCAGCGTTCAGAACGCTGCCCCTGCACGTGAAACAATGCTATGAACAACAAAGAACTGCTAGACTCCATACATTTCGTCCTTCTCTCAGTCTCTCGATGAGTTTTCCCCGTGTGATGTCTCCGGGCCACATTGTAATCAAGAATACCAGCGTGGACTCCACAACTGCCAGCAAATTACCATGCACTGTCTTTCTCCCATCCTTCAACAACTTCCAGTTGCGGGTCCAGCCCCATTTGGCGCTGTAGACCTACTGACCTCACGCCATGTGACGTCCCACGTTCTATGGAGACTCGTACGTACTCCAGGAGGACCTGCAGAGGATTAATGCATGGTGCGACAGCTGGCAGCTTTCCCTAAACGTAGATAAATGTAATATAATGCGCATACATAGGGGCAGAAATCCATTCCAGTACGATTATGCCATAGGTAGTAAATCATTGGAAGCGGTAACGACCGTAAAATACTTAGGAGTTACTATCCGGAGCGATCTGAAGTGGAATGATCACATAAAACAAATAGTGGGAAAAGCAGGCGCCAGGTTGAGATTCATAGGAAGAATTCTAAGAAAATGTGACTCATCGACGAAAGAAGTAGCTTACAAAACGCTTGTTCGTCCGATTCTTGAGTATTGCTCATCAGTATGGGACCCTTACCAGGTTGGATTAATAGAAGAGATAGACATGATCCAGCGAAAAGCAGCGCGATTCGTCATGGGGACATTTAGTCAGCGCGAGAGCGTTACGGAGATGCTGAACAAGCTCCAGTGGCGGACACTTCAAGAAAGGCGTTACGCAATACGGAGAGGTTTATTATCGAAATTACGAGAGAGCACATTCCGGGAAGAGATGGGCAACATATTACTACCGCCCAAATATATCTCGCGTAATGATCACAACGAAAAGATCCGAGAAATTAGAGCAAATACGGAGACTTACAAGCAGTCGTTCTTCCCACGCACAATTCGTGAATGGAACAGGGAAGGGGGGATCAGATAGTGGTACAATAAGTACCCTCCGCCACACACCGTAAGGTGGCTCGCGGAGTATAGATGTAGATGTAGATGTAGATGTATGCACGACTGGGGAGGGTTCTTGCAACATGTTCCCGCATTTTGATTAATTTCGATTGAGTAAATAAATTAAACTTTGTCTCCCTCCTTAATTTTTGCACAGTAGCATATATAAACATTCCACATGAAGCCTTAGAACCAGTTCAACTAAACTTCGAAAGAGCAGAGGACTGTCATCTGTATAGGACCGTTCCACTTGGGTAACTTAATTACAGGGCAGCGAGCACAAGGCACTGGCACATCACTTGTAATAAAAATGACTCTGAAATGCTTGTTGGTTGCTGAAAAAATATCGTAGCTGTTTTTGGAGATATTTTTATTTCCACATTCACAGCATGTTTCGGGACCAGCCCATCGTCTGGTGACCAAATACATTTATGTATGTTCAAGAAGCAGTTGTATGTGCCGTACATCAAGAAATGCATATCGTATATCAGGTATAAGGGATAGTTACTGCACCTGATATACCATATTTGGCGGACAGGGTGGGGAGCAATCTGAGATTATTTCCTGATGATTGTGTAGTGTACGGGAAGTAGTCGAAATTGAGTAGGATACAAGAAGACTTGCAAAAAATTTTTGGTTGATCTCATGAATGGGAACTCGCTCTAAATGTAGAAAAATATAAGTTTACGCAGATGAGTATGAAAAACAAACCATTAATGTTCGGATACAACCTTAGTAGCCTCCTTCTTGACATCGTCACGTCTTTTAAATATCTGGGGACGTAACGTTGCATAGAGGAGTTGTATGCCGGAATACCTCTTTCGGATCAAGTAATAGGAAGAGAAGAGCAAGTAGACGAAGATGTCAAGGGAGATCACATTCTGCAAGAAGAATTTGACAGAGCTCTAAAAGAACTACGGGACAACAAAGCAACGGATATTGATGAAATCCCTGCAGAACTAATAAAGAATGCTGGTGACAGCATGAAAATGATACTGCTTAAACTTATTAGGTCTGTCTATAACACACGAGAGATACCGACAGACTTCCAGAAATGTATCATCGTTCCTATACCAAAGAAGGCAGCAGCTACAAAATGTGAAAAGTACCGAACTCGAGGCCTAATATCACCTGCATCAAAGATTCTCATAAAAATTGTTCTGAAGGCAATTGAAGAGAAGGTGGAGGATATGCTGAGTGAAGATCAGTTTGATTTCAAAAGGGGACTGGGAACAACAGAGGCGATTCTGGCACTGAGACTCGTTATCGAAAAGCAATTACAGAAAAATAAACCAACTTATATTGCCGTTGTAGATATGGAAAAGTCATTTGATGACGTTATCTGGCAAGAGAAGTTCAGAGTGCTGAGGAAAAATGGAATAAAGTACAAAGACATGCGTGTGATACTCAGTTTCAAGAAGAATGAGGTGGCAGTGATTAAGAACTGTCAACAGGAACAAGAAGCAAATATTAGAAAAGGATTAGGACAAGGATGTGCTCTCTCTCCTCTAATATTCAATCCTTACATCCAGGAAGCTATAGACCAAGTTCTAGAAACTACTGCGGTGGGGACCAAAATTAATGGGAAGAAGATAGACATGCTAAGTTACGCAGATGATATTACTATAGTCACGGAGACAAAAGAAGATCTAGAGGCAGTCCTCAAAACAATGGAAAAAATTCTATGTAGTCAGTATGTAATGAGAATAAACAAGAAAAAGACTAAAGTGAAAGTATGCAGTACAGGAGCAGAATATGAACCTCTGAGAATGAGAATTGGAAGAGAGGAGCTGGAAGTGATAGAGCAATTTACTTACCTGGGAAGCAAAATCTCAAGGGATGGTAGAAGCCAGAAAGAAATTGCGAGCAGAATACAAAAGGCCAAAATTGCATCTAATCGGAGAAGTAACTTACTCACCAGCAACAATATCAGTCTAAAAATAAGGAAACTTATCATGAAAGTTTTCGTTTGGAGTGCGGCCCTATACGGATGTGAAACTTGGACAATTGGAAGAGAAGAGAGAACACGGCTAAAGGCCAGGGGGATGTGGTGCTATAGAAGGATGATGAAGATCAGCTGGAGAGACAAAGTAACAAATGAAGAGGTGCTTAGAAGAGTACAGGAAACTAGCTCTGTGGAGAACATCCGAACAAGAAGAGACAAACTTGTAGGGCATATCCTACAGCACAACAACATCATTGTAACAATAGCAGAAGGAACTATTGAGGGAAGGAATTGGTGGGGGCGACCAAGGATATCATACATGCAACAGCTCATGAATGACGTTGGATGTAACAGATACGTGGAAATGAAGAGGAAGGCAGACAGAAGAGAGGAATGGTGCTCCACTGCAAACCAACCTCAGGGTTGAACACTAAAATAAGAAACGTTGCAAAGAGATGAAATGGAACCAGCATGTGAGGATTCTGGTAGGGAAGGCGAATGGTCAACTTCTGATAACTGAGGAAATTTTGGTTCATCTGTAAAGTATCCTGCTTACAGGACGCTCGTGCGATCTATTCTTGAGTACTGCTCCTGTGTTCGGGGTCTGTACCAGGATGGATTAAAGCAAGAAGTCGAGGAAATGCTGGGGTGGGCTGCTAGTTTCTTCGGGAAACACTACTGAAATAAATTAGAGAACTGGCATTTGAATCTGATTGCGGAACGATTCTACTGCAGCAAACATACATCCGCTGTAAGGGCAGCGAAAATAAGATAGGATAAATTCGTGCTTAAATGCAGGCAGTCGCTCTGTTTGCGAGTGGAACAGGGAAGAAATGACTAGTAGTGTTACGGGGTACCTCCACCATGCATCGTACGCTGCCTTGGACTTTTTATCTGTGTTGTGGCAGCTGTACGACCTGTCACTGCTGACCTTACAATGCGACGATCCTGGCGAGTGACTATGCAGCGTAGACGTACAGAACTTCGTTTACGGGTGAGAGAATGTTCACACGACCAGAGGTACCAGCATCGTTGCACAACCGACGCAGCACGTCCAACTTTCGTGGCAGTTCTCCGAAAGGACCATCTCGCCACTCGGAAGGACACTCTTTGTCCCCTTTCAAACTCGCTCGTATGACTGCATCACGTACGATTGCACGCAAGGTTGCCTGTTTTCTTCACACGTCTGCTCCACAGTGAGCCGTCTAGCTGCGAGCATGCCCTGTTAAAGGGTAGATGCAGATGACGATGTATTAGCTATGTCACTACGCAATCTGTTGGCGGAAGACGTTGAAACCTTTATCACTACGTCTACTATCTTCACAAGTGGCACATACCATCGTTTGTTCAAAATCGACATCGTCCTTCCAGGTGTACTGTTTTTCTTTTCTTTACGTCTTGTAGGCCTCCGAACCAGAGTTATTGCAAACAAGCCTATTTGTGGGACCGAAAAAGGAAAAAGCTTCACAACAGGGGGATATTCCGCCCAGCGAAAAGGAAGTGTCTGAAATCAAGCACCAATCAATGTCTCATTCATTTCTACCTTTCAGCCCTTTTTTAAAACTCGGTTTACTACACTACAAATGCTAATAAAGTCTCGAGAAAATTTTTTGGTTGTCGTACAAACTTCTTGATCTTAGTAACAAAAACCGTAACAAGCGTGACTTTGTTGGTACTCGCCAACGTCCACAGAGTCTAATTATATTTTGAAGCTATCTTTTGAGAAAGTTCTTCCCTTTCATTTATATCCTTATCATAATATTCTCAATTTTCAAAGGGTAACAGTGCTAATTACTTCCTAAATTTTCGCGCTTTAAGTGTGTCTTATAAGTTTTGACTAATTCGTTATATTTAACGAGAGACCATTTACACCTGTTAGGAAAAGCAGAGGGCCAAGGAAATTACAATTTTTTTGCAATTTTTAAACTGTGCCAGCTATAGCATCGTCTCGTTAACATTTATACCTCTTCGCCCACGTGTTTCAATTACGACAGTAATTATTGAAATACAAGCGGTCGACATTAACTGGCATGTTTCTGTTTGATCGATGCTCTAGAAAAAACATACGAAGCGGGTAGTCAATCAAGATTTCCGCTTTTAGTTTGCTTTTGCCGTATCCGCTCGTTTGCCCGTGCAAACACCATTAACGGTGAACAAATCCAGTCGGGGTCTTGCAGTGAAATAGGGAACGAAAATCATTCGCTCTTTGCTGTTGCCCTGCTTTTAAGTCAAATATTACTGTGCAGATTCCCGGCTCGGGCTGCACTGACGTCTTTTTTCTTCATGTTTCAGGTTCGGCTCTTATTCAGATAGTTGACGTCTACAAGGAGATACACGAGCAGCAGATGAATATAGTGAGTATACAACTGGATAAATCTGTCTCTGTCAGTTCCATAACATTAAGACATTGTGCCGAACCAACTTTCTCAGCAGTCTGGATTATAACTAATTTTTGTTTTCCTGCAGCTGAAAGCGTTCTACGTGGACATGCTGGTGCCTCTGGAGACGAACCTGGAGAAAGATACAAAAGTCGTACAGGTGAGGAAACGGAAAATTTGTAACTAAAAGTTAACATTGTTTGATCCCTGGGCGATGTTGCTAATGGAGCAAGGTACTAATGTTCAAATGTGTGTGAATTCCTACGAGACCAAACTGCTAAGGTCAACGGTCCCTAGACTTAGACTACTTAAACTAAGTTATACTAAGAACAACACACGTCATCGGTCCCTAGACTTACACTACTTATACTAAGTTATGCTAAGAACAACACACATATACCCATGCCCGAGGGGGGACCCGAACCTCCAGCGGGAGGGGCCGCGCAATCCGTAACATGGCGCCTCAAACCAAGCGGCCACTCCGCGCGCCTCAGATTTTCAATTAAGTAGCATTGCTGAGAACTCTAACACTTAACACGTCTCTAGAAGGCGATTCGCCCCTATTATCTGCTTCCTGGGTTGAGATAAACAACGAGCGACAGCTGGTTAAGAGTCAGTAGGAGATATTTTTACCATCAGTATCTACTGCTCTTATGTTTTCTGTCAAAAGCCAAGCATCTTCACAGTGTCTTATTGATGCTAATATATAGCAAGGGCTGTTGCGGCATCTTGATAAACTTTGCCAAATGTAAATGAAGTCGTGACAAAGGGATTCCTCCTGTCACCTCTCTCAGCGTACTCAGTAAGGAGTTACGGCCGATCGTGAATGAATGTTGCTTTCTGAAGGTGAAATATATAAATTTTCGTCAATTTAGACTTGTTTGTGGAACATTGTTAACCGTTACAACTATTGGTTTTCGAACACTCTTCGACATTAAGTAGAATAATACAAAACCTGTAGTCTCAAAAATTTATTCATAGTCGTGGAAACTGAAAAGATGCACTCACAAACTCATACTTTTCCGTCAGTAGACGCTTATGCAAACGAATGAAATCTTTGTTTCCGTTTTGAGTACGTAAAGCTAAATGTGAGCCTTTCTACTTAACAATGCCAGATTAGGTAACTTAAGCTAAGCGATAGTTGCAACAGTAGTCCCTAGACGAAAGGCTCCTAGGGAGTGTAGAGGACGCGATCTTTCCTTGTGGTCAAAGTGTTGGTACGAAGGTAATGGGAAAGCACCATTTTTACAGGGTGGTCAAAACAGTCTGTAAATTATGTTGAAGGATACGTTTTGCTGAGAAATACCTGATAAGGAGAAACTTGGATACGTTGCGCCGTTTCCGATTGAATTAGCATTGAAGTTAGCCAGTCAGGTCATTGCGCGCGCAGATGCAAGCAGCCACCCGGCTTGTTTTGCGTTTATTTTTCCCCGAAACGAACTATCATAGCTTTTGCTCACTTAGCTAAAATTTATCACATCTGAACAAGTGGCAATTCACGGACTCACAGATGTCTAAGCGTTACCGCATTTTAGGGTGTCAAGTGCTTGCATTTGAAAGTGGAACGGACAGAGTGGCTACTTCAGAGTTGGTTACATTGGAAATGGCAATTATTTCCCAGTACAACCTGCGCTGAAATACCCTTACAACTTTGTCAGGCTACTTCGACAATCCTTATAGTACTCAAGTATCACTCTCAATAGCCATTCAACTCTGAAGTGAAATACACTAGGCATTTTAAGGTTTCTTTGACTGTGCCTCACCGCTTTTGATAGAGCTCTCGAATTATATCTCATCGGAGACTTGTGGATCAATTTCTTGGAACAGGTCTTTGGCTTATTATTTCAAGCTAACATTCTTATCCAAGAGAATACTAAAATCTCTGCATGTACGAAAGATGCACACGAATTTCTTCGTTGAGCTCTCTTCAAGAGTCTGTCGGTGTGGCCGAGCGGTTCTAGGCGCTTCAGTCCGGAACCGCGCTGCTGCTACGGTCGCAGGTTCGATTCCTGCCTCGGGCATGGATGTGTGTGATGTCCTTAGGCTAGTTAGGTTTAAGTAGTTCTAAGTCTAGGGGAGTGATGACCTCAGATGTTAAGTCCCATGGTACTCAGAGCCATTTGTGCCATTTTCTCTTCAAGAGAGTAGGCGATGAGCTAAGTTCCAGTATAGGTAATCTACTGGACGCCTAACTATCGACACCTTTCCAGAAAGTTTTGTCTTTCATATTACTTTTCTCAGAATTTTGCTTGATTTTTCAAACCGTTCCTTGTAAATTTTTGTGCCATCAGTCTAGATATTCGAACCTGAACCATTCGAACAAGGGCTAACTTAATAACATTTTCTTAAGAATTACTGCTAAACTTGCGCGCTTGTTACTGTCTTCGATTCACCCGACACGCGTATGCCTCGTTTTAGGACGAATGTCTTTCAGAGCGGACTGAAAAAACAACTCCAGAGACGTGCGTTTCTGCAGTAAAAATTGTTGATGTGATTTGTTCGGTAATTTTATCACTACAAGCCGCAAATTTAGACGAGTTTTCACTTAGCATGCACCCTTTTTTCATTACAGAGTGAGCAGAAGCGCTTCCTGCAGCAACACAAACAACGCTCTGAGACGTACAGCAAGGCGGCCGCGGCCATCAAGAAGCAGAGGAAGAAGACCCGCGCCAAACCCCCGGCTGTGGCCCTGGACCGCGAGGTGAAGAGCCTCCAGGCGCTGGAGGAAGAGCGCGCCAAGCTGGACGCCTTCTGCGAGGCCAGTCTCAAGACCGTGAGTACCGCGAAACGTTCTCCGACCCAGCTTTTACACCATCTGTGCACTTTTCGTGTATCACTTTTAAGAGGAACACATAGCGAAGCAGCAACAGACAGGGAAAGACAAAGAAATAAAACCCCAAAAGGGAGGAAGATATAATAGGATATTTGATAATGCCCCGCGAAATAGTCTGCATTTTCGCCATAGAGTGTATGACATACTTTAGTTACCAGTATCATTTGCGTCTTTTCTGTTCCACATGACAAGTATCGGCAAGTCACTATGTGGCCTCTAACATCTCTGATTTTCACGTCATTTCAGGAGAATCTTCATAGTAATACCACAACGCTTTCCTTGCAACGTCTTTGCAGCATCTGTCCTTGCAGGTAGATGAAAATATACGTGACGAACCAATGACGCGCTGCTGTTCTTTGTATCTCTCTCCCTCTCTTTTCTTCTTTCTTTTTGTATCTATTAATTCTATACACTAAGTTTGGAGGCAGACCACGATAAGAAAATTTCTTGAAAAATTCCGTCACAGATTCCGTGACAAATTTCATGACAAGAAAATTCGAGAAACTAGAGCTAATGTAGAGGCTTAGCGACAATCATTTTTCGTACACACCATTCGAGCTTGGAACTGGAAAGGGAGGTAAGTTAGTGATACCAGAAGTACCCTGAGTCATATCATTTAGTTGGCTTGCGGAGTATGATGTAGATGTAGATGAGTAGGGAAAACAAAACGACCGGAAATGAACTATTACATAGGCTATGGTATAGCTCAGATGAACTGCCATGTGGCATAATTCCGACCTCAGTGAAGATCTAACCTATTCTGTATACACAGTTGTCTGTCAGTCCTGTTTATAACTTTCGAATTTGTTTTTACGTCAGAGAAGACACGTCATGAATTATTTTTCTCTCAAAATTTTAGTGCAATATATTGGTTCCTCCAATGGAATGACTTCAGGAACACTTTCTGAAATAAATCTTGTTTCATTCTTACTGTTACAAAATACTGTTTTTAGAACAGACTATTATTCGTCAGTCGTTCATTCCTTGGATTCGTCCATCCGCTGGTTGACAAGAGGTTTCTACACTTGGAAGCAGAGGCGGTTTGCGTGTGCTGTCGCCCCTCCGATACGGCAATGGTACTTTACTGCCATCACGCAGTCCCATGAATTCTAATTTCAGTACTTAATTGAAATTTAGATATCTCGTGATCAACAACTCGGAACGAGACTGTTTTCACGAAACGTATCTAATAAAACTCTACATACATCTACCTATGACTGATCGTGAGTATTTCTAATTTGTATTTTAATTCACTAACTCAGTAACCAGGAGCGCGATGAGCCTGCAGAAGTGAACGATCTGCCGCCGCTACTTCTCAAGTTTTGTTTCGTCAACAGCTCACGCAGCAAGCAAAACCATGAAACCCACAGAGCACTACACATCTGCTCAAGGGAAACAAACTTGCCAATTCTCCCAGTTTTCCATAACAGAAGAAATGCCTCATGTCTCATTAAGGGGTCAACAAATTTCTAAGCTAGGAATTAATAACACTTTCTAAACAGTATCTCAGATTCCGGGAGTCCCTTTTTGCTTGCTCCAAGCCGCTCTGCAAAAACTGTTTTGATACTCACGGCTTTCAGAAAATCGGACTCAAGAAACCTGGTGTCCGTGGGAATAGTACTCTGGTGCAAAATGCTTCTTCCAACGAGGAGCTTTCAAAAGCGTCTTTTTGAGTTGCACTCTACCAAAAGGATTGTTCGGTAGTTTTGGTACACTACGTAATGTTGCAGCAAATTGTGGCATTGTCAAGATTATTGGTAGTATTGGTACTTAAAGGTATATACTTTATGAATAGCAGAAAAATGTTTTATATAAGTTCGACGAAGTAGTGAGGTGATGTTTGATATATTTTTGTCTTGCCATTTTTTTTATTTCGCCTGCGTTTTCTAGGGCTGTGTGGTAAAACTGTATTCTTTTCTCTATTTTTACAACTACATTCCTCTGTTTAACAATTTTCGAATAAACATTCACAATTTCAGTTTTTCTGTAAATACTGTTTTAGAGACAGAAGGATAACTATGGAGAACAAAAATTTTCTGTAGGTTACCCAGCCTTTTACGTATCCTCACTCATCTAGACAATTCACCGCTTCCGGTTTGAAGGGGAATCTAGTAAGTTGTTGATCACATACGTGAAGAAATAGATCGTTATGAGAAAACGCCACACAGGTATGCAACTCACTTGATTAACAGGTACTGTGCGTACGACCTTAACTGATGCAGGCTACTAGGGAAGCTGCCGTAGTCTACACTTACGTGTGATAATTTACAGTAGCGAGAGGAAAAATTGGATTAGGAATTAAAATCAATGGAGAAGAAATAAGAACTTTGAGGTTTGACGATGACATTATAATTCTGTCAGAGACAGCAAACGACTTGGAAGAGCAGTTGAACGCAATCGACAGTGTCTTAAAAGGAGGATATAAGATGAACATCAATATCAAGGAGTATAATGGAATGTAGTCGAATAAAATCAGGTGATGCTGAGGGAATTGAATTAGGAAATGAGACAGTAGTAGATGAGTTTTGCTATTAGGGAAGCAAAATAACCGATGATCGTCGAAATGGAGAGGATATAAAATGTAGACTGGCTATGGCAAGGACAGCGTTTCTGAAGAAGAGAAATTTGTTGACATCGAGTATAGATTTAAGTGTCAGGAAGTCGTTTCTAAAAGTATTTGTATGGAGTGTGGCCATACACGGCAGTGGAACATGGACAAGATTTCGAAATGTGGTGCTACAAAATAGTGCTGAAAATTAGATGGGTAGATCACGTAACTAATGAGGAGACAGTGAACATAATTGGGGCTGGCCGCAGTGGCCGAGCGGTTCAAGGAGCTTCAGTCTGCAACCGCGCTACCGCTACGGTCGCAGGATCGAATCCTGCCTCGGGAATGGATGTGTGTGATGTCCTTAGGTTGGTTAGGTTTAAGTAGTTCTAAGTTCTAGGGGACTGATGGCCTCAGATGTTAAGTCCCATAGTGCTCAGAGCCATTTGAACCATTTTTGAACAGAATTGGGGAGAAGAACAATTTGTTGCACAACTTCACTAGAAGAAGGGATCGGTTGATAGGACACATTCTGAGGCATCAAGGTGTGGGGCGGCGGGTGGAATTTTATGTGTTGCTGTTATATAAAATTTGTTTGAATGTAGAAACACTGCATTTCCTATTATTTAGAATGTTATTTATGCTGTCTTTCGCCGTTCTCAACACTGGCTGTCTAACTACAATATTGGCAACCAGAAAGTGATTAGCAAAACGTGAAGCCTGTAATTAGAATTCCTAGTGCCCACTTCATCTGAGAATACACTTATAGTTACAGCTTATAGCTCTGAGGAATTAGGAGATTGTCTGGGATTTAAAATCAAAAACTATCGTGAAAAAAACTTTCTCTATATTCTGAAAATCACAGATAAAACAAAGAATCCACACAATCTGACTAACAGCAGTTCAGAGTCTAATGCGCTGATGCAACTATAACTGTCCAAATTAAATATTTAAATGAAGCTCGCCATAATTTGATGATAAGGTTCATCAAACGCCACGCTAAATAATTGTTAGAATGTCTGTCCCGCGGCGGCACGTGAAAATACGACAATACGCAAACTGAAGATCGATAATTAAAGTCAACCCAGAATTAGCACTTCACTCGAAAATGATTTCATGGTTACGCGTATCTCGAGTAACTTAATACGGCATCCGAGGCTGTTTGTAGCAATGATACCGACGCGACGCGACTCCCGACACAGATGGCGTGCTATTCAGCGTCTGGAGAGAACTGGGGCCTTCCTTCCTCGCGCAGCGTTCTTATATATAAAGACGCGGTGCGGACGGCTAAGGGAACGCCTGATCAAATCGGCCCTCCCGACTAGCCGCTGGACTAGTAACGCACCACTTTAAGTTATTAAATAAATCATAGCTTCTTTTGCTTATGGCCGATGAAGCTCTTATTTTAAATGTGCATTCAGCACGCAGGTAAGTATTGATAATAAAATTTTGTTGAATATTTTGGGCGAGAGAATTAATTTAATTATACTGCACCTAGTAGACGAGCTCTGAACTGGCCCTTTGGAGATACGCTATCGCTATAGTTTTATAGGTATTCAAATGAAACTTCTCACATCTTCATAGTTATAGCGGATCTCCAACCTAGTTAAATATAAACATCCTAGCCTTATTTATTAGCCTACTTAATCTATCTTGCTTCCATAAGTTTTAAGACAAAAACCAGAAAATATTGAATTTCAACTAAAATCTTAAATTTTGAGATCCAGAAGACTGTTTCTATTAAATATTTATGAAAAAGGAATCTAATTATAAATTTTGAAGTCTCTAGCTCTTTTCTGTTGCGCCAATGATTTTTACAGAAAAACGTCCAAATTTCGAAAATGGTTAAAGTTATCGAACTGATATTCAACACATATTAATTTAGTATTACTCCTGACATGCTAGAAATGTTTTAGGTTATTTGCTTGATTTTTAAAGTATTGCGCAACATTTATGACGTCAGAGCTAGTTGCAGCGAACTGGCTGGCACACAATGGAAAGACTGATGTGAATTTACTACGGCGTGAGTAGGCTGCTTCCCTACAAAGGGATCACCAATTTAGTACTGGAGATAAGCGTGGAGGGTACAATTCGTAGAGGGGGACCAAGAGATGAATACACTAAGCGGATTCAGAAGGATGTAGGTTGCAGTAGGTACTGGGAGATGAAGCAGCTTGCACAGGATAGAGTAGCATGGAGAGCTGCATCAAACCATTCACTGCACTGAAGACCACAACAACAACAACATGGTAGTTTTATAGCTGTAGCTTGGAAACATTCGCCATGTTGGAAAAATCATTCGCCCTTGATTGAGCCCCATAGGTCTCCTCTACAAACGATTAGTATTAAGGAAAGACCAAATCTTCATCGCCAGATTTGCAAGAGGCACCTTACTCCAGATATCGGAAACTGATTCTAGCGTACACCGTAACTACTGGTCAAACAGACATGATTTCCCAGGGAATGAAACGTTACAATTTTACTAAACACCGAATGTTCTCAGGCAGCTTTACGGTTTTTGTAGAATAGGGTTTGAAAATTCCATTGAGGGTCACTTTAATGGTACAGATGAAAATTTTTCATCATACTATTAACCTCTTAATTTGTCCAGCTTTCAGGAATAATTTTGCGGGAGTGCTTAGTATGTTGGGAAGGTTCGTCATTCTCGTACCATTCCAGTGCTACCACGTGTAATGTGTCTGTTGCAGGCGATGACGCAGGAGCGCCGTCGCTACGGGTTCGTGCTGGAGCGCCAGTGTTCGCTGGCGAAGCACTACCTGCTGCACCACAGCCAGTGCCGGCAGGCGCTGGAGGGCCGGTTGGACGCCTGGCAGGAGGTGGCGCAGTCCAGGGAGGCGCTGCCCGACGGCGTCGAGGCAGTCATGGCCGCCAGGCTGCGGCAGGTGAGCTCCCCACGTCCAGGTACACCCTAGTACTGCAGCTCGTAGCCACTTGCAGACCACACATACACTGTAACAAGGTCTTCCATGTCGCCCCCTCACCTACTGATCACATAGCATCAGACAACAAGATGAGTGTGACCGTAGAAGACCGATAGTCGTGCCAAGCGGAATACGCGACTGGATTGGACATTTCTTGGAAGAGATTATGCAACATTCTATCTCGATGGGGTCTTATCGACAGACGTAGAAGTAACTGCAGGCGTACTGCAGGGAAGAATGTTGGGATCCTTGCTGTTTATGGTGTATCCTAAAGACTTTTCAGACCTTCCACATATCATACTGTTATCTACAGTGAAGAGCTGTCTGGAAAAAACTGCCCAGTTATATAGTCATATCGGATTTCAATGTTCTGCAAAGCCAAGCACGAACTTTCGGGTAAACAGCAACCGTTATAAGTAATATCCACCTGAAATACAGCTCGTACACAACGTAATTTTTGTAGCTGGCTTTGACCATCGAACGCGAGGTTTGTATGATTTGTTAAAATTGCGGTTTTTAGGAACAAAATCAATGGTTGAATGCTATGAATTGATACTGACAATTACATATGTTGTAGTTAGATGGTCTCTTGATTTTTTTTTGTATTCTTCTACACTCTTGTTCTTTGATTTGTATACTACTTTCTACCATACAAATTTTGGTTACACGTAAGTGATGTGTTATAGTTTTCAAATTAATGGCTGTATAGTAAATTTTATGTAAAATGATAATAAAACTTCTTAATGCGTAGTGGAAAGAATACACGATAACAACTCTAAAACATGGTGTACTGTATCCTTACGTTGTATGTATATGTAGAAACCGTAAATAAGAAGTTTAAGTAAAAGTTTAACAAAATATTTCAATATATTAAGAAAAGTGTTCTAACGGAAAGAAAGAGCAGTTAACGAGGGGTTAAAATTAAAATATATGTGTGTACGAAACGTTGTAGAGTTACACTGAAGCGCCAAAGAAACAGGTATAGCCTTGCGTATTCAAATACAGAGATTCCTAAACAGGCAGAATACGGCGCTGCGGTCGGCAACGCCTATATAAGAAAACAAGTGTTTGGGGCAGTTGTTAGATCGGTTTGTGCTATTACAATGGCAGGATATCAAGATTTAAGTGAGTTTGAAAGCGGTGTTATAGGCGGCCTACGAGCCGATGCGACACAGCGTCTCCGAGGTAGCGATGAAGTAGGGATTTTCCCGTACGACCATTTCACGAGTGTACCGTCAACATCAGGAATCCGGTAAAGCATCAAATCTCCGACATCGCTGCGCCCCGAAAACATCCTGTAAGAACGGGACCAACGGCGACTGAAAGAGAATCGTTCAACGTGACAGAAGTGCAACCCTTCCGCAAACTGCTGCAGATTTCAATGCACGGCCATCAGCAAGTGTCAGCGTGCGAACCATTCAACGAAACATCATCGATATGGGCTTTCGGAACCGGAGGCCCACTCGTGCACCCTTGATGACTGCACGACACGAAGCTTCACGCCTCGCCTGGACCCCTCAACATCGACATCGGACTGTTGATGACCGGAAACATGCTGCGTCGTGGGACAAGTTTCATTTCAAATTGTATCGAGCGGATGGACAAGTACGAGTATTGACATAATCTCATGAACCCGTGGACCCTGCATGTCAGCAGGGGACTGTTCAAGCTGGTAGAGGCTCTGTAATGGTGTGGGGTGTGTGCAATTGGAAGTGATATGGGATACGTCGAGATACGACTCTGACAGGTGGCACATACTTAAGCATTCCGTCTGATCACCTGCATCCTTTAATGTCCATTGTGCATTCCGACGAAGTTGGTAAATTCCAGTAGGACAATGCGATACCCCACAGGTCCAAAATCACTATAGAGTGGCTCCAGGAACTCTCTTCTGAGTTTAAACACTTCCGCTGACCACCAAGCTCCCCAGACGTGAACATTATTAAACATATATCGGATGCCTTGCGACGTGCTATTCAGAAGAGTCCTTCACTCCCTCGTACTCTTACGGATTTATGGACAGCTCTGCGGGATTCATGGTGTCAATTCCCCACCCCCAGCAATACTTCAGACATTAGTCGAGTCCATGTCACGTCGTGTTGCGGCATTTCTGCGTGCACACGGGGGCCCTACACGATATTTGGCAGTTGTACCAGTTTCTTTGGCTCTTCAGTGTGGATGTGAAGGTAGATGTGCAATGTTTATAAAATCTTATTATGGCAGTAATGACAATACTACCTGCACCAATTGATAAAAGACGCCTTCCTCCATTTGAAAAACATTTTTTTTTAAAAACATGCAAATTGTGGTATTATTTTTGATCATTAACTAACCGAACGAATGCATGGTGCCCGACTCTTGAACAGTGGGTATGGGAAGGCATACGTGGAATAATGTGTGCCAGATTTTTCAAACATTAAATGTTCCTGGATGTTCTGTCTTTGTTTTACCAAGTCAGCCGTTGTTAGCTGAGCCTCGGGATGTCCGCAGGTGAATTTCTACTCGGAGGACGCGCCCTCAGAAGCGGAGCGCGACCGGACCGAGGACGACCGTGTGTCCATGTCGTCGCAGCTGCGCAAGACCAAGTCGATGGACGCGTCGTGCCTGGACATGCGCTCCATCGGCGACGCCGCCAGCCAGCACAGCCCGCTCAAGCCGCTCTCCAGGGCCAAGTCGGAGTTCGACCTCAGCGCCTCCACACAGTCCCTGGACCAAGGCAAGTTGGCGGCGGCGGATCACCTCAACCGTGCGCACCTTCTATTTGGTGAAGTGTAAAAGATACAGAAACGAATTTTACGACAGTTGTTGGTATGCTTAGACGCTTGTTGTAATTTGTTGCTTGGTTAATGTTCTTTACCCTTTCATCAAACGAGATTTGCTACAACGCATTGAAAAAGCTTGAAAAGCCAAGTACAGTGATTTAACGCTTCTTAGTGTTCTCGTTGAAACTTTTCGCAAGGGTATCCGAGATACGTGGTCTAACTGAACGGTTCCAGATATTGATAGGAGACTTATGGCAAATTATAGGAGGCATAGGGACACTAATTTTGTTGTACGGTTGATACTATTCACTCTTGTATCAATAGAGATGTTGAAGAAAACATATTTTTAATAGCATGATGTAGTTTTTAATAGCAGTCGAAAGATGAAATAGCGAGTGCAGTGATATAACGCTTGTTAATGTCGACGTCGAAACGTTTCGCAAAAGTGCTGTAGAAATTTGGTCAAACGGAAAATCAAAGCGGGCCGAATCCGTTGCTGTAAAAGCACCGGACTCTCTCGTTGTATGCAGCGAGAGGATAAGCCAAAGCTACTAAAGTACAACGTAGGTACCACACGACATAGATGCGGGGTAAGCTACGGTTTCTGTAAGAGGAACGGCATTTTGTCAACAATAATAAGAATCTTTGTGGTGGTGCTCCAAGTAGAGAAGAAACTCGACACGAATCTGATGACATTGAGCAGCATTCACTTGTTTCCGGTTGCTTTGAAACGTATGTAGCAAATACAGTGTCTGCAGCAGAACTTCCGTTATCTTCGTGTGTTTATTGTCAACTGCCACATTTTTAAAATGAGAAAAGAGAATTTTATAAAACCTTCGTGAGCACTGTCTACTGCAGGGTTTCGCAAACTGTATATGGAAGTGAATAAGTGATCCCCAAAGAACTATCAAAAACATCGTATTCTTTCAATATTTTTTCCTACTTTTTAAAAAATTTATCAAGATTTTTGTGTTATCAGTTATGATTTAAAATTTAAGTAACCAACGAATAAAAATGTTCCTCGGATTTTAAAATTTTATTAATTCTGTTAACTTGGAGAGTTTGAAAATATCAGTCAATGACTTGCAAAGGAAGGTTTATTGGAACTTTCACTTAGATTTCGATAGTTTTAAAACTGTCTTTTTCGGAGCGCGTAATGGGCCTTGGTGCATCACATGCTGATAAAGTACAGTGAATAAAGCCAAACGGCTCTTGTCTTGAGAGACATTCATTTTACGAAGACAAATAATCACAAGCCATGACTTAGGACTGCAGCACCATGGTACTTCAGGCGTGAATATTAAACGCTTAGTGTACTGGCTCAATAACGTAGGGCTTTTGTCGACGTAAAAGTTGAATTATGGCATCTGGATTGCAAGAGTGTGCATATGACAAATAGAAAGGTCAACCTTCAGCATAAACAAAGTGTTCCATATAAGCACCAGAATTTTCAAAGCGCACCTTCAGAGGAAAAATGTGGGAACAGCTGGTATTCTGTGACGCTACTGTCACATATCACTGTGCTCCATCAATTCTTTTTCGGACACTATTTTGTGGTTATGTTTGTGGACAATGGAAATTTGTACTTAGAGATGTGGGTTAGCCCCTCCTTGCAGTTTTGCAGTTCAGGTATAGCTAGGGGTATCCTTCGTCGACAGAGGGCAGCCTGTCAATCCAGTTAGTTCGAGAACATCTGCCTGGGCATTGATCAACTTTCACGGAAGCCAGCCTGTTTTCCACTCCACTGGCTTTGTGTGAACGGAGCAGGTGTCTGCCTACGTGCTGCCTTGCCATTTCCTTGGGATAATCTGTGCACAACATTTTTACTTTCATTGCTTACCTCAAAGTCCCAGGTAAACAGTGCCAGCTGACTAGTGTAGCAGCATCAGTTCCCTTTCACTCCAAAAATTTAATTTATCCAATGAGATTGCATTATTCCACATGGTACATGGTACACACAGGTTGACCAGTAACGATAACTCGGAATTATCCCAGGGCCAACCTTGGGACAATAAAATGTGGGTCTTGTATGACAGAAGTGGGAAGATTCCTCTCTTTTCCCCGAGGTTCCTTAAACTTTGTTATTCTTCTCATCTGTCACATTGGCAGTCGTTGGTTGGAAGTTGGGCAAGGGGAATCAGTTTTTTGGACGGAATATCGGACGAAACGGGAGCTGTCCGCCATGCAGTTAGGCGCAGGTTGATGATCTTGAGAGATGTAAGTTTTCACATGACGTGGTACCGTGATCGGGAATCTGAACAGTTACCTTCTCACATGTTTCTCGTATGCTGATTTAATTCAAATTTGTTTCTTGTTTCTGTATATTTTCCCCACAAGAACAGATCATACAATCTCTGTGCTCCATTCTTCAGGCATATTTATTTTGTACCTCACATCCTAAGTGTCAATCAAACAGCAGACGAGTGTTTTGCAAAAGACGTAAGTAATGATGATACCACTGCGGCGACTGGTGCATCCTGTGGCGTACCCCTCCCCCCCCCCCCCCCCCCCGGGCAATACAGGTAGGTCTTCTGGCTTTCTTACTCGGCAAACGTCAACGTGAGAGTAACAACAGGTTTACAGTGTGGCTTGCGAAAGACTGCACTCTGGCCGCTGCCTCACTATTTCCCTATGCGAATCAAATGTCCGAAAACAGAGTGGGACGTATATACTTCCGCTCAGCCAGTATTTAAAAAGCTGTGTGACTCGAAGCCAACAGTTCCGATTTCGAAGCCAGTTCAAGTAACATCCCGACTTCAGCAGTTGCCTCTAAGTCCAGGTAACAGCCGAACCGTAATCATCGGGAAGCCATCGATCGAACATCCAGCTCTCACCGTGAACAAGTGTTGCAACTTCGCGTCTACGTGACCACTTCACTCTCATAGTTTGTACTTTATGTCAAAAGTGATCATTTGACTCAATTTTTTTGGCTGTGGGTCTGTGTGATAATTAATAGCCTAGTGTATTTCAGATTCAGACTCTTGCATTGCGATTTAACAAATGTATTGGCTTCAATGAGACTATCATTCGTAGATACGCAGGCAGCCACCTTTGAAGAACTGTCAGTTTTATGAGTGCAATACAACTTTCGGTAACTGCTGTCGGGAGTCTATGCAACGTTTCTCCCCATAGTTTCTCAACCCGTGGCAGTCATTTTGCAGCGTGCACTCCGTTCCCTCTAGGTTGAAGAGAAACTGAATGAAAAGTCCTCTTAGCACAGGCACAAACTCAATACCCTATCATATAGGTCTTAGGAAAACTACAGGGTGTTTCAAAAATTACCGGTATATTTGAAACGGCAATAAAAACTAAACAAGCAGCGATAGAAATACACCGTTTGTTGCAATATGCTTGGGACAACAGTACATTTTCAGGCAGACAAACTTTCGAAATTACAGTAGTTACAATTTTCAACAACAGATGGCGCTGCAAGTGATGTGAAGACGAAGTTTTCAACGGAGGTTTAATGTAACCAAAGGACCGAAAAGCGATACAATAAAGGATCTGTTTGAAAAATTTCAACGGACTGGGAACGTGACGGATGAACGTGCTGGAAAGGTAGGGCGACCGCGTACGGCAACCACAGAGGGCAACGCGCAGCTAGTGCAGCAGGTGATTCAACAGCGGCCTCGGGTTTCCGTTCGGCGTGTTGCAGCTGCGGTCCAAATGACGCCAACGTCCACGTATCGTCTCATGCGCCAGAATTTACACCTCTATCCATACAAAATTCAAACGCGGCAACCCCTCAGCGCCGCTACCATTGCTGGACGAGAGACATTCGCTAACGATATGGTGCACAGGATTGATGACGGCGATATGCATGTGGGCAGCATTTGGTTTGCTGACGAAGCTTATTTTTACCTGGACGGCTTCGTCAATAAACAGAACTGGCGCATATGGGGAACCGAAAAGCCCCATGTTGCAGTCCCATCGTCCCTGCATCCTCAAAAAGTACTGGTCTGGGCCGCCATTTCTTCCAAAGGAATCATTGGCCCGTTTTTCAGATCCGAAACGATTACTGCATCACGCTATCTGGACATTCTTCATGAATTTGTGGCGGTACAAACTGCCTTAGACGACACTGCGAACACCTCGTGGTTTATGCAAGATGGTGCCCGGCCACATCGCACAGCCGACGTCTTTAATTTCCTGAATGAATATTTCGATGATCGTGTGATTGCTTTGGGCTATCCGAAACATACAGGAGGCGGCGTGGATTGGCCTCCCTATTCGCCAGATATGAACCCCTGTGACTTCTTTCTGTGGGGACACTTGAAAGACCAGGTGTACCGCCAGAACCCAGAAACAATTGAACAGCTGAAGCAGTACAACTCATCTGCATGTAAAGCCATTCCGCCAGACACGTTGTCAAAGGTTTCGGGTAATTTCATTCAGAGACTACGCCATATTATTGCTACGCATGGTGGATATGTGGAAAATATCGTACTATAGAGTTTCCCAGACCGCAGCGCCATCTGTTGTTGAAAATTGTAACTACTGTAATTTCGAAAGTTTGTCTGCCTGAAAATGTACTGTTGTCCCAAGCATATTGCAACAAACGGTGTATTTCTATCGCTGCTCGTTTAGTTTTTATTGCCGTTTCAAATATACCGGTCATTTTTGAAACACCCTGTACATTAAAACGTGTGTTCGTTTTTAAGCGGACAGCTTTTGTGAGAAACAGTAAACTGTCGAATGTTTGATACAGTGGAACGTGGCATTTGCCCGCGTTTATATCACAATACCCGATTCCGTCCACCTTGTCTATCAATTTTAGCATGTTTCCCAGATACTTTTGCTTTAGTTTCAACGCAAGTGTGAACAGATGTTATGCAATCGTGCTCGTCTTTCCAAAGCTTTCTAGTGGCGTTACAAGAAGGTAATTCGTCCCATTAAAGAGACATACAGGTTTTAACATTTCGGTTGATACCAGAGTGAAGACTACGAGTGATAAAATAAAATGAAGTGCTCCTATGCGCACTACCGCTTTCGGAAAAACTTGTTTCAATATCTTGAATCGTTTATGCAACGTAAGGCACGTATCGTGTTACACGACTCGACCTGTACGTTGCATTGCCTGTACCGCTTCCTCTGGGGCGAGGCTACTTGCTGCGCTTACTGAGGTACTTGCTGTTGTGCTTGCACAGTGTCCGCCCGCTACGACCGCCGCGACGTGACTGCGTCCTCGCCGGAGCCCGAGCCGCGGCCCAAGTCGCTGGCCGTCGCCTCGGAGAACGGGGACGCGCCGCTGGCGCGCGCCATGTACGCCTACCTGTCCAGCGGAGACAACCAGCTCAGCTTCCTCGAGGGGGACGTCATCGCGCTCATGGGTGAGTCCGACAGTCACTGCAGTGGCCTTAGGCCGTGGGATCGCGAGTTTGCTGACTTCCCAGTTACTGAAACACAATATAGTAAGCGTGACGGCCAGGACAGTACCGATGGAACTACGCAGCACCATCCGACTGATATACAGTGATTGACGTAATCGAAGGTTACTCATCAGCCCTGAAAAATTCGATGTTCCTTTCATCTCCCCTATTTCTAGTTTGTAACATCCGCACGCAACTCTATATAATGTCGTGCAAGCTATTATTTTCCAAAAAAAAAAAAAAAAAAAAAAAAAATTAAAAAAAACCAGTGATAGTTATCGTGTAGTGATGGTTATTTTCGCAATCCGACTGAAAGTTAATTATTTTTCTTCAAAACACACCATAGTTACTGAAGAAGACAATGCAGCTTATAAATAATTTCTCTTGTGTTACATAATTTCTTTTAGATGTAATCGTTTGCGGTGCGAAGGTAAGATTGTGATCATCACATTGGCTCTGAGCACTATGGGATTTAACATCCATGGTCATCAGTCCCCTAGAACTTAGAACTACTTAAACCTAAGTAACCTGACATCACACACATCCATGCCCGAGGCAGGATTCGAACCTACACACTACTGGCCATTAAAATTGCTACACCAAGAAGAAATGCAGATGATAAACGGGTATACGTTGGACAAATATGTTATATTAGAACTGACATGTGATTACATTTTCACGCAATTTGGGTGCACAGATCCTGAAAAATGAGTACCCAGAACAACCACCTCTGGCCGTAATAATGGCCTTGATACGGCTGGGCGTTGAGTCAAACAGAGCTTGGTTGGCGTGTACAGGAACAGCTGCCCATGCAGCTTCAACACGATACCACAGTTCATCAAGAGTAGTGACTGGCGTATTGTGACGAGCCAGTTGCTCGGCCACCATTGACCAGACGTTTTCAATTGGTGAGAGATCTGGAGAATGTGCTGGCCAGGGTAGCAGTCGAACATTTCCTGTATCCAGAAAGGCCCGTACAGGAGCTGCAACACGCGGTCGTGCATTATCCTGCTGAAATGTAGGATTTCACAGGGATCGAAGAAGGGTAGGGCCACGGTTCGTAACACATCTGAAATGTAACGTCCACTGTTCAAAGTGCCGTCAATGCAAACAAGAGGTAACCGAGACGTGTAACCAATTGCACCCCACACCATCACGCCCGGTGATACGCCAGTATGGCGATGACGAATACACGCTTCCAATGTGCGTTCACCGCGATGTCACCAAACACGGATGCGACCATCATGATCCTGTTAACAGAACCTGGATTCATCCGAAAAAATGATGTTTTGCCATTCGTGCACCCGGGTTCGTCGTTGAATACACCATCCCAGGCGTCCTGTCTGAGATGCAGCGTCAAGGGTAACCGCTGCCATTGACTCCGAGCTGATAGTCCATGCTGCTGCAAACGTCGTCGAACTGTTCGTGCAGATGGTTGTTGTCTTGCAAACGTCCCCATCTGTTGACTCAGGGATCGAAACGTGGCTGCACCATCCGTTACAGCCATGCGGATAAGATGCCTGTCATCTCGAAAGTTAGTGATACGAGGCCGTTAGAATCCAGCACGGCGTTCCGTATAACCCTGGTGAACCCACCGATTCCATATTCTGCTAACAGTCATTGGATCTTGACCAACGCGAGCAGCAATGTCGCGATACGATAAACCGCAATCGCGATAGGCTTTATCAAAGTCGGAAACGTGATGGTACGCATTTCTCCTCCTTAAACGAGGAATCACAACAACGTTTCACCTGGCAACGCCGGTCAACTGCTGTTTGTGTATGAGAAATCTGTTGGAAACTTTCTTCATGTCTGCACGTTTTAGGTGTCGCCACCGGCGCCAACCTTGTGTGAATGCTCTGAAAAGCTAATCATTTGCATATCACAGCATCTTCTTCCTGTCGGACAAATTTCGCGTCTGTAGCACGTCATCTTTGTGGTGTAGCAATTTTAATGGCCAGTAGTGTATTTTGTTCGTGTGATATTTATTCTGTGCTTTACTGTGACACTAGTTAATCGCCAGGTCACTCACATATACGAAAATACCCGGTATGTTTCTAGACTATGAAATATCTAAAATAACCAAGGAAATGAGTCTTCAGCCTTACTGTCTTCACACGCATGCCCCTTACACACATGTATACATAAACGAATACATAACTGATGAATACACAGCTGATACATTTTTCGAACATTATTATGCAAATCTTTTCTCTTCAATGTTTATCGAACAATGCTATCGGAATTAATTTAATTTTAGATCACTGGTTGATCCTCATGAAAATGTGAGTACGTTACAACATTACACAGCAGGCATATCTGTGAGATGTTTTAACTGAACTGAATGACTTTTCTTAAACAGTATAAATTTCGGATGGTATTTGTTAAGAAAATACCACTATTCTCTCTTTAAAATTACAATGCTAAGTAAATTTTAGTATTTGTGCCAAGAAAATACAAACAGGCATTATAGTGTGATTCAATAACTGTCTGCACGGGTACGTAAATTAAACATTATTGGTAAAAGACCAATAATAGACAGTGGCCCATGTAATTTGCAATATGAAGAAAAGAATACATTGCCTGAAGGCAACGATGGATCTCATTATGTCGGCGTCGTCGAATACTGTGTGTTGCCAGCCTCAGCGTTTACAGCGTTCGCACATGGTTCTTCTTACAATTAACATTTGCCGTAGAGCACTGTTTACAAGTTCCACTTCTGTACTATCGGAGCAAACGACCATATGAGGCTACATTTTTATCTTCTCGAGTGTGTGTAACGTTTGCACCGATGGTTTCCCACAATCGATTTTATTCTCTATTTGCTTCTGTATGTTCCGCGAATGCTCCTCCCAGTGCCAATTTAACTAATCTATGTGCATTTTTCAGTCACCTACCTTCATTCTGATAAAGGTTTCCTATACAGTTCTTCACGAACCTGTTTCTTTAGTGCCATTTCATTTTGTACTTCTCATGGCCACTTTATTTTTACTCTTCTTCTGTTACAGTTTTAGGTGAGAGCAACACCGAGCACAATATGAACAATAAAATTAATAGTAGTCAGTACTTTTGTAATAACTGGGTAGCTACTACAGAATCAATTCGTAGACCATCATCGTGAATGACCTGTACCTCCCACAACATTGCCTCGAGTTTCATCACCTCTTGGTTTCCCACATTTTATATTTCACTTCCATATAAAGTTATGTTGCAATCATACGTTTCCAGAGCCTTCATTGTGTTTGCCACTCCAGTAGTGCATAAAAGCGTAGCTGTTTCATTGAGACTGAGCCAGTTGTTGTTGTTCACTGTGTCCTCGACATTCAGAATTACCGGGTTTCAGATCCCCGTCTGGCCATCCTAAAGTAGGTTTCCGTAATTCCATCATTGAAAACAAATGCCAGGATAATTCCTCCAATATTCCTCTCGCTCTCTTTTCCCAATCAGAACTAATATTTCTTTTCAAATGTTTACAGGTGAACGCATTAAGGGTTGGCAGTTTGGCGAGAACCTGCGTACCCAGACCAATGGATGGTTCCCCTTAGCTTACACAGAGATGCTACTCGACGCAGCGGACAGGTAAGTATCGTCGCATATGACGACAGAAACCATCTTAAAGCATTCTTGCTCAATCCGTTTCGGGACACAATACTAAAGTTAACCGAATGTTTAAGACTCATCGTCTTACTGGGTGTGGTATGTATTTTGTGATGATTTAAAACTTGTGCTGAATTGTCACTCGAAACCGGACGCGTCCATTTCGGCAACACTGCTTTTTGGAAGAAGTCCGTCGAGATAGCTTTTCATATGTTGATACGTTTCGGCTACAGCCATTTCGGCTACTGCCACCATCAGATCAAAACTTTGAAAGTGGTTCAAATGGCTCTGAGAACTACGGGACTTAACATCTGAGACCATCAGTCCCCTAGAACTTAGAGTTACTTAAACCTAACTAACCTAAGGACATCACACACATCCATGCCCGAGGCAGGAGTCGAACCTGCGACCGTAGCGGTCGTGCGGTTCCAAATTGTAGCGCCTAGAACCGCTCGGTCACAGCGGCCGGTGATCAAAACTCTGAACTCACAAAACAAGTTCCTTGTCAGTTTCGATAGAACTTGTACCTAAGCTGACAGTTGACACCCTCTTGGGTACAGGTTATACTGTTACAGACAATGAACCTTGTTTAATGACTTCAGAGTTTTGATCTGATGATGGCGCCAGCCGAAACGTCGTAGTAAATTAAAATGTATGAAGCTATCTCGACGGATTTCTTCAAAAAAATCCACAATGATCGCAAACGCATTTAGATAAATTATTTACTTAATTAATATCTTCACACTCAGCCCCCGAACACTCTAGTAGAGTTGGGGGGTGGGAGAGTGGACCCCAATTCATAGCATTAACTAGTCGCTGCGACTTATCGCTATAGCTGTTGTTTAGCACATTCAACAGTCAACACCTGAAAGACTCATACTTTTGTAATGTGCACCATATAGACAGGATACTTGAGACAGTTGACGAGGCATTTTAAAGCGTGTCCATCAGGAAGGGCAATCGTTAAGTTTCGAGTTCCTATCGGCACAGGGATTTCATCTTTAACAGATTTCATTGTTCGTCTTGAACGTAGTCATTTGTGAAACAGCGACCGGTTTTGGTTACAGACCAAACATATCATTATATCAGTTACGAGAGTAACACATGCAGGTCATTTGGTTCCTGTTGAATCAAAACTGGCCACAATATTAAAAATGAATGCAATAGAGTGGAAATGAAATACGTTGAACAACAAGTGAGTACGTATTGTTGGATGTAAGGTCCGCCAGTTACGCAAAACCCCGTTTTTTCTCAGTACACAAACATGTTTCGGCACCACTGTGCCATCATCAATGGGTTTTCGTTTTTATTTATTCTGTAACGTGAACATTTTTCTTAAATTATTATAAAATTATGTGAATGTTCAGTTCAAACAATAGATCGTTCCGTTTTACAAATACCTTTACGTTTGGTGTGCATGAATCTTCTGGATCACTTGTGTGTTATTTACTACAGGTAGCTTGTCATCTGCAACCAAACAATGTTGATGAGAAAGTTTTTTGATGGGAGTTAACTTATCTTCTAGAAAGTAATTTAGTTTGTTGCGATGTTTTGGCGTCTATATTCGTTTTTACTTACGTTTTCGTGCGGCAAGCACTTTCCTTCTCCGCATCGTGGTGAGGTGCTGTGATGCACACGTAACTATAACAAGTATTTTCCACATACAACGTAGTAAAACACTTTTCACTTCACCAAGACAGAGTGTGATTGTGGTTTTTTGTGTGTCCCAGCCCAGTCAGTGTTCATTTGTTCACCAGTTCCTTTAATGTGTTAAATAGTGTGCCCTTGCAGAGTGTAGTGTATTCGTTTAAGACTAGTTTTTCTTCTGCTGTTGCCTTCTGTATATGGAAGTTTTCCTCAATGGTCAGTTCCTGTATAGGCTACGGCTGGGTTTTATTATTCTTAAGTCTGTTTCTATTGTGGTTGGGTGGTGATTGTGGGCTACAAGTTGGTCAGCATGTGTTCTATGGGAGCTGTTGCTTTTTAAAGCTCTGAGAACATCTCCGGTAGAATTCCACATTAGTGTCTCTGAGTGATATGCGATGCATCCAATTGATCAAGCACCAGTAGTTCTTCACTCCAAATACTGGGACCTTCGTCCGCCCACCACCCTCTTCCAGCAGATAAATTGAAGATTCGTATGCAAGAACTTAGTACCAGCTCAGTACACCATCCAACCATAGCACCTCACTTGCTCTGTAGTTAGCAGAGCTTCAGAAACCGTGTCTCTGCTCGGCGTTACCACACCAGACAGTGTTCTGAAAACCAAGTGTCAATAGCAAGTATATCAACGCAACTCGTACCAACCGCTGGCCACGAACAAAAGTAGCCACGCTAGTGCCAATTCACCTTCGTATTACTTTTCTGAAATCCACATATCATACGATTTCATATAATTTCGGTTTTGTAACATCAGAACATACAGTGACGCGGAGCGGCTTAGGGCAGCACAACATCACCATTTCACTCAGCGAGTTTGAACACCTTTCTCTAGTGCTCGCCACAGCAAGACAAACACGCTTTCTGCTTCTTTCACTCCGTGGTTCCTATGCCAAGTGCCCCTCCGCTTCGTGGCTCCGTTCCTGAGGAAAATAGGCTCTAAACTCTAATCGAGAGCAAAACCCCAGTCGATTCCGAGAATCGTGCAACCGGAGCACCATCCGTACAGAATGTGCTCCGGAGATCTTTTAATGAGTGATGGTCATCAGTATTCCTTACATTGTGAGCTCGTGCTGTCACAGTACGTAATACACTGTTCTTTTGCGTTAGATGACGTTGCGACTCCGATGCTTATACACTCCTGGAAATTGAAATAAGAACACCGTGAATTCATTGTCCCAGGAAGGGGAAACTTTATTGACACATTCCTGGGGTCAGATACATCACATGATCACACTGACAGAACCACAGGCACATAGACACAGGCAACAGAGCATGCACAATGTCGGCACTAGTACAGTGTATATCCACCTTTCGCAGCAATGCAGGCTGCTATTCTCCCATGGAGACGATCGTAGACATGCTGGATGTAGTCCTGTGGAACGGCTTGCCATGCCATTTCCACCTGGCGCCTCAGTTGGACCAGCGTTCGTGCTGGACGTGCAGACCGCGTGAGACGACGCTTCATCCAGTCCCAAACATGCTCAATGGGGGACAGATCCGGAGATATTGCTGGCCAGGGTAGTTGACTTAAACCTTCTAGAGCACGTTGGGTGGCACGGGATACATGCGGACGTGCATTGTCCTGTTGGAACAGCAAGTTCCCTTGCCGGTCTAGGAATGGTAGAACGATGGGTTCGATGACGGTTTGGATGTACCGTGCACTATTCAGTGTCCCCTCGACGATCACCAGTGGTGTACGGCCAGTGTAGGAGATCGCTCCCCACACCATGATGCCGGGTGTTGGCCCTGTGTGCCTCGGTCGTATGCAGTCCTGATTGTGGCGCTCACCTGCACGGCGCCAAACACGCATACGACCATCATTGGCACCAAGGCAGAAGCGACTCTCATCGCTGAAGACGACACGTCTCCATTCGTCCCTCCATTCACGCCTGTCGCGACACCACTGGAGGCGGGCTGCACGATGTTGGGGCGTGAGCGGAAGACGGCCTAACGGTGTGCGGGACCGTAGCCCAGCTTCATGGAGACGGTTGCGAATGGTCCTCGCCGATACCCCAGGAGCAACAGTGTCCCTAATTCGCTGGGAAGTGGCGGTGCGGTCCCCTACGGCACTGCGTAGGATCCTACGGTCTTGGCGTGCATCCGTGCGTCGCTGCGGTCCGGTCCCAGGTCGACGGGCACGTGCACCTCCCGCCGACCACTGGCGACAACATCGATGTACTGTGGAGACCTCACGCCCCACGTGTTGAGCAATTCGGCGGTACGTTCACCCGGCCTCCCGCATGCCCACTATACGCCCTCGCTCAAAGTCCGTCAACTGCACATACGGTTCACGTCCACGCTGTCGCGGCATGCTACCAGTGTTAAAGACTGCGATGGAGCTCCGTATGCCACGGCAAACTGGCTGCCACTGACGGCGGCGGTGCACAAATGCTGCGCAGCTAGCGCCATTCGACGGCCAACACCGCGGTTCCTGGTGTGTCCGCTGTGCCGTGCGTGTGATCATTGCTTGTACAGCCCTCTCGTAGTGTCCGGAGCAAGTATGGTGGGTCTGACACACCGGTGTCAATGTGTTCTTTTTTCCATTTCCAGGAGTGTATTTTCTACACACCTTATGCGTTTGCCGCTAGGTGTCCTAAGTACGAGCGTGAGTCAAATGAAAATCTCAAATTTCTGATAACAAATCGAAATATCGCGCCGTTATCCAGCATAGTGCAGATGCGCAAATACTGTCGCAGTATCAGTATAAAGATGTTCGCCCCACTTGTGACTTGCAGCAGGGAAGAACAGCGTTCTGTTATTCGGTTAATGCGTTGTGAAGGTGCGAAGCCTATTAAAATTCATCGACAAATGAAAGTTCAGTACGGTGATGTATGTCTGTCACAGCAGCAAGTCTACGAATGGACTAGGAAGTTAGCAAATGGTGTGACTTCAGTGGAAGATGCCGCTCGTCCAGGTCAGGCACAACGAGTTGTGACTCCACAGAACATTGCAGCAGTTAAAGCCATAGTGAAGGAAAACCGCCGAGTGACACTGAATGACATTGCAGTATGTTTACAGATTAGTCATGGCTCAGCACACCACATTTTGTATGATGTGCTCCAGTTTCACAAAGTGTCTGCAAGATGGGTGCCACGGCAGCTAGCTCCTGAAATGAGAGAACGACGTGTTGATGCTTGTTAAGAACTTCTTCGGCGCTTTGAACGAGAACGGGACGAAACCTGGGTTCACTTCCACAAACCGGAAACGAAGAAAGCGAGCAAGGAATGGCGCCATTTCTCATCACCAAAACCAAAGAATTTTCGAACAGAACCATCAGCAGGGAAAGGTTATGCTGACTCACTTTTGGGACGAAAAAGGCGTCATGTTGGAGCGTTACATGCGTAGAGGGACCACTGTAACTAGTGCATCACACACAGATCTCCTAAAAAATCATCCGTGGCCTGCAATCAAATCAAAGCGACGTAGATTGCTGTCAGCAGGTGTCCTTTAGCAACATGACAATGCAAGGCCTCACACTGCCCGTACAATAGTTGCAACAATCACAGACCTGCACTTTGATATCTTCCTCATCCACCATACTCACCAGACTTTGACCCATGTGATTTCCATATGTTTGGACCACTCCAAGACGCAATGGGAGGAAAGAAGTTCCGTTCTGATGAAGAGGTACGCCACGCGGTGCGTGAGTGGTTGCGCGGATTACAAAAAGAATTTTTTTCTAAGGGAATTTATGCACTTTATAAGCGCTGGAGGACTTGCATTGAGCGTGGGACAGATTATGTTGAAAAGTGATACAGCTTTGTACCACTTCTGCACAATAAATAATATTTAAAAAAGAGTTTAAGGTTTTCATTTGACTCACCCTCGTACTTCCACATCCAGTTAAGGGATCGCGCCGTTATTCTCTAGTCTCAACACGAGTTGTATGCTTTTTCTGTAGGCTGTCGAGTCGTGCTGGATGACACACAATGTTGACCTGTTACTTTGCAGCAGCTCGCCGACGCACAGCACGGCGCCCGCGACGCCGGCGTCGCCCACGCGCGGCCTGCAGGGCGGCAGGAGACCCGGCGCCGCCCACCACCAGCCGCAGCCGCAGCACGCCGCCCCGGCAGCGCCCTCACACCGCCCCGCTACGCGACAGGTAAGTGGGCGGCGTGCGGCTAGGCAGCTGGGGGCTCACGTGTTGGTACACGGAGTCCTCTGCACTTGTCGCTCGGTCGACAGTCACTGTGCCACACTACACACGGAGTACTTCATTGCTGGAAACCTCTCAGTTATCAGATGTGTGAGTTCCGTGTCTTAGTACCGCACGGCTATAGCGAAGTGTGGACTGTAATTATTGTATGGCTGCAAAACCCGGTACATTAATTCATTAATGCGGAACCGATTTACGCTGGAAAAAATTAATATGGCGCTGTGATGCAAGAGTGGCGTTCACAAATGTTTTCACTTACAATGGATCAGAAAAGGGGCGTGGGCAGAAAAGGTGAAACAAGTGAGAATGGCTTAATGTTGATTTTATTTTTAGCCGCTGCTTACGCAGTTTCTTCAATATAAGAGCCGGAGACGTTGAAATGGCTCTGAGCACTATGGGACTCAACTGCTGTGGTCATAAGTCCCCTAGAACTTAGAACTACTTAAACCTAACTAACCTAAGGGCAGCACACAACACCCAGCCATCACGAGCCAGAGAAAATCCCTGACCCCGCCGGGAATCGAACCCGGGAACCCGGGCGTGGGAAGCGAGAACGCTACCGCACGACCACGAGATGCGGGCCCGGAGACGTTGACAAGATGCTGAATCCGTAAAACGACGAGATCAACTGTTAATCGCAGTAGTTCCGGTGGAATCGCAGCAACGTGTTCCTTCACACTGGCTCACAGATCAGTTGGAGACCGAAGGCGACACTCGTAAACGCGTTATTTGAGACATCCCCAGAGCCAAAAGTCACATAGTTTCAGATCAGCTTATCTCGCAGCCCATAAATCAATAAAACCTCAGGTGGTAATACGTTTGTAGAAGGTTGCATTAAGCCTTCCTTCCACTGGGAATGCGACCTCATCTCGTTTGAAGACAGTGGTTTACCAAAGCAGGAATCGCTTGCTGTATAAGCAGGTGTCGATGACGTCACGGTACAGCTGACGGGCCCTCTAGGTGTGTTCTCTTCAGAGAAGAACGGACTGAGAATAATGTTGCTTGTGTATCCACACTATGCAGCTACATACTGCGAGTGCAATGGCTCCCCGTGCACAATATTCCGTTTAACAACATCCCAAAGCGGCATTTCAGTGTATTCACTGAACCCAGTAGTGTAAAATGTGCCTCGTCACTCTATAGAACCTGGTCATGTGTCATCAACCGTCTGGATTTTTTCAGATGCCATTGTAGTATAGATGGCAAGTTTCCCTACTGTTGACCATGGGATGGATAACTCTCGTGACACTACAAATTGCGTGCATATGGAGTATCGTCTCAGTTGTGTGACTGAAGTCGTGGTTTCCTCTCAGAGAGGTCACAGTTCGTGGTGATAGACGGTAAATCATCGAGTAGAACAGAAGTGAAATCTGGCGTTCCGCAAGGTCATGTCACAGACCCTCTGTGTTCCTGATTTACATAAATGATCTAGGTTATAATCTGAGCAACCCCCTTAGATTGTTTGCAGATGACGCTATAATTTACCGTCTAGTAAAATCATCAGACGATCAATTCCAATTATAAAATTATCTAGAGAGAATTTCTGTACGGTGCAAAAACTGGCAATTGGCACTAAAAAAAGAAAAATGCGAGGTCATCCACAGGGGTACTAAAAGAAAACCGATAAATTTTGGGTATACGATAAATCGCATAAATGTAAGGGCTATCAATTCCACTAAATTCTTAGGAATTATAACTACTAGCAACTTAAATTGGGAAGACCATATAGATAATATTGTGGGTAAGGCGCAACAAAGACTGCGCTTTGTTGGCAGAACACTTAGAAGATGCGACAAACCTACTAAAGAGACAGACTATATTACACTTATGCGTCCTCTGCTTGAATATTGCTCCGCGGTGTGGGTCCTTACTAGGTAGGACTGACTGAAGACACCGAAAAAGTCCAAAGAAGGGCAGCTCGTTTCTTATTATCGCCCAATAGGGGTGAGAGTGTTGCTGATATGATACGCGAGTTGGGCTGGCAGACACAGAAACAAAGGCGGTTTTCTTTGCGGCAAGATCTATTTGCGAAATTTCAGTCACCAACTTTCTCTTCCGATGTTCTGCCCTGTCCATTGCAGTAACATCAATCTCGTCAGTTACTTTCACCCAGGTAAGAAGCCTTTCTCTTCCAGGTGCCACACCAAGCTACCTGTGTTTTCGAATTTCATTATCATCTTATTTAAACTATTTGATGACTTGGGGTTTCTCCTCAGACGTTTCACTTATGGATACTCTTAGAATGTAGCGCAACACGATTTCACTAACAGCGCACGGTTTCTCTTCTCAATAGCCAAGTTGTACACTCACGTAATGGTTTATCAAATGACAACACCAGTTCTGCACCTGATCGCCAAAAGTGTAACTTTTTTCCAGCTCAAATCGGTTCCGCATTAAAGCATTAGCATATCTATCGCGTTTCGCCCACATTGGAACCTTATGAATAGCTGCACTTTAATTAGAACCAACCAGTACAGCTTTCTTTATGAATCTTTACTCAGTTGACAAAATCTGTATGCTACTTTTCTGCGTAACAGCAGTCATCTTACGCTCATTGCTGTTACTGCAGTATATTTGTTGAATGTAGATTAACTGTGACGACGTTATTTAGTCTCAAATCCCTTGATCGCATGTGGTATAAGGGACAAACAAATAAAAATGAGACAGGTGGAAAAAAGTAAGTAAACTGTGTATTATTTCAAACGTAGTCGCTGTCCCGATCTCTCCCCATGCTGTTTCCAATTTTTTAAGAGCAATGAAGAAAGACGTTCGTGGCCGTGGGTTTGGTTCGGACAAAGAGGTGCATGACTGGATGCAATCATGATTTCGCAGACAACCGCAAACATTTTTCCATAAAGGCACACAGCGGGATAAATGTATTAATGCGAGGGGCACTCCAAAGGAATGCACACTATTTTTTGTAAAAATACAGTTTTCATTCTGCATGTGTGAAAGTTTTACAGTGTGTAGATACATCCTTCCCGCTTGTTTTCAAACTTGGTTGAACCTGTTCCCGTGAGTGGCACCGTCACACCATGTCTTCAAGATAGCTGCTACACTTGACGTTCGTCAGAAGCAACGTGTTGTCATATAATTCCTGTGCTGTGAAAACGAGACAGTCGGAAACATCCACAAGAGGTTGAAAAAGGTGTATGGAGATGCTGCTGTAGATCGCAGTACAGTTCGTCGGTGGGCAAGCAGGTTACGAGATGAAAGCGGGCACGGCAATATTGAGGATTGTCCTCGCAGCGGCAGGCCTCGTACTGCACACACTCCAGACAATGTGCAGAGAGTTAACGAATTGGTGACTGCTGACAGACGCATCACTGTGAACGGATTGTCACGCAACGTTGGGATAGGGGAAGGAAGTGTTTGCAGAATACTGAAAGTGTTGGCGTTAAAAAAGGTTTGTGCCAGATAGGTTCCCAGGATGTTGTCAGTGGCTCTCAAATAAACAAGAAAAACCGTATGCAGCGAAGTTTTGGAACAGTACGAGAATGGTGGAGATGAATTTCTTGGAAGAATTGTGGCAGGTGATGAAACATGGCTCCATCATTTTTCACCAGAGACGAAGAGGCAGTCAATGAAGTGGCATCTTGCAAATTCGCCCAAGAAAAAAAAATTCAAAACCACACCTTCTGCTGGAAAAGCAATGACTACAGTGTTTTTCGATTCCGAAGGACTCTTGCTTGTGGACATAATGCCAAGTGGAACCACCATAAATTCTGATGCATATGTGCCGACACTGCAGAAACTTCAAGCTCGACTGAGTCGTGTTCAACCACATCGGCAAAAGCAGGATGTTTTGCTGTTACACGACAATGCACGGCCACGTGTCAGTCGAAAAACAGGGAATCGATCACAAAACTCGGACGGACAACACTGAAACACCCGCCTTACAGTCCTCACCTGGCTCCATGTGACTATCATCTCTTCGAGAAACTGAAAGACTCTCTTCGTGGAACAAGGTTTAAAGATGATGACTCTCTTGTGCACGCTGCCAAACAGTGGCTCCAAGAGGTTGGTCCAGAATTTTACCGTGCGGGTATAGAGGCGCTGGTTCCGAGATGGCGTAAGGCAGTTGAGAGGGATGGAAGTTTTGTGGAGAAATAAAAATATTGGTCCTAAAGGATTAACCTACACACTGTAAAACTTTCAAACATGTAGAATAAAAGATGAATTAAAAAAAGTAGTGTGCATTTCATTTGGAGTGACCCTCGTAGTTATGTCGATTGTTTCTTTCCGTCTGTCTCGTTTTATTTGACAACCCCTAATTAGCGTTAACGGAGTACGTCTTTATTGAACCATCATCCAAACTAAAAGTCCGGTAACACATAAAGTCGTAAAAAAGTACTGGGTGTAGTCACTTAAAATGACACTAACCAAACGCCCAACGCGATAAAGGCATTTGTGAATGAGAGAACACATTTCTAACAAATCGCGTGCTGCAATGTAAAAATTGCTGTAATTCATTGGCTGTGATGCGTGAGTGTTGTGTATGACGAACAGAATGAAAGAGGGAATGTAATCCAGTGTTGACACACATCTACTCCTTTCTAATTGTACCATGGGGGCCGCAGAGCATAACTCACACAACTGGTGGACCAGTCACCATCAATATATTCACATGCTCCCACTCCATGGGGCACTACAGAGATACCTGGAATTTGAAATGAGAACCAGTCCTAGCTGTAAGGAACTGAACGCTATCAGCTGCGCTTCCATTACGAGCCATATGCTAGAACATCGTTTCTCAACTGGTGTGTCGCGACACATTTGTGTGTCGCAAATATATGTCATGAGTGTCGCGAGATTTGTAATGTCACCTGATCTTCAGAAGATAAAGTATCTGGAACATAAAGAAAAAAGTAATAAATTTCTAAAGTTTGAATCTCATAGTTGTTTCATTTTTTAAAATGTTTCGTATGTAATTTATATGTTTCATTTTTATGCACATAAGAAAAATGAAAACATCATTTGTAGGGATGTTTCGAACGCCTGAAAATTATTTTGGTGTGTACCAAAGGAAAAAAAAAGATTGAGAAACGCGGTATTAGATAATCAAAATTTCCTGACCAGCAGGATTGGCATCTGCTACAATTATAGCTTAACGACATAAGCTGTGGGGTCGAGCATTGTGGAGGGTGGTTGTAAAAAATAAAAAGATGTCAGCGGAACGAATCTCTCGTGGCTTCTAAAGTGTTATCAGCAGACCAGCTAAAATACACTCCTGGAAATTGAAATAAGAACACCGTGAATTCATTGTCCCAGGAAGGGGAAACTTTATTGACACATTCCTGGGGTCAGATACATCACATGATCACACTGACAGAACCACAGGCACATAGACACAGGCAACAGAGCATGCACAATGTCGGCTCTAGTACAGTGTGTATCCACCTTTCGCAGCAATGCAGGCTGCTATTCTCCCATGGAGACGATCGTAGAGATGCTCGATGTAGTCCTGTGGAACGGCTTGCCATGCCATTTCCACCTGGCGCCTCAGTTGGACCAGCGTTCGTGCTGGACGTGCAGACCGCGTGAGACGACGCTTCATCCAGTCCCAAACATGCTCAATGGGGGACAGATCCGGAGATCTTGCTGGCCAGGGTAGTTGACTTACACCTTCTAGAGCACGTTGGGTGGCACGGGATACATGCGGACGTGCATTGTCCTGTTGGAACAGCAAGTTCCCTTGCCGGTCTAGGAATGGTAGAACGATGGGTTCGATGACGGTTTGGATGTACCGTGCACTATTCAGTGTCCCCTCGACGATCACCAGTGGTGTACGGCCAGTGTAGGAGATCGCTCCCCACACCATAATGCCGGGTGTTGGCCCTGTGTGCCTCGGTCGTATGCAGTCCTGATTGTGGCGCCCACCTGCACGGCGCCAAACACGCATACGACCATCATTGGCACCAAGGCAGAAGCGACTCTCATCGCTGAAGACGACACGTCTCCATTCGTCCCTCCATTCACGCCTGTCGCGACACCACTGGAGGCGGGCTGCACGATGTTGGGGCGTGAGCGGAAGACGGGATAACGGTGTGCGGGACCGTAGCCCAGCTTTATGGAGACGGTTGCGAATGGTCCTCGCCGATACCCCAGGAGCAACAGTGTCCCTAATTCGCTGGGAAGTGGCGGTGCGGTCCCCTACGGCACTGCGTAGGATCCTACGGTCTTGGCGTGCATCCGTGCGTCGCTGCGGTCCGGTCCCAGGTCGACGGGCACGTGCACCTTCCGCCGACCACTGGCGACAACATCGATGTACTGTGGGGACCTCACGCCCTACGTGTTGAGCAATTCGGCGGTACGTCCACCCGGCCTCCTGCATGCCCACTATACGCCCTCGCTCAAAGTCTGTCAACTGTACATACGGTTCACGTCCACGCTGTCGCGGCATGCTACCAGTGTTAAAGACTGCGATGGAGCTCCGTATGCCACGGCAAACTGGCTGACACTGATGGCGGCGGTGCACAAATGCTGCGTAGCTAGCGCCATTCGACGGCCAACACCGCGGTTCCTGGTGTGTCCGCTGTGCCGTGCGTGTGATCATTGCTTGTACAGCCCTCTCGCAGTGTCCGGAGCAAGTATGGTGGGTCTGACACACTGGTGTCAATGTGTTCTTTTTTCCATTTCCAGGAGTGTAGTACTGTGCGTACGGAGTTAAGAAGAATGTGGTAGAATGGTCGAGCAGCCCGTCATAGGCCACAGTGCTAAGCGACGCTTGAACGCTTGAACAGGTGTGATGAAGAAGAAAGACCGGAATCGAGTGATTTGGAATGCTGATTCACGCTATACCATGTGGGAGTTAGATTGGAGGGTTTCGGTTTGGAGGATACCTGGTGAATGTTACCTGCTGTCACTTGCAGTGCGAACGATATCGAGAAATTTTTCGTGTCTAGGATGCGATCCACTCATCCTTGAGATGATGCTGAATGTTGATTTTTCGTGTCTAGGATGCGATCCACTCATCCTTGAGATGATGCTGAATGTTGATATATGTGAACATATTTTACAGCATTATGTACTGCGTACAGTAGAGCAACAGTTCGAAGATGATAGGGTTAACATACAGACAATTGTTCAGATTCCCCAACCTGAACCGAATGAAATACGTTCATACGTCGACTTGATTCAAGACTCCAGCGTTCAACGTCATTATCATCTCTGGTTTCGGCTCTTGAGGACGAACTGGCTGACACACCCTCGCAGACACTCAGCCATCTCAATGAAAGTGTCCCCTGCAGAGAGCAAAGCGTCATAAGGCCGAAGGGGGCAGATAACCCATACTAATGTCCAGTAAAAGGCATCGGATTTGTGTAATTGTAGGTTTTCTCGGCCAATTACAATGATGATTCTCGGCTCACCACACGGAAAGACTTTATAAGGTTTCCGAGTACTTTTGATCAATTAACGTATTGCGAATAAAAATGTACGATATGTAACCACTTACTCCGATAATCTTTTCAAATTAAGTACGTAATCAGTGCTAATATAGGCTACGGGCCGTAAACGACCTGGTTGAGAAAAGTAACAAGTACAGAAACAATTACTCTACCAGCCACGGTGTATTTGAATTAATGATTCATGTAAGTATTCCGGTCCCCAGTCTAATTTTACGAAGGCTACATGTATTTTTATGGACATTTTAGACGATTCTCATGAAGAGAAGAGATAATCCTAAATAAAATGTGGCACAAATTGATTGAAATGTGTTAGTGAATGTCGTGTGACTAGGGCCTCCCGTCGGGTAGACCGTTCAAAAAAGGCTCTGAGTGCTATGGGACTTAACATCTGTGGTCATCAGTCCCCTAGAACTTAGAACTACTTAAACCTAACTAACCTAAGGACATCACACACATCCATGCCCGAGGCAGGATTCGAACCTGCGACCGCAGCAGTCGCGCGGTTCCGGACTGAGCGCCTTAACCGCGAGACCACCGCGGCCGGCGGTAGACCGTTCGCCAGGCGCAAGTCTTCCGATTTGACGTCACTTCGGCGACTTGAGCGTAGATGGTGATGAAATGATGATGATTAGAACAACACAACACCCAGTCGCTGAGCGAAGAAAATCTCCGACACAGTCGGGAATCGAACCCGGACCCTTAGGATTGACATTTTGTCGCGCTGACCACCCAGCTACCGTAGGCGAACCTTGAAATGAATTAAATGCACTGAAATGAAATGAAAGATCGGACATACGTTTTGGATAGTATTGTACGCAAATAATGATGGAAGCTGAAGAAGTGAATTAAAATTTTTTTCCTAGCCGGAAATTGAATGGGGTCTCCTTGCTTATTAGACAGGAATGCTAGCTATTACACAACCGTAGAACTATGGCTAACAGTGCTGTTCGGACTGCCGAAGTCCAATGCCCTCTACAACACAAACTTCATATTTTCGGCTTATTTTCCCCTTCTTAGTTCGTCACTATTGCCGAGGTTCTCCGGCATTGGAATAGCACTCCTGCTATGGAAGTAATGGGGACATCCTGTACCTCAAGTGTAGATGATCTGTAGATCTTATAGTTAAATTTTCTTCGAGACATCTGGGACTCATCTTGATCTACGATAACGTTGGAAACTGAAGAAATGAATTAAAAATATATTCATTTCTTCAGCTTCCATCATTATCGTACGTACAGATAAGACACAAACGTCTCGAGGAAAATTTAATTATGAGGTATACGGAAATGATAATTTCAAACATCAGCGGCAATGAAAATTTGAGTCAGGCCTGGAGGCGTACACGTGTCAAGGAGAGTGCTCGTGATAAAATCGCGAAACCACGACTCATATCCGTGTCTCACAAGAATTTTGATCGACACCAATTAGTCACTATATATTTAGTATTTTACAGACATAATGCTGCTCACTTAGTTGGACAAGAAGACTGCGTGATTCCTGTAAAATGATATGAACGTGGAGCTGAAAATTTTCATTAAATGATGCAGTCATGCTGAGAGTCCACGAGGTCTTCTCAGGACGACTCAGACTGGAAGGAACACACACACACACACACACACACACACAGAGAGAGAGAGAGAGAGAGAGAGAGAGAGAGAGAGAGAGAGAGAGAGAGAGAGGGAGAGAGAGAGAGAGAGAGATGGAGAGGGAGAGGGGACAGATAGAGAGAGAGAGAGAGAGAGAGAGAGAGAGGGAGGGAGGGAGGGAGGGAGGGGGGAGAGATAGAGAGAGAGGGAGAGAGATAGAGAGAGGGAGGGAGGGGGGAGAGATAGATAGAGAGAGAGAGAGAGACAGACAGAGAGATAGAGACAAACAGATAGATAGATAGAGAGAGAGAGAGAGAGAGAAAGAGAGGGAGGGAGCAAAACTGTGATATTACGATATAAACTGCAACAAAATATCTTTATATTTAGAGAAAAAAATCCATTCTCGGATCCACAGATTACTGAATATAGGTCAGTTTTTCTTTTGATTCAAGTAGTATATGAAAATATATGTACAGTTAGTTTAATACGTCGGTTCCCTGGATGCATCCTTCGTGAAATGATTCCTGTGCTGCTACATTTTATCCGAGTGTCAAACGCTAATACATAAATATGGCACTTTATACTGGAATAGGTATCCGTTAATACGTGAGACACAGACCTGTTTCGCCCCTGAAGCAGTCAGGATGCAGGTGTGTGAACCAGGCGTCGTTATCAGACCAGCGCCCGCTCCCGCCGCTGTTTCTCGCGTAAATGTGCCGTTATTTGGGCGGCGTTCTGATAAATACCCTCGTTTAGCGCGGCTGAACACGGCTCTGGCTGTCTTCGCGTAATTAACGCCCGCCCGTTATCGGTTCAGCCGCGGAGCTCCCATTAGGCCCGCAAAACCAGACCGCCGCCGTGCGCTGCGCTCTTCACCAGCTGATTGGCTCATTTCACCGCCCGAGTGATGAACATCTTCAGCGGCCCATCACACAGTTTTGAAACGATCACAAAACGATGTCGATTAATTTAAGGTCTTCGGAAAACACTGGGAAAGGAAGAATTGCTTGCAGCACACAGGAACACACATTCTCTAGAACCTACCTTCTAAATAATTAAAACCAATTCTTAAATTTTTATAGTGAGGTTGTACGTTTAAATTCCACTTCATGCCACAATTGCAACTTTAGAAGATAGCTTAGTTGTACCTTTCGTATGCTGTTATTGTCACCGGCACCAGCCATTTCACAGTCGCTGCGGAACAAAAGAATTCATTCAGCGATGTGCATGGCATGTACCCCGTACATATTTCCTAATGCCATCTAATCAGAATTACGTCGTCTCGGTCACCTGTAACAAGTTTATCATTACATCGCATTCCTGTTGCGCTGTCCGTTCGGTACAGATTTTGTAATTGATTTTAAACTAATTTCTCGGTGAGCTATAGACTTGAAAAGTTAAACATAGCTCAGAACTGGATGACAATGGAATAGTGTGGTGGTAACCCCCCACCTGCAATAGGGAAATAGGGGGTGGGGGATGAGAACGGGGTGACAAGCATAATGCAGAGCACCGCCTGTCCAATTAGAGTTCCTGCACGATGGCTGTGCTTAGCGGGTTGCATTGCATCACAGCCCTTACATGGGCGATTTGCCTACGTTACCTGGTGCAGGAACGGTGTGCGACGTCGTACACCGGCATGGTGGTGGAAGAGAGAATGTTTTCGAAGATGCACAATTGGAGACATTGCTGAGTGAAGACTCGCGTAAACTCAAGAAGAAATGACACGATTAGTGGGAGTGACACAGAAAGCCATTTCAGAACGTCTCAAGGCTATGGGCATGATTCAGAAAGAAGGAACTTGGGTCCCGTTTGAGCTGAAACCAAGAGACGTTGAACGGCGTTGGTGTGTTTATGAACAGTTGCTTCAGAGACAAAAACGGAAGGGATTTTTGCACCACATTGTGAAAGAGGACGAAAAATGAATTCATTACGATAACCCTAAACGCAAATAATCATGGGGATATCCTGGTCATGCTTCCACGTCGACGGCCAAACCGAATATTCACGGCATCGAGATCACGCTCTCCATTTGGTGGGACCAGCTCGGCGTCGTGTACTACGAGGTGGTAAAACCAAGTGAGACAATCACAGGTGCTCGTTATCGAACGCAGTTAATGCGTTTGAGCAGAGCATTAAGGGACAAACGGCCGCAATATCTCCAGAGGCACGATAAAGTGATTTTGCAGCACGACAACGCTCGACCCGACGATGCAAAAGAGGTCAAAATGTACTTGGAAACGTTAAAATGGGAAGTCCTGCCCACCCGCCGTATTCTGCAGACATTGCTCCCTCTGACTATCACCTGTTTAGATCAACACTTCCCATCTCATGAAGAAGTCGCAAATTGGATCGACTCGTGGATCGCTTCGAAAGATGAACAATTTTCTCGACGCGGAATTCGTACACTGCCCGAAAGATGGGAGAAAGTAGTGGCCAGCGATGTAAAATCTTTGAATGATACATGTGTAACCAATTTGTTTCATTAAAGCGTCAAATGTTGGGGAAAAACGGCGGAAGCAAAGTTGTACACTTTGTAGATCAAATTTGTTTTAACTTAACCCTCGTATTACTAGTTACGACACTGTCATCTTAGGTAGCCATTCAGAGGAGATCGCCAACAAAGAAATTTATATGACGGCGCACGCAACTGCTGGGTAAGGTAAATGTAGTTGTAGCTACGGATAAAATTCATGCAGTTCTGAAAACTCTATTTGGTTTACAAAGCGTACTACCAGTAATTTTTCTCTTCTGAGTTTTTCACTCTTCTATCCTACGTGAGCACTGCTACAAAACGGATAATCAATGTTGTATTTAAATTTAATGTGTAGAGCATAAAATGCCACACTTATTTTTTGTACGTGTCTATACGGCCATTAAGGGGGTGAAACATGAGAATTGGCACTAAAGCGGTCACAAATCGCGCCTGTGTACAACGATGTAAAGATATTTCTATCTTATTTCTGACAAATGCGTCTTTGGAATACCATTTTAATGGATATGACTGAATTTAGTATTAACGATGCTATACATTTTGGTACTAGTCAAATGTCGAAATGAAAAACAAAATATTAGGGGGATGAGATTTCGAAAACTATGACTTCTTCGACAAATCTGCGTGCACCTTTGCGATGTAAATTAAAGACTATGTAATTTTTGTTCGAATTTTTTATATCTGTTACCTTTTCAACGACTTTCATTGAGATAAATTAAAATCTGTTTTGTTCTCAAGGTGATGTTTCACCCCGTTCTCACCCGTATGGGCACTGCTAAGAAAGTATTTCTCTCTTTCTTTGCTCGGCACTACGACATATTCAAAGCTGGTCAAAATCGAATTGCATCCCTTGGGTAGGTTTACTTGTCAGACTCAAAGGAACAAATAGATTGTATATGAAATTCGTAAATAGTTGAGCTAACCCGACATCCACTAGACCAAACACTAACCAAAGAGCTACTCATACCACAATACGAATAATGTTATTTACTAATCACATTTGTAGGAGATGCACAGGCTACTGTAAGAATAGAAGCTCTGAAGATATTTTGAGCTTTGTTTTTGTGTTGTTAATTTAAAGAAAATTTTGTATTGATTGTGTAATACAATCCCCAATATTGTCGGTAGGACTCGTTTTGCTCTTAGCAAGCTACTCTTCCTGCCACAAAGTCTGAATAGCGGGCCGGAACGTAAAGCGGTGTTCAGAGCCTCAGACTGTAAGATCCCCCTTACGCTGGAGGTAACGTATGGCTCATACGTGAAGCACCTTATAACGTCAGATATTCCAGAGAAACAAAACTCAACGACCCTTTGCAAGGGCACTGGAGAGGAGAAAGGCGAGTTTCAATTCTTCTCGCCCGCAGGGTACCCGCGGCGCCGTGGCGACGGCCATCTCGCGCGCGCTGCAGCAGCAGGCGGCGGGCGGCGCCGCCCCCGTGCCCGGGGGCCGGCCCGTGGTGGGCCCGCCGCCGCCGCTGGTGCCCGCCCCCGTGCCGCGCCGCCTGCCCCCGGCCGCCGCCTCCACGGCCGCCGCTGCCGCCGCCCTCAAGGCCGCCGGCGCCAGCCTCCACAGTAGCAACGACAGCGGCTTCAGCAACGAGCCGCCCCCGCTGCCGGAGGCCGACTACTCGGACGACGACAGCTCCAGGTGCGCCGCCGCCCCGCCGCCGCCTCCAAAGCCACAGCGCCTCGCGCCCTAACACTTTGTACTGCTTATCTCTGCTTCTCTGTCATGTACCGTAGAGCAAATGCGAAAGGCTTATACCTTTTCCAGCTTCATCTCCTTGCCTTAGCCAGGTGTCTCTGTTCGGATCCATTCATACCATTTACTCTACGTGTTGCACCTTCTGGTCGTACACTATTCACCATTACATCCTTGTCAACAGCGTCGAGCAGCCTTTGTCAAGTACTTACAGAAGTCCCTTATCGCTATTGTTCAGCTTGGACTTACTGGTGATTACATTCGAAGGTGCTTCTCTGAAATCGTGTCTACTCCTGCGAATCCAGTTTTCTTCCATTTCCTCCGTAACGGAGCGTACTGGGTGTTATGAAAGTGCCCCACATTCTTATTCGGGGAGGCCAAAGAATTTCCCGCAAGTTTCGTGGCTGGAGTCTATTTAAATAAAAATGCTACTGCGTGGAAAGAAATAACGATACACTCGCGATAACATAATCTAAACTTCAGAAGTATAAAAACAATCAGAAACCGGTGCAAGCATTGCTCAAGTGAAAGACAGGCCCAGAAAATCCGCATTGCCGTTTAGACGTCCAAGGAAGAATTAAGATATCCACGCCGAAATTTCGTGCTTATAGATCTCCTTTTGAGCATTTGATATAACTTCCAGAGCAACCTGCACATGATCACTTCTGTCGGTGCTTATATGAACCATCTGGAACCTCCGTTTCGCATTTCTTCAGTTGGTTATGTACAGATTGTCTGGATGTGAGAAGTCCCAGAAAAGAAGCCAATGTGCAAACCCCAGTCGGCTCGTTGGCCACCCGTTGCACAATATTAAGATTGGGATTGGATGCGAAATTTTCGTACCATTTTGTTTTTGCTCCCCTTTCATTTGTAAAAATTAGAAAAATGTCTTATAATCACATGCACGGAAACATCAAAATCGTTGAATTACAGATGAATTTGTCCTACGATAATCATCTGTCTGTTGAAACTACACGAGGTTCCATCTGGTTACCACTTAATCTTACACATTCTTTACTTCTCGTCCTCTAAAATCACACACCTGTTTGCACTGCAGTTGATTACATGCACGGGACATACGCTCCTGTAACATTCGGAAGTTGACGGTATGTGCGGAATATTCCTACATTTTTAAATGTCCACATTACTCGAAATGTAACGGATTATGGTCAGGTGAACTGGACGGCAATACTACTGATAATCGACCAATACCTTTGTTTCGGTAAAGTACCATCGTAAGGAATGGGAAAACTAAGCGATCCCCTTCGTACATTAATCATATCCGTCGACTTGACACGGTAGCTCAAGTATTTTCCTGCACTTTTTTGGTAATCATCACCTGTCAACATTGCCGTCAACATAGCCCGCAATAAATAAATACACGTAGTTTATGGCTGTCAAGGAAATGTTATACCTTTCTTCCAGCAAAACAGTGACAAGTTAAATAACGATGATAGAGGTGGATGGAGATCGCACAGTCACTCTCTTCAAAGTGGACCACAAAAGATCAGTAATATTGAGATCTGGTGACTGCGGCTGCCAGGGGAGACACAAAAAAAAAAAAAAAACCAGTCCTGCTCGACGTGACCTGCGTGAACCGGGACTCTGTCAGACCACAGCATCATTATTGTGGAACAAACATTGTATCTTAAGGTGGACTTGATCAGTCAAAATGGTCACATTATCTTTGGAAGTAATGCGTCATTCCAGGGTAACAGTGTAGCCTATGGATTACCACGATATGGTTGCCCTTACCGTGACGGAACCAACGATAAGTTTCACTCGGAACATAAACGCGTTGAGAAGTTGGAAAAAGTATGTGACAAGGTTCATTCCAACAAGTGACTTTCTTCAATTGCTCCATAGCCAACGATTCGAGCTTCGGAATCACGTTTTCCTGTTACGGACATTTCCTTCAGTGATGACTACTTTTCGAAATCGAGCTAGTCCTATAATTCTCTGTTTATAGATCCCTCTTCGTGTTGCTTTGCTGTTGAGATTCATTTTTCTCCGTAATCCTTTTCAGTGACCGTCTGCCACAGTCACTCAACACACACTCTCGTCTGCGTTGTGGATTAACGTACAATGTTTTTCCGCTCTTCCTAGACGTGATGTAAACCTTGGTTACGGTGCCTCCAGTAACAACAAAACACTCCGCCTACCTTCGCTAGGGAAGAACTCTTCATATGAGCAACAATTAGTCTACATTCGAACCCATTTATCTCTGACATAACCCACTCATAACTAAACAAGTGACTGTTTTGGCCACGACTGACTCTTACAACGTATTGAGAACTTTGTACACGTGCCGTTTGCCTTCAAGTACAACAGTGCAGCCTGTAGGCGTTGGTGGAATCTGTACCTTGTGTTCAAGCAGGCATTTCTTGGTGTGTTTCCACGTTTCTGTTCAGCCTCTGTACGTCTTCCTGAGAGCACCTCTTATTTTCACTTCTGGTAGCTCATGCTTCGTGTTGTGACATAGTCTACTAGATGAATTAAAACGCCAGTATGATTTCGGTAACAAGCAAGACACCGTACAGCTTTTTAATGTGCTGAGAGGGTTCAATTGAACAGGAATTCCACACAAAATGGAAAGCTACAGTATATAAGATATGCCTAAACACTCCACTCCCGTGCCCGCTCTCACATTTCCCCCTCCACACGGATACTAAGCGAGTAGTGTGACCTCCACAGTAGCTCATTACTCACCTGTTGCTTCCCAGCGCATCTACATAGCGCTACCTGCAGTAGAAGGAATGTTGCGAGCAGCAAGGCGCCAACCTGCTGGACTGTGCGCAGGCCGGCGGGCAACGTGTTCGCGGGCGTGAAGCTGCGCAAGACGGTGACCAACGACCGGTCGGCGCCGCTCATCACGTAGGCGGCGGGCGCGCGTTGCTGGAGCCGTGGTCGTGGCCGTGGCCGCGGCCGTGTTGTGGTGTGGGTTCCTGGTGTTGGTAACTAACTCGGCTGGGCGCCAGTCCAGCCGCTGGTGAAGGTGCTACTCTGGTGGCGGGTGCCAGCTCGCTTCCTCTCCTAAGACGTGCTTGTTTGTACATAACACTGTATAACTGTAACATAGCAGAAACTATCTGTAAATAAATGTTAACACAAATTTACTAACACTGTATTCTTCCATATTACTACCCCAGTGCTGTTTTGGCCATCATACCCAGGTGTCTTTTCTTATCCTCTCCTCAGGTGCTTGTTATTTTTGTTTATGTATTTAACCCGGTCTCATTAGGCCCTCCCTTACATCAGACCAGAGTTTTACACATTACATCGCAGTTACCTAAGAAGTAACAATTTTAATGCGACAAATAGTATTAAAATGATTTGAGTGGCTGCAGTGACAATGTGAGTAAATATTAGTGACTGTGATTTTATAATGTTAATACTGGCTGTACTTCTAATAATGCTGCTGCTGCTGCCACTAATAATGACAATAGTAGTAATAATTTTTGTGATCAGATGCAACTACTTTCTTCCAGATATAACTGTGGGTTCTTTGGTTGCTTGGGGGACAAGGCTCATCAGACTAGAACATATGAAATATAAGTTCACTTTATTACACAAATGAATAAAGAATTTACTTACCTTGGACCCAGTTCTTTGATTCAGCATTGCTTGGTAATCTGCAACGGTCACTAACTATGAAAGCATCATCTGATGCACAGATTAACAAACTGTTCTCATGCAGTCCAAAACGAAAGTATATTTCATCAGAAACTTTAAGTGACAATTAGTCCTACATGGTGACGTTGACTGCGTCAGCTGAGGTACTAGCTCGGCTGAGCTGTTGCCAGCTCGTCACTATACTGACCTCACCGTGAGGACGCTGTTACGCTGACAGGGAGACGTGGTCTTCTGGAGTGCCTCCCATTGGTTGTTGCAGATTGCAGCTGGCCTTGGCTGATGTCTGTGGTGTTCATTCGACTTTGGTGTGGCACCGCTGTCTCAGGGCGATACCACAATAATAATAATGACGAAAGTAAAACTTACAATAATAAACATAATGATAGTGGCAGATATGACAAATATCTGTAGGTGTACAAAAAAGGCCGGGAGATACGGGAAGATTTCAATTAGATTACATCATGGTCAGACATACATTCCGAAATCAGATACTGGATTGTAAGGCGTACCCAGGAGCAGATATAGACTCAGATCACAATATAGTAGTGATGAAGAGTGGGCTAAAGTTCAAGACATTAGTCAGGAAGAATCAATACGCAAAGAAGTGGGATACGGAAGTACTAAGGAATGACGAGATACGTTTGAAGTTCTCTAACGCTATAGATACAGCAATAAGGAATAGCGCAGTAGGCAGTACAGTTGAAGAGGAATGGACATCTCTAAAAAGGTCCATCACAGAAGTTGGGAAGGAAAACATAGGTACAAAAAAGGTAGCTGCGAAGAAACCATGGGTAACAGAAGAAATACTTCAGTTGATTGATGAAAGGAGGAAGTACAAACATGTTCCGGGAAAATCAGGAATACAGAAATACAAGTCGCTGACAAATGAAATAAATAGGAAGTGCAGGGAAGCTAAGACGAAATGGCTGCAGGAAAAATGTGAAGACATCGAAAAAGATATGATTGTCGGAAGGACAGACTCAGCATACAGGAAAGTCAAAACAACCTTTGGTGACATTAAAAGCAACGGTGGTAACTTTAGTAGTGCAACGGGAATTCCACTGTTAAATGCAGAGGAGAGAGCAGATAGCTGGAAAGAATACATTGAAAGCCTCTATGAGGGTGAAGATTAGTCTGATGTGATAGAAGAAGAAACAGGAGTCGATTTAGAAGAGATATGGGATCCAGTATTAGAATCGGAATTTAAAAGAGCTTTGGAGGACTTACGGTCAAATAAGGCAGAAGGGATAGATAACATTCCATCAGAATTTCTAAAATCATTGGGGAAAGTGGCAACAAAACGACTATTCACGTTGGTGTGTAGAATATATGAGTCTGGCGACATACCATCTGACTTTCGGAAAAGCATCATCCACACAATTCCGAAGACGGCAAGAGCTGACAAGTGCGAGAATTATCGCACAATCAGCTTAACAGCTCATGCGTCGAAGCTGCTTACAAGAATAATATACAGAAGAATGGAAAAGAAAATTGAGAATGCGCTAGGTGACGATTAGTTTGGCTTTAGGAAAAGTAAAGGGACGAGAGAGGCAATTCTGACGTTACGGCTAATAATGGAAGCAATGCTAAAGAAAAATCAAGACACTTTCATAGGATTTGTCGACCTGGAAAAAGCTTTGGACAATATAAAATGGTGCAAGCTGTTCGAGATTCTGAAAAAAGTAGGGGTAAGCTGTAGGGAGAGACGGGTCATATACAATATGTACAACAACCAAGAGGGAATAATAAGGCTGCGTTCACACCGCCGGCCGGGCCGGGCCGGGCTGACGCGTACTGGCTCGGCTCGTGCCTAGCCAGCTCAGGCCGACGAGTAGTGCATTCACATTGTGCGCCGCGCCGAGCCGGGACGGCGAAATGGGGGAAAATCCACTTCCCCGATTTTCATGTTTTAAAAATTCTTAGCGGTATATAAGACTTCGCCACATCGTTTTATGAACTTATTTTTTCCTTAAAAGCGTTACTTACCTCGTGAAAAAAGAAAAAGTCTACTTTTCGTTTCGCGTGATTTCTTAGTTTCGTAACACATCCCAACCGATTTTGAAGAAAGTATGCGGCTAAAGAACCTGATTTTTGTACACGTGGTAGTGCAACATCTTAGCTTCGTAATGAATCATTTATCTTTCCATATTTCTTAACAGTCATTGCGAAATGATGCTATTTGTCAACGTTGTGCACTTGATTTACAAATCTTGTAGTGAAAAAGTTATGTAGCGGGTAGCTTACTGTTAGATCCCTTTTAGACCATACATTGTTGGGAATGAAATGTAGCTAAAAGTACGAAATAGTTTTTGAAATGATAATGATACTGATATCTGTCTTGGTCTCAAGTAATGCGAGCTATTCAGTGGCGTCAGTGCCGCGTCCGCAAGCCACGGAGTTCGCGCGGTTACAGCTTGGTTTAGTGTAGTTATATAATACAGGACAGAAAAAAACTAATTACTAGTGATCAGCGCAGACCTAGTGCCGGCCCCTCTTATTATTTTAATGGTCTCATTGTCTAGATAAATCCAAATGTATAAGAATTTTTCCCTCGGCTACTGGACAATCATCTGCTATGCTTTTATAATTGGCGACACGTTGCATCACAAAAGACAAACAATTATTTGTCATCAACATCCTACAGTTAGTATGAGGTAAATTTCGTACTTCGAACTAAAAGATAACTGAAGCGCAATTCTGTAATCTCGTTGTCTACTTTGACAGAAAAAATAATGGAGAGTTAATGAAACTACTGTAGATCGGCACAGATGTGCGTTTCATTGTTCTTCATTGGTTTTTTTTTTTTTCTCCCTTGGCGGGCTGCGCTGCACTGTCAAGGTAATCCCCACTCTTTGGCTAAATGGCTGGCGGGAGGCCAAATAAATAAATTTAAAAAGATCTCCACCCTTCGACAGCTGACAAGCAAGTCAGTAGAAAACGCAGCTGCAGTCAACAGTTGCTCGCCTTTAGCTAGTCTGTGCTGTCGTGTAGAACAATGTCTTCACTCTTTTATTGGTATTGTTTTGACTCTGCAGTAACTCGTCGAGTTTTGAAGTACAGAAGAACTAGGAGGTTATGGATTCATCCTATGAATAGCGACAGACATTTAGGAGAGTTTTTTTTCTTTATATGAAGAACTTAAAAACTATCCTGAAAAATTTTATTCAAATTACAGAATGAATCATAATACATTTCAGTATGTGCTGGAGAACATTCAAGACAAAATTTCTAAACAGAACACAAATTTTCGCAGAAGTTTAACAGCAGGAGAAAAATTGTGTATAACGATAAGGTAAGATTCGTTAGTACACACTTTTTGGTTTGCAGCAGAACTTTGTACAGCATTCACAACCTGCAGTTAATTGTAGTCATGCTTTTGTATTTTAAATTTCACAAACGCTTACCTCTGAGGGGAAGAGAGTTTCTGGGACTCCTCAGAATCATTAGGAAGTAATTAGCTTCGTCATTTTGGGTAATGTCTTGCTGTGCCTTCAACGAAGAATCGCAGAAATACTCCTTCAGAATTTTCCAACTTTTCTCTTCTTTTTTCTTCATGATGCAGCTCTTGGCAGTGGTGATGGTTCATCATGTGGAGCCACTGATGACCTCACAGAATTCTTTTCATTACCTTGTAAGATAGACAGATTGATAGGCGAAGAGTTTTGAGATAATGCCCTTTGACTCAGTGGTTCTATTTCCACTGATAAGGAACTGCCACAGCATGACTTTACAATGCATTATCATCTGGTAGGGACACATTTCCGTCCCTCAGTGACACTCATATCTGTCTCCGTTTACAAGTAAATGCGAACTATTCCGTGGCGGCAATTCCGCGATCGCTGGCAAGCTATTGTTGTAAAAGCTTGTAAAAACGGTAGATTAAATAAATGAAATAAAAGTAATTTCGCATGTATCATTATAATAAACGTAATTTTTCCTCACTGATTGTGAAATGTGAGGTAACATCTTAAAATAAAAGACGTGTGCAGTCACACTTGTGAAGAAAGCAAAAGGGAGACGTGTGATGCGTGTACTGCAGAAGCTGTAGTGCTGCTCCACAGGCTCGCGCCTGCGGTCGGCTCGCGCCGGCCACTCGGGATGTCGCCGGCTCGGCTCCGGGAGGCTCACGCCGTGTCGGCGCGGCCCGGCCGCCAGTGTGAACCCCGCAATTCAAAACCATGTGTTTGATATCGAAGCGGGCGGCGGCCCGGCCAGGCTCGGCTCGGCCCGGCCGGCAGTGTGAACGCAGCCTAAGAGAGGACGATCAAGAACGAAGTGCTCGTATTAAGAAGGGTGTAAGACAAGGCTGTAGCCTTTCGCCCCTACTCTTCAATCTGTACATCGAGGAAGCAATGATGGAAATAAAAGAAAGGTTCAGGAGTGGAATAAAAATACAAGGTGAAAGGATATCAATGATACGCTACGGCAAAAAAGGCATTTCTGGCCAAGAGAAGTCTACTAATATCAAATACCGGCCTCAATTTGAGGAAGAAATTTCTGAGGAAGTACGTCTGGAGTACAGCATTGTATGGTAGTGAAACATGGACTGTGGGAAAACCGGAACAGAAGAGAATCGAAGCATTTGAGATGTGGTGCTATAGACGAATGTTGAAAATTAGGTGGACTGATAAGGTAAGGAATGAGGAGGTTCTACGCAGAATCGGAGAGGAAAGGAATATGTGGAAAACACTGATAAGGAGAAGGGACAGGATGATAGGACATCTGCTAAGACATGAGGGAATGACTTTCATGGTACTAGAGGGAGCTGTAGAGGGCAAAAACTGTAGAGGAAGACAGAGATTGGAATACGTCAAGCAAATAATTGAGGACGTAGGTTGCAAGTGCTACTCTGAGACGAAGAGGTCAGCACAGGAAAGGAATTCGTGGCGGGCCGCATCAAACCAGTCAGTAGACTGATGACAAAAAAAAATGTAATGAAGGAGGTTATGCCAGAGACGGATTCCTGCTACTGAGAAGGTCTTCGAAAAAAGTGGCTGAGCGACGGCGGAGGACAGAAAGGGTTTTGCTGTGATGGGAACAGGTGTTTCTGCGTTGTTGTTGAGACAAGAGCGTTATGGTCGAAGAGTGATATGAGGCGCAGTGTAAGTGTATAAGACAGTAGGGAAGATCGTGCATTTGTCTGCGTGCATCCATAATAGCTGTGCATTTGATGGTGAAATACAATCAAAAAGCCAAACGTCACAGATGCAACGAACACAGGCATTCATTAGCACTTCCAGGCACCATGAGCTTTCCTAAGAAAGACCTTGAAAGATAACGTTTCTGTAACCAATAATTGGAAGTATAGGTGTCTGTACATGTTTCGTTTCCAGGTCAAGAGGGAAGAGCTTTTCACATTTTTGTAGGGCATGGAAACATGCTGATGCCTCCTTATACATTGCTACTAAGTGCTCAGTCCAATTTAAATTTTCATTTGTTGTTACTTCTAGATCCTTTTCGGAGTGATAGAAGTTGTTATTTGTCCAATTTGGAGTTAAAGATGGTAGGGATTCCCAATATTTCAGGCTAATGAACCTAGTGTTTTGGTGGGTTGAACTTTAACTCTGTACGCTGCTCCCATTTTGATAGTGTACACAGATCTGTAGCTGTCTTCTGATTTATTCGTTTTGCGCTTAGGTACAACTAATGTTTATTAGCGTACATGTGATATTTACCCGTAGGACAAAACTGATGATACATCATTGACGTACACTGAAGAGCCAAAGAAACCGGTAAACCTCCCTAAAATTGTGTTGGGCCCCCGCGAGCAACCAGAAGTGCTGCAACACGACGTGGTAAGGACTCGACTAATGTCGGAAGTATTACTGGAGGGAATTAACACCATGAATGCTGCAGCGCTATTCATAAATCCGTAAGAGTACGAGGGAATGGAGTTCACTTCTGAAGAGCACACTGCAAGGCATCCCAGATATGCTCAATAAAGTTCATGTCTGGGGAGTTTGGTGAACACCGGAAGGCTTTAAACTCAGAAGAGTGTTCCTGGAGCGACTCTGTAGCAAATATGGACGTTTTGTGTGTCGCATTGTCCTGTTGGAATTGCCCAATTCCTTCGGAATGCACAATGGACATGAATGGATAGAGATGATCAGACAGGATGCCTACGAACGTGTCAACTGTCTGAGTCATCAAGGATCCTGATCCGATATCACTCCTACTACAAAAGCCCCACACCATTACAAAGCGTCCACCAGCTTCAACAGTCCCCTGCTGACATGCAGCGTCCACGCGTACATGAGCTTGTCTCCATACCCGTACACGTCCACCCGCTCGATACAATTTGAAACGATGCCTCCCACTAGGCAACAGGTTTCCAGTCATCAACAGTCCATTGTCGGTGTTGACGAGCCCAGGCGACGTGTAACGCTTTGTGTCGTGTGCTTACCAAGGGTAAACGAGTGGGACTTAGACACCGACAGCCCATATAGATTGCTGGCCGGTGTGGCCGAGTGGTTCTAGGCGCTTCAGTCCGGAACCGCGCTGCTGCTACGGTCGCAGGTTAGAATCCCGCCTCGGGCATGGATATGTGTGGTGACCTTAGATTAGTTGGGTTTAAGTAGTTCTTAGTCTAGGGGACTGAGCACCTCAGATGTTAAGTCTCATAGTGCTCAGAGCCATTTGAACCCATATAGATTATGATTCGTGGAATGGTTGGCACGCTGACACTTGTTGATAGCGCAGCATTGAAAGCTGCAGCAATTTGCCGAAGTGTGCACTTCTGTCATTTTGAAAGATTCTCTTCAGTCGTTGTTGGTCCTGTTCTTGCAGGACCTTTTTCCGGCCTCAACGATGTCGGAGATGATGTTTTATCGGATTCCTTATGTTCACGGTACACTCGTGAAATGGTCGTACGGGGAAGTCCCCATTTCATTGCTGCCTCGGAGATGCTGTGTCCCATCGCTCGTGCGCCAACTATAAGACCCCGTTCAAACTCATTTAAATTTTGATAACCTGCCATTGTACCAGCAGTAACCGATCTAACAACTGCGCCAGACACTTGTTGTCTTATATAGGCGTTGCTGACAGCAGCACCGTATTCTGACTGGTTAAGTACCTCTGCATTTGAATACGCATACCTATACTTGTGTCTTTGGCGCTTCAGTATACAATGAAAGGAGTGCAGGACCTTATATGGAATTCTAGGGGATGCGATGTTTATAGAAAAAATAGACAATTACTGTCGTTCGTCCTTCTGCGTCCTCTTTTCGTTGAAACCCTCACCCAAACAATAATCTAAATATACGCACTATGTTTGCTCTCGGATGTATAACGGTAAGAGCATGCAGTGTATACGATGAGACCAATGTCCACCCAATAAACTACAGATGTTGTTCAGTGAATTATCTGAATATCTTGGTAAAAGATAACCGAGGTGTCCGGTGGCGTGTTACAGAGTAATAACTTTTCGTTAGATTATTATGCCCGTGTATATTTGTATCGGAAACTATCTGCACATAATTGCAAATATCGATGGTATGCAGTATGTGGCTTATTTATAAATAATAAATAAAACATGTTCCGCCGGCCGGAGTGGCGGAACGGTTCTAGGGGCTACAGTCTGGAACGACGCGACCGCTGCGGTCGCAGGTTCGAATCCTGCCTCGGGCATGGATATGTGTGATGTCCTTAGGTTAGTTAGGTTTAAGTAGTTCTAAGTTGTAGGGGACTGATGACCACAGCAGTTAAGTCCCATAGTGCTCAGAGCCATTTTTTGAAAACTTGTTCCCGTTCACTCACGCTACTTGCTGTGAACAACAGTAATGCCCACTTCACTCTTCGCCCTCAAGCCTCCGTTCAATACTGCTCGATTGTGTCCTGCGTTTTTTTTTCCGACAGTGTTAGGTATAAATAGTGCAACACAGGATTATGGATAGATTTGTCGATAAAAAGTTGGCCGATATACATCTCGTGCATGTTTTCACTTAATGCAATAGATGCACTGTGCATTTTACTGATTGTATATTACTGGCTTCGTCACTTTTATGATGCTACTTTTAAAGAAACTCATGTAAATGGGATTAAAAAACAAATAAATCTTTATTAAGGAACACCCGCCACAACGGTAGTATGAATTGGTTCCATTTACAAGTAATCACGAACACGTTAAGACATGTATCCCACTGGGAGCTGAGGCGATCAGTCGCTGTTCGTAGAATTCGATCGGCCGCTGGCGACCCACAACCGCACGCAATCCCGCATCTCCTCGTCTGACTGAAACCGACGCCCAAGCACGTCTTTCTTTGAGTCGCCAAAGATGCAAAAATTACACTGTGAAAATTCCGGGCTATACGGAGAGTATTGCAGTATTTCTCAACCAAATAGCTGAATCGCAGCCTTCGTCCGATTCGCAGAATGGGTGCGGCTACTATCGCGCTACAGGATGAGTCCTCAAATTACTTCTCATTAGGAAAGTTGAATGTGCTCCACGATTGTGATATAACTTTCAGCATGCTGAAGAGCATCAATCCATCGTCGTTACCGTTCTAGCTGTATTAGAGCAGATCCAGATTGGGACTAGTAACCAGTTATTATCAATGCAGTATTTCGGAGTTCTTATTTATGCCCTAGTACGTCTACACCTGTTGTTATGTCTCTTGTCACAGTTCATTAAGGTGCTTTGACAAGAGTCAGAACAACAGGTTGGACCGTGATTTATTTTCAAAGAATGTTCTTAAGAATTTATTTTATTTACTAGCGATTCATCAAGAACATTAACACATTTAATCACACTATTTAAGCGTGGAAGTAGTTGCCAGGGAGTAACTGATGAAAACATAACCAAATTCCTTTTAACAAATGGGAATTTTATTCACTTTAATAGTGCCTAAAAGCATTTTTTAAAAGAAACAGATTTGAAATTATAATCAGAAAGCATCCTCTAAATATCAAAGTTACAATTTATTCAGAGGTAGAAAGAAACAAGTTTTGACTGTATGAGCTTTCGGGCAGAATACCTTGCCACTCCCTTTTGACACGGCCGTAGTTACGACCGCTCACAACAGCCTCTGAAAGACAACGCTGGTGCAAATCTGCAACACACCAGATAACTTTAAATTAAGAGTTTTAACAATTTACAAGAGCGCACAAACTATGTACACCCTCTCAAGGTGCAACTTGATTTTAACTTCTAAGAAAAGTCTTACGGTGAAAGGGTGGCAACTTTATATACTACAATGATCATTTAAATAAAAGCCCATGAAATACAATCTTATATAAAATTCTACAAGGTTGGCCAAACAATAGTTAAGATGCTCTACAGTACACAGATACGGCCTCTGAAGATCATAGGCAATAATATCAGATATCAATTCGTTAACCCACCAAATCCGACAAACATGACAGAGGCAGCTACTAACGTACGGTAGATTGATAGGGAGATTACAGAACAACCCTAACCGCAGGTTGCTGTAACCCGTCCCTACTCCTCAAGGGAAAAACGGACCACCCAATTTATAAATAACCACATTCCCGCGGGTCGGCAAACGGAGAAGAATGGTGGGACGACCCCAAAGCAAAACGGCTGGTGACCTCACCAAGAAAACAAGTAGAATTTAACAAGAGTAAATCAAACAAGCGCTTAACTTGTAATAAACTGCGATTTCTCGAGAAGACCCGGTGCAGCACCCCCAAATCGCTCTCCCGAACCGTCCGCTGCCAGCCGCTTCAACGGACGCAGGAAGGCGCGCCGATCTCCCGTCTCACGGCGTCGCAGCTCGCACCGGCCAGACTGATGTCGTGGGTTGACTCCTGTTGCTCTCGTGTCGACCGCGATGTCACTACCCCTCGCTATACGTCGCGGCCCACTGGACTCAAGTGGCGACCTCACATGCGCCGACGCTCAAGGCGGACAAGTCATCTTGTGTCCCAGTGCGCGACCGACCAACCGACCGATCCACCCGCCAATGACCATTGCCTGAGCAAACTCGAGCAGACTGGCGGCCTAACGCGCAGACTCAGATGCAGGAACTAAGCCCCGACCGGGCGACCACTCGCTGAGTTCTCTTACTGGCGGAGTGGAAAGACTCTTATTTTGCCGGCTTTAAAGGTTGATCAGAACGGGAGACAGGCACTAACTGCGTAACAAATGCGGACGAGAGACAGACTAGCAAGCTGGGGACGAGAGACTGGCCCAGACTGACCGACTGGCGAGCTCATAGCGCCCCTTAAATGCACGTGAGCAGGCAACCTTTCCCCTTTCTCACCAGAGGGAGACACCAAAGCTGCGACTGCCACAGCGGCGCCACTGCCAGAAACGGGGGGCGATTGCTTCACACTACGCGCTGCGGCGCGCTCTTCAAAACAGCAGTTTTTACCATGGCTCACAAGTGTTGACGTACTAGGTCTTGTATAAAAACTCCGAAATACTGCACTGATGACGACTAGTTACTTGCCAAAATACGAAACTGCTCTTATAAAGCTAGAATGGAAAAGAAGTCAGATTGCTGCTCTGTACCATTTTGGAACAGGGTGATTCCACGCGACAGCATTCCGATAGCCAGAGGGCAAACGGAAAAGCCAACAGTGGAAACACCCTAAATCTCCCCCACCAAAGAAATCCAAAGTGGTTCATTGAAATTCCTGTAGCAAGTGCCCCCTTCTTGTCGAGTTACTACAATCAATGCGCAGCGCTACGAAGACACATTGTAGAAACTGCGACGCGCCATAAATTCAGAACGCCGAGGAATGGTGTCGATTGGAAGAGTCCTGTTGCATGAGAACGCCTGCCCCCACACTCCCAGTTGGACGAAGGTTACGCTTCAACGATTTGGTTGCCAGACACTGCAACGTCCTCCGTACAGTCCGTACCTTTCAACGTGTGATTATCACATCTCTCGCCACCTGAAGAAAGACATATGGGGTGGCAGTTACTGAAATATGAGGGTCGTCCAGAAAGTAAGTTCCGTTTTTATTTCTATCCGCGGCAGCGCTACGATCGCAGTTCTGAGCATGCGCGGCAGTTACTCTGATTCAAGGGGAAGACATGTACGCCATTTTCAGATCGCTGCTGCCGACGTGTGCTTTGTAGTGCTTCTTTATAATGTCAGCCGTAATTGAAAATACCGCCGCGTGTGAAATCAGATCTTTGATTCGTTTTCTAAATGCAAAGAGAGTTAAACTAAAGAAATTCACAGGCAAATCTGTGAGGTTTACGGAAAAAATGCTATGAGTGATTCAATAGTTAGAAGATGGGTCAGACTGTTCAGTGAAGGACGTGATCAAGTGCACGATGAAGAACGAAGTGCCGCCCGTCTGTGGTTACTGATGAACTGGTTCACTCAATTGAAGAGAAGATTAAGCACAATCATAATTTTACACTTAGTGCCCTTTCAATGGAAGTTCCGCAAATCCCACTATCACTAATTCACGAAATTGTTACTGAAAAACTGAAATATAGAAAACTTTACTCACGTTGGGTACCCACAATTTTTACTGAACAACACAAAAAACAACGGATAGCCAGTGCACTTAAGTTTCTGACACGCTACAATGAAGAAGGCGACGGCTTTCTTTCTCGGTTAATCACGGGCGATGAAACTTTGGTATCGTACGACGGCCCTGAAATAAAACGGCAATCAATGGAATGGAGGCTCACTTCATCCTCAACGACGTTTAATCCTAAGTAAATCTTGAAACCTCGAAAAGTCATGTGCACCGTTTTTTGGGATTGAAAAGGCAGTTCGCTGATTGATTTCTTACCACGATGCCAAACAATCAATGCACATCGTTACTGTGAGACCATTAAGAAATTGAGCAGCGCAATACAGAACAAGCACCGAGGAGTACTGTCAAAAGATGTTTTCTTCTCACGATAATGCCCGACATCGCACGACGATTGTGACCAAACAACTCTTACGGGAATTTCACTGGGACGCGTTTGATCATCCTCCGTACAGCCCGGATACTTTCATCTCTTCTTACAGCTAAAATCTATCCTTGGTGGTCAACACTTGATCGATGATGACGAGCTGAAATTACACGTTACCAAATGGTTCAATACACTGGCGGCAACCCTCTATGAAGAAGGCATACAAAAACTTATGCCACGCTATGACAAGTACCTACAAAATTTCAGATGCTATGTAGAAAAGTAGTTTAACAGTTGTAGATTTTTGTACAATAAATATTTTTTCTATATCTCTACACGTTTTTTTTATATTACCAAACGGAACTTACTTTGTGGACACACCACGTATCTGAAGAAAAAAAAAACGTAAATTGGTTACCAACTATTGTGTGGACATATTTTAGTCAATATGTAAACGTCACTACAGCTATTCGGATTTAGCTTATGGCATGTCCGATATGCCTTGCATCATTGGCGATGATGTGGCGCAAACGAATTCTGCATGATCCGCTAAAATGTCGGAGCATCGATGCTGTCGATGACCTCCTGAATGGCTGATTTCCACTCAGCATTGGTTTTTGGGTTGTTGCTGTAGACCTTGCCTTTAATATAGACTCACAAAAAGGAATCGCATGTCTTCAAATGACGGCCAATCGAGGCCCATGCCACTGGCCTCTGGATGCCCCAGTGCCAGAATGCGGTCCCCATGTGCTCCTCTATGATATCAAACACTCTTCGGCTCTGATGGCGTCGAGCTCCGTCTTGCATGAACCACGTCTTATCGAAATCAGGATCTCTTTGGATAAAGGGGATGAAATCATCTTCGAAAACCTTCACGTACTGTTCGGTAGTCACCGTGCCATCAAGGAATATCGTACCGATTATTCCGTGACTGGCCGTTGCACACCACACAGTCACCCGATGAGGGTAAAGGGACTTTCCGAACGCGAAATGCAGACTTTCAGTCCCCCAAATGCGCCAATTTTGATTATTGACGAGCCCATCCAAGTGAAACTATGCATGGTCGCTAAACCAAAGCATACATGCACTCACTAATTCCCATTATGCCCCATGGCCAACCGTGCAGTTTGGACGACTTAACGCAAACCGCTCAGAAGTTACGACGATTTTAATTCATATAATTCAATAATTGTCAGCCTGTACGTGGACGTTGATTTCAGTCGGATGAGGAAGTGCAGGAGTGCCTGCGGTTGTGGATCCGTTAGCGGCCGACCGCGTTCCACTAAGCAGGAATTGATCGTCTCATTCCCATTGGGATACATGTATTACTGCGCGTGGTGATTACTTTTGAATGGACCTAGTCCATGGTCCCGTTGTGGCGGGTGTTAGATTTGCATTTGACTGCCCCTCCTATTACTCTGTAATAATTGCGAGTCCCTTACATCAAAATATAAAATTTCCAAGAACAATCTGAGAAATTGGTCGGTGGAGGTGAGGTTCGCACAGTAAACAATATTCGCAAGACGTAAATATGCTAATCACTGGCATTGTTGGTTTTTGACGATCCTTCAGTCAATAACTGTATCTCCGTACAACGATATTACGAAAAAAAGCAAAAAAAAGAATTACAGTTGCAGGTGCTATAGAGTCATTTAAATAATGCTTGTGTATAAGGATAACTGTATCACGGTTTGTCTGTCAGATTATCAGCCACCACACTAACTGTCTTTGAATTAATAACTGTGTTCGATAATAATTATAAGAGTAATTTGTGTAAGATGTGACCGCTGTACCTCTAGTCTCTGATTCTCTTCGAGGTTTAGGACCATATCATTCATTGCACTATCAGCCGCTCGTGTCAGCACGTTCAATCAGTGGACTGGTCACCATCTTTAATAGTAATAACAATAATAATAATAGTAATGATAGTAATAATAATAAAAAACTGAGCAAAGTTGTCATCGATGGAACTCGAGAGATGTTGTGCGACGTCCACATAAGAAAGAAAACGACGAAGAAAGAAATAGCAAGAAAGGACAAGAAAAAATGTTAGCATTGTTACATCTACACCACAGGTTCTTGGTTTTGATTCCCAGTTGGTCGTTCTGCGAAAGGAATTGTGTGTGTGTGTGTGTGTGTGTGTGTGTGTGTCATCAGTCATCTCATCTTCATTAGAAGATGAAATCTTCGAAGCGGCGTGACATAAAAAAACATCCATCTGGCGCCCGAACACGCCCAAGATTGTGTCTCCCGAGCGATAAAAAGTTTGGGAAACCCATCGAGACGTCGATCTCGACGACGTGACCGATGGATAATCAACTTACGAAAGGTACCTAAAATGAATTTCTTGGCATTTTGAATGCATGTTATTGCACCCGTATGTTAGCAAGTGCAGATTTGTTTTTGAGGAACTCACTGCGATGCCGGATTGCTAAGACAACGGGCTCGCATTGTAGAGGACGATGCTTCAAATCTACATCCGACTGCAAAAATATTTGGATTTCTGTGGTTTTCCAATGTTTCTTAAGGCAAATGTCGAGATGGATCTCTTGATAAGCAGTTTTCCTTTTGTCTTTAATGACCTTGTCTATGACTGGGCGTAAAATCTTTACCATCTTTTTATTTTCTTGTTAGTAAAATGCTGTACATAAGCGCGGAAGTAAGCTACTTAATTATTGATGTGGTCCACAAACAGCTTTCATATTAACATTACGAGGGACAGGTGAAATAACAAAGGATATCATACTTTGATGCAACCTCGACTTCATGTTCGCTGGAGATAGAGCACATTCCCGAAATGAACAACAATGGAGGAAGAGATCGACCGTGACTTGTTTTAATAAAACATTGTGACATTTGCTAGATATAAGCTTGGGGAGCCATACGAAATTCAATCTATGATGGACCAAGGGCATCTGCACTCCGATCCTGCAGCGAGTTATGCGGAATGTTGAAGATGTAAGTGTGGATATTTTTAATGGTGACAGCGGATGGTGTACACACCAACATTATAACAGTACTTACTTCAATTGTAGACTAATAATTATAGGCATTAAGAGTAGTATGTTTTTAGGTTGGTTGGTACGACTTAGTACACGTAACAAGAGCAACCCATTAACGCTTATTTTCCCCTGTGAGGGGAGTCAGCTGTTGAAGTGTGGATGCTTGTCTATTATGGCAGGCGCAGTCTCCTAAGTGGTGCAGCTGCAACTGTACAGAGAACATCAGGTATCAATGGTCATAATATCTCCACTCATACCCCTAACATCCTGTATAACAAATTATTGTCATGTATAGAAAAATAATGGAAACCATCGTGTCTGTGTGTGAAACACCATCATTTTGGTGGTAACAGAAATACAAAGTCCACGCTAAGGTCGTACTTAGATTTTCGTTGTCTGAATTCCGGTAGTTTAATGGTTATTGAGAATGCGAGAAATTAGTCTGGACCATATGAGACTGCTGGTTGTTTATCAGTTGTGTTCTCTGACATTAATGGTGATCTCATACAAGTCGGTACACTTATGGATTACACCACGATTCGTATAACCGTTAAGTAAAAATATACTCTGACATTATACTGTTCTAACAGCTTTGCGGCTCTTTTCAGTGGAGCTCATAAGCTGATAATTTTCAGCTGGCGTTGCGACTCATGAATGGATGTGTTAACCTGGAATGACTCACAATCCGCCGCACCTCCTTTGCTTTCTGATTCTCAAAGAACATTTCTGGAAGAGTAATTTTGGAACGTAAGAAAGTAACTAACTTATGCCTTGCAAGCCAGTCTGTATGCATGTGGAAGGTTGCGTTTAGCATGAGTCAACGGAGAGAGTTTTCCTATGTCACTGTCAGGAACCTAAAATGTGCTGCACGTCAGAACTTTCTACAGTCTTCATCTACTTCCTGGACTTCTCCTCGTTAAATTCATGTTATTAGCGTTACAGGCGATCAAAGGAAGCAAAAATATAGGCATCACGCTTTCACGTGAGGCGATAAGAAACATCCGTTACTGCTCTCGTCACCTGTTAGCGAGTGAAAATGTCTACTCACGGGAACTAACGAACCATGCGTTAGTTTTCGCCAGAGAATAAGCCGCGAACAGAGTAATTTAGTGTACATATTACCTCCAGCCATCAGTAACGGGCATTAGGATCAGTCAACTTGTTCCGCTTGTCTTATTGTGTTATGGATGGCGCGGATTTGTGAACGACGTATCGTGAGCTGCGAGAGTAGTCTAATAACGGAGTACAGGCAAGCGTGACTACTGAGAACAGTCATGGATTGAAGCGGAGAGAATGTATGTCAGCCACGTTTTGCGTCAACAGTGAACATTTTATATCTTACATTTCTTATGTATTCGTTCGTTTACTTTGTTTTTATTTTATTACTGTGGCAGAAGGGTAGACTATTTGAGAACTGGCCCACTGTGAATTCGTTTCTCGTCAACCAGAACACAGGGAGGTGGGTGTGAGCAGAGAGTTTCCCAAGTTGGAATAATTGCAGTTCCAGCATTTGCCTTACAACCAAGAAAAACCTCCCGAAAAACATAAAATAGGTGTGTATATAAAAAAGATTAATTTCAATGGCTAGCAAGATAGGTGCAGTGTTCTTTCACACACTAGAGAAAAGTTCTTGTAGAACTTTGTTGTTTAAGTTAAAAACTCGAAATACAAATATATAAGCCGCCGCAAGTTTTTTCTTTTTTTTCCAACTATGCGAGAAATTTAATAAGGGCTCTTGGAACCAGCGAATGGAAATGACAGAAAATGTATACAGAGAAAGATAGTTTTAATGTGATAGCAATATATTAATTAGATGTATATGGGGAAACTAGGAGGAAATAATTCCGCTCTTAACAGAAGGAATGATATTAAAACAATTACCACGTCTGAGTAACAACTAAAACAAATCTCGTTAAAGCTAGATACACCTCACTTTAAACTTCTGACTGTGAGAGAAAGATTTCTTCATATTTTCATCGTAATTGTAACTTCAAAATCAGACAGTAGGAAATCTGTTCTCAACACAGCTTCCAACGATAATAAACACGAATTGAACGTAAATAAACTCATATTGCAGCCCACAAAAACGGATTCATGTAAGCATATTAATATGGCAACCATACTCTGCTAGGAAATACAATTTAGATATGAATCGCCAACTCTAAAGGGAGGGACTTGTTCTCCTGTTAGCTTGAAGATCATTTCAGTTCTGATTGAACACCTATAACTATGAAAGCAATATAAATGCTTACATTCGGACAGTGGGTGAGTATCTAGAGCCTACTACCACCTCGCTTTGATTTCGACATTGATACTGGTGGCCACATCTGGAGACTTTGGTAACTGGACACCGATTATTTGCAAAGCCACTTCTCCCCTGTAACTTCTGAGAATGACAAATCCAGTACTCATGCCATTTCCCTTACTAATTTCCGAAAGTGACAAAAATTTATGTCGAACTAACGGTACTAGTAAAATGTTGTGATGTTCTTGAACACAGACGTATTCCAGCTGCCACAAAACCGACGCACAGGGTGTAGGTATAGACTTTCTACACTTTCTGTATGACAGTCGTAGTTCATGGTAGTGATCACAGCAACTTCACCTACACCACATTGATCAGCCAAAACATTCTGACTCCTACTCGCCACGACACTGAATTCCTCCTGGTGGCGTTGCGGGCATGTGACTCTGTAAAGCCCATCCCACATGAAGTAAGATTCGCTGCTGGCTTAATCGGGTTTTACACGTGCGACGTTTTAGTCAAAATTGACTACTCGAAGTTTGTGCACCTTTCGTGCCTGCTTGTAAATTAGCGAGTGTGTCTATGACGTCAATGATCGGTAGACTGTGCCAAGTGTGGAGTTCTAAATTTCCGAGTATGCTCCACGCTGGCCCATGCGCAAAAGCGGGGGACTGTGGATGAATCTGCTGAAAACCTATGCACGCCGAGCTCACTCCTATTACAGAAGTAGCTTTTGTGTGTCCGTGTCTTCTTAATCTTCATTGTGTTGTCTGCTTTGTTTCGGTGACACACTGAAAAGTTAGACAAAGTCCTGGTATTCTGTACTGTTAGTGTTCTCCAACAAGAGAGACAAAATATCTGAAAGCATAAGGGCATTTGCGTTTACAGAGAAAAAGTCTCAACTGTTTTAACACCGGAAAAGTCTGAATTATTTGACGAGAAAAATAATTTTCGCTGTTACTTGGCATTTAGCAAGAAAATAAGATACAAACGATAAACCAAAAGGGTGCTATTATTGCGTTCTCGATCTCGTTTGATGTGTTTGCAAATATATATTTTCTCCAAAGAATAAATGTTTATTTTCCGAAATTTGTGGATGATACTTTTCGTATTCCGTCAATTACCAGCAATGTAAAGAATTTATCAGATGACCTTTGACAAGAACTTCCACCACGAACTATGCTTAAGTCGTCAACAAACTCCGTTAACATTGCTCGTTCCTACTTTTATTACTACATTTAGATTGTTTTGACCTCACTTTCACCGTTTGGATGCCAACTGCGAGCAGACATCTCTCACAGAACCGGCAATTTTACGCTTAGGAGTAAACGAAAATGACCACTCCAAACAGATGAGACTCAGTACTGGAACAAAACGCCAGGGGCACTGCGGTAAACTCACTTCTCTGGAGCAGTCGACTGAGAAGAGCAAGTCGATACCTTAAATGGGTTTAGTTGCAGGCCCGCGGGGCGGTTCCGCAGCAAGATCCGCTGTATGCTAGGTTGCTCCCCTGCAGCGAACTCTGTATATGGTTCAAATGGCTCTGAGCACTATGGGACTTAACATCTGAGGTCATCAGTCCCCTAGATCTTAGAACTACTTAAACCTAACTAACCTAAGGACATCACTGAAGCGCCTAGAAACGCTCGGCCACTCCGGCCACCAACTCTGTACTCGTATATATTCGGCGATACTGCTATTGCTGTTTTAGTTGTACGGTTCTGTGAATGCTAACTGCACTGACTAGTCAGAAGTCCTGTTCTTGTCTGACGTCACAGAATGGAAGGTGAGATCTCCTGGGGAGCGCTGATTAACCGGCTATAGGAAACAGTGTCACGCACCTGCCAGCTGCTCTGCAATCTTCTTCAAACTATTTTAAATAAACCATTTGTTAAAAAGCAGTTCTGTCGTATCTCCTAGCCGAATTCGTCAGCTTTATGATGAGCTGCATATTGTTTCATTAACAGTCGAAGCGATTGTGACATTTCAGAATTAAGTAATCCACTGCACGAAATTCGAGTAGCTTGCAATGAAAAAAGAAAGGTTGCTAGGAGTTTATATTTGGTGCATGTTAGGTCATACATTCCTGAGTACCAAAGGTAGCTACCATATCGAATTATTCCTTAATCATTGGACAGGATCTACATCTTTCTCCATAATCGAGAAAAGTATTGAACATACCGCACTCAGTTCCTCTCCCACGCGAAAACGATAAAGTCAGAATAAAACATAACATCCCTTGTATCTCATAAACTTTTTTAAATACTGAAACGAGATTTTGGTAAACGAAGGAAAGGAAAATGTCTTGACATACGGGCAGTATAAGAAAATGTCTTATCTGCTGTGATATACAAGTAACTAAAGATTTTTTCAATAGAGTAACGTAGTTTTTTGTCAGACATTGATAGCTGGTGGGACGAGAATTCTAGCGTGTGTTGCATCAATGTAGGTGAAGAAATCGCTTGGTTAATTTTATACCAAGAATGGTCTTTTTATAAACTATCTACCTTTCTTCTTCCGAGTTGCTGTTTCAGAATTCAGTCTCAATTCCAACTGCATTAGAATCTTAGTGAGATGAATCTTTCAAGGCTCTGCTGCGTCTGGCAAAAGAAGTAGATTTTAACATGGCAACGAGGTAAGTGTAGGTGCTACTCAGACCTATGTCGACCTTTCTCGAAGGAAAATAAAGAAATGTTAAGACGTTTAGGGAAAGTAAATTGCCTTTTTTCTCGACATTTCTTCAGAATGTTATATCACAGTGTATTTCTAATAACGGATGACCTGGACCGAAACTTACCAAAGGACTTTATTTCTATATTTGTAGTGACGAGGGTTATTAATTTCGAAATATCAGACTAACTTTGACTATCAACAAAATGATAGGCCTGAAGATGACGAAAAAGGATACGAGATGCGAGATAATTGAGAAGAGTTGCTTCAAAATCGTTTCAGAAAGACTGCAGAGCATCCAGTTTGCCTGCGCTGTAGTTGACGCAGTCCAGCCTGCCCTTTATCTGTCGCACTGTGTATTATTCATGTGAGAGCTTTTACATGCAAGCCAGCGATCTAGGCCCAGTCAGCAAACAGTGAATAACACCAATTCACAGCCTTGTATTGTATTGTACTGGGGACCTAGAAAGGACCGACAGACTTCGTCCCCGCCGTAGCCCTCAGTGGTTCACAACCCCACAACACGCTACAGCAGTCCACTGACCCCACTGCCGCCCCACACTGAAACCAGGGTTATTGTGCGGCTCGGCCCGCAGTGGACTCCCCGGGAACGTCTCACACCAGACGAGTGTAGCCCCAATGTTTGCATGGTAGAGTAATTATGGTGTACGCGTACGTGGAGAAACTGTTTGAGCAGCAATCGCTGACATAGTGTAACAGAGGCGGAACAAGGGAAACCAGCCCGCATTCGCAGGAAATTATATATATATATATATATATATATATATATATATATATATATATATATATATATATACACTCCTGGAAATGGAAAAAAGAACACATTGACACCGGTGTGTCAGACCCACCATACTTGCTCCGGACACTGCGAGAGGGCTGTACAAGCAATGATCACACGCACGGCACAGCGGACACACCAGGAACTGCGGTGTTGGCCGTCGAATGGCGCTAGCTACGCAGCATTTGTGCACCGCCGCCGTCAGTGTCAGCCAGTTTGCCGTGGCATACGGAGCTCCATCGCAGTCTTTAACACTGGTAGCATGCCGCGACAGCGTGGACGTGAACCGTATGTGCAGTTGACAGACTTTGAGCGAGGGCGTATAGTGGGCATGCGGGAGGCCGGGTGGATGTACCGCCGAATTGCTCAACACGTGGGGCGTGAGGTCTCCACAGTACATCGATGTTGTCGCCAGTGGTCGGTGGAAGGTGCACGTGCCCGTCGACCTGGGACCGGACCGCAGAGACGCACGGATGCACGCCACGACCATAGGATCCTACGCAGTGCCGTAGGGGACCGCACCGCCACTTCCCAGCAAATTAGGGACACTGTTGCTCCTGGGGTATCGGCGAGGACCGTTCGCAACCGTCTCCATGAAGCTGGGCTACGGTCCCGCACACCGTTAGGCCGTCTTCCGCTCACGCCCCAACATCGTGCAGCCCGCCTCCAGTGGTGTCGCGACAGGCGTGAATGGAGGGACGAATGGAGACGTGTCGTATTCAGCGATGAGAGTCGCTTCTGCCTTGGTGCCAATGATGGTCGTATGCGTGATTGGCGCCGTGCAGGTGAGCGCCACAATCAGGACTGCATACGACCGAGGCACACAGGGCCAACACCCGGCATCATGGTGTGGGGAGCGATCTCCTACACTGGCCGTACACCACTGGTGATCGTCGAGGGGACACTGAATAGTGCACGGTACATCCAAACCGTCATCGAACCCATCGTTCTACCATTCCTAGACCGGCAAGGGAACTTGCTGTTCCAACAGGACAATGCACATCCGCATGTATCCCGTGCCACCCAACGTGCTCTAGAAGGTGTAAGTCAACTACCCTGGCCAGCAAGATCTCCGGATCTGTCCCCCATTGAGCATGTTTGGGACTGGATGAAGCGTCGTCTCACGCGGTCTGCACGTCCAGCATGAACGCTGGTCCAACTGAGGCGCCAGGTGGAAATGGCATGGCAAGCCGTTCCACAGGACTACATCCAGCATCTCTACGATCGTCTCCATGGGAGAATATCAGCCTGCATTGCTGCGAAAGGTGGATATACACTGTACTAGTGCCGACATTGTGCATGCTCTGTTGCCTGCGTCTATGTGCCTGTGGTTCTGTCAGTGTGATCATGTGATGTATCTGACCCTAGGAATGTGTCAATAAAGTTTCCCCTTCCTGGGACAATGAATTTACGGTGTTCTTATTTCAATTTCCAGGAGTGTATATATATATATATATATATATATATATATATACACACACACTGAGGTGACGAAACTCATGGGGCATCGATAGGTACATATACAGATGGCGGTAGTCTCGCGTACACGAGGTATAAAAGTTCAGTGCATGTCCGGAAGAGCCGGCCGGAGTGGCCGAGCGGTTCTAGGCGCTATAGTCTGGAACCGCGAGACCCCTACGGTCGCAGGTTCGACTCCTGCCTCGGGCATGGGTGTGTGTGATGTCCTTAGGTTAGTTAGGTTTAAGTAGTTCTACGTTCTAGGGGACTGATGACCTCAGAAGTTAAGTCCCATAGTGCTCACAACCATTTGAACCATTTTTGTGCGGAAGCGTCATTTGCACACAGGTGATTCACATGAAAAGGTTTCCGACGTGATTATGGCCGCACGACGGGACTTAAAAGACTGAACGAGTAATGGTATTCGGAGCTACACGCATGGGACGTTCCATTTCGGAAATCGTTAGGGAATTCAATATTTCGAGATCCACATTGCCAATAGTGTGCCGAGAATGCCACATTTCAGGCGTTACCAAGCAACACTGCGTGAAATAACCACAGAAATCAATGTTGGACGTACGATGAATGTATCTGTTAGTAGAGTGCGGCGATATTTGGGGTTAATGGGCTACGTCAGCAGAAGACCGACGCGAGTGCCTTTGGTAACAGCACGACATCGCCTGCAGTGCCTTTCCTGGGGTCGTGGCCATGTCGGTTGGACTCTCTAGACTACTGTAAAACCGTGGCCTGGTCAGATGAGTCAGAGTTTCAGTTGGTAAGAGCTGACGGTATGGTTCAAGTGTGGTGCAGACCCCATGAAACCATGGACCCAAGTTGTCAACATGGCAATGTGCAAGCTCGTGGTGGTCCATAGTGGGGTGGGTTGTGCATACGTGCAATGGATAGGGTCCTGTGGTCCAACTGAACCTATCATTGTCTCGAAATGGTTATGTTCGGCTACCTGGAGACCCGTTTGCAACCATTCATGAACAACGTGTTCCCAAACGACTACGAAATTTTTATGGCTGGCAATGCACTATCTCAACGGGCCACAGTTGTGGGCGATCGGTTTGAAGAACTTTCTGGGCAATTCGAGCAATGATTTGGCCACCCAGATCGCCCGACATGAGTCCAATCGACCATTTATGGGACATAATCAAGATGTTAGTTCGTGCACAAAAGTCTGCAACCGCATCACTTTCGCAATTTTGGACGGCTATAGAGGCGACACGACATGGTTCAACATTTCTCCAGTGGACTTCCATCTAAACGGCAGTCGAATCGATGCACTACCCTAGGCAAAAGGAGCTCCGACACAATATTTGGAGGTATCGCGTGACTTTCGTCTTCTCAGTGTAATAATTTGTGTTATTTTCGTCAATGATCACAATACGTTTATTTCTTAGACTACCGATTTCGGTGAGCCATAACGAAAAATGATTACTTTTATGGATGTGGAAATGTGCTTTTATAACTTGACGACGCATACTTGTTTGATAAAAAGTCCTGATATAATAAAACACAGTGGCATCGACAAAAAATATGCACAAAATCAACTTGCACCGTCACACTTATTTAAAATATGGTGTAAACTAACCCACACCCACAGTCGCAGTCAGTTTCATAACTGACGACTATACGTAGATTTGCAATGGCGATGTCTAACGACCTTACGGCACAAACACGTTTTGGCTACTGTACTGCAGTTTGTTATGAACAGTAACGCCCCGCCACTGAGGTCTAGTGTACACCATATTTTAAATATGTGCTACGATTATTTTGCGTATATTTTTGTGACAATTGTTTTATTATATTGGGACATGTTATGAAACAGGTGTGCCTTTTCATGTTTTAAATGCATGTTTCCACACTTTTTGTTATGGCATATTTTATTGTTTTAAGATATAATCTGTTTACAAGTTGTATTTGTTTCTCATGTTTTGATTCAGATCTAAAGATGGTCATTGCTGACCGAAACCGGTAGTCTAAGAATTGTTTTAATCAGCGACTCTCTCGCAACTTGTTGAAGCATAGAAGTGGAGCACAGATGAATGGGAAATCATTCTAGCGACGATATGGACTGAAAATCTACAAGTCCACAGGTTTTGTCAAAGGGCAGATTGTTATGGCCAGCGTCTAGGAATGAGCATCTCATAAATGTTGTTTGCTTGTTACTAATGAGCAGCAGACTGGTTGGATGACCGTGAAACCATGAGTGGGTGACAGGTTGTTGGATGTCCATGCTTCGTCACAGAATATGTAATTCAGAGACTTTGTAAAAAAAGGATAGCTGGCGATATGTGACGGATCTGACGACGGAGTACAACGGACGTGCATTCCCAAATGTTACGTAGCACTCCGTTCAGCACACGTCGTTGAACACGGTTCTCCACAGCAGACATTTAGAAGTTCGCATGTTGACTCAACGACATCGTCAATTACAGTTGGTAAAGAATTATTGAGACCATGGATAATGGAAACGTGCCACAAGAAACCACATTTCTTGTTACACAAGGTCGATGGTTGTGTTCAGGTCCATCGTTATCCACAGGAAATGCTGCTCTAAATACGCACCAAACAGTGGATGGAGTGTGGTGTGGGTAGTATTGTGCTATGCAGGACATTCATCTGGGCTTCCATAAGACCTGTGGTAATAACCGAAGACACCATGATAGCAATGGTATACCTCAACCATTGCAGGCCACATGCATTCCTCTCAGACGGCGATGACAGCTTCCAGTAAGATGAATGGCATTGTCACAAGGCCCAAATAGTTCTATGGTGCTTAGGAGAGCGTTATATGGAACTCACGTTCATGTCTTGGACACAAATTTCGCCTCATCTGAGCCTTATGGAACACATTTAGGACGCTACGGGACGCCAGCTATACTTCCATAAACTACAGCGAACTGCATCCCATGTGCGTAGGTGTGCGGTGCTACTTGCGGAAACCTACAAAGAACTTGTCGAATACCTTCCACGCAGAACCGCTTCTGGACTGAATTCCAAACATAGACCACTAAGTTGTTAAGCAGATAGTCATAATCTTTTGATCCATCAGTATATGTCACACTGATTATGAATTGTCCGTGGTTTTCTTATTTTCGATAAACAGAAACCGTTAACAGGAACTGTTTGCAGACTCTAATAGATAGTACTTTAGACATTACATGCAGTCATACGTGCAATCTAGTTTCCCTCGCACCATTCGTGAATGGCACAAGCGTTCGCTTCCTGCACCTAAATTTATATTTGATATTAAAAAAATTACTGTTTTTCAGATAATGTTTTCTTGCTTCTGCCAGCCTACATTTTATACCTATGACCCTGCCGTCATGAGTTACTTTGTTGCTCAAGTAAAAAACCACGTCTACCACTTTTTGCGTTTCATATACTATTCTAATCGCCTCATCATCAACATGACATAATTCAACGACACTCTGTTACCCGTGTTTTACTTTCATTGAAGTTCAAAGCTGGATTTGAAGGCACATTCCATTTCGTTTAAAAGATCTTTCTTTTATTGTTTCTCATAGAATTACAGTGCCATCAGCGGACCTTAAAATTTTTATTTCTACTCCCTGAACTTCCATTACTTTTTCCAAATCTCTACTTTATTTACTGCTTGAATTGTGTTCTTGATTTCGCTCTGGTTTCTGTACAAGTTGCAGATAACATTCCGCACCCTGTATTGTTACACTAATAACTTCAGAAATCCCTTTACTGTATTCTGGCTAACATTGTGAAAAGCATTTTTAAAAATATCTTCGAGGGGTATAAATGTGTGTTTGTGTTTCTTCAAGCTATCTGCTCGAGGACATTGTGCTCATAAGTTTTGCCTCACGTATTTCTACGTTTCTTGTGGACCCAAACCCGTTTGATTGTGGTATAAATAGTACGTGTTAGTAGTTTACGCCAGTGACTTATCAAACTGATGCTGAGAACATCAAAATGTGGAAAGGGAATCAAAACTTATCTGATACATAAATGTGTAAAAGTAAAATGTTAATGAACAAGAGGTCGGTTTTTGTAAACAATGGTTCTCGAAAAGAAGAACTAATAAAGTTCCGATTGCTTTGGGCCCGTGTTCGTAACTACTACAGTCTCACAAGTTTACTTACAAGAGAGGATAGTGAGCGTTGATTACCTCCCTACATTCCAGGAACACAATAACACACTTTGATGGACGATAGATCACACATAAATGATCGTTTCTTAGTATAAAAGCACTTTTATTTTACCATTTTTTTAATGTCAAGTGCTAGAGTCTTCTATAATAATCTGAGAATGTGAAACAACTGTTGTACACAAATTAAGTTGCACTACAGATGTGTTCAAGTAAATTTATAATGAATGATAACTATGTGTTGGGCCTCATTTCACGCTTGCTGTGTTCGTAACAATGACGTTCATTTCTATTTTTTCATATTCTTAATATTTATAGTTCTGGAATGAATTATCAATTTGAGCAAACAGTTCAGCATTGCTAGCAACTAAAGTAATTTACACAACGAATTAGACGTGCATCTATAGAAGAAAAAGTCAAGGGCGCTGTCCTCTAAAGACATCTTGTATGACAGAATTTGGCGGTCATTGCTGCTGTGGGCTAAACCTTGGTCCGAATCAGGAAGCTGATTCAATAGCTCATCTTGTTAATTAAGTATAAAATGACTTTAATGAAACTGAAATATGGACATACTTGCTTTTATTCGTTCTCAGATCCTTGGGTTAAGGAGACTTCATTTCGTAACAAACCATGAAGCTATGTGTGGTACTTATCGTCCATCAGTGTTTGACGTGATGACATTAAACACTCGATTATTTGTTCATATTGATTTTTTTCAGTCTTGTGCAATACGCAGGCTAGGAGCACACTTGAGATATTCTCTTATACGTTTTAGCATGTGGGCAACTAATTTGTGCTAATACTTTTACTAACTGCATGGGTTGATACAGGAAGCACGTGTTGCAGATTGGTCATGGTGCGGCTTGCTGCCTTTACTGAGGTAATGAATTACACCTCTCACATTCAGTCTTCCTTTACAAAATAGTAGAAATAAATACTAACTAATAATGTAGAGGGCTAACTTTGTGACAAAAATTCAGAGGCAATAGACTTTTTTCAGTGGTATCTACAATTCTGCCACACTGCAGAAGTATTTATTTATTTATTTATTCTTCATATTAAATAACCGCAACATTAAGTAAATATTTTCAACTTTGGACAGAACTTTACTAATGGATTCCACACATTAACAGGTCGTCTGCCGACTGTCTATCCACGGCCCTGTTAACTGATATTCCCACAAGCTGCGACATAGCCGCGAATGGCACAGTAGTCCATAAAACGTAGAATAAATTTCTTTTATTTCCCTATATGCTCAAAAATTGTTAGATCCTTAGACTACTGTTTTCGCTCAGCTGTGACCATCTTCAGATTTGCTTTAAAACTTGTCCTAATATTATGGAGTAATAGTGGTATCGTATCAGCTTAGAAACCGTCGCACCATAATATTAGCACAGGATTTGAAAATAGTCATAGCTAACCGAAACCGGTAGTCTACGGACGTAACAATTTTATGATCATAGATGGAAATGAAAGAAATTTATTCTAATTAATTCCTCTGCTTTAGCTTGTGAGGTGCCATCGGCCTTACCGAAGTGGTAACACCGGTTCCCGTCAGATCATCTAAGTTAAGAGGTGTCGGACGGGGCTAGAACTTCGGTGGGTGACCATGCGGTCTGGCAATCGCTGTTGGCAAGCGGGGAGCACTCAGCCCTTGGGAAGCAAAACTGAGGAGCTACTTGACTGAGAAGTAGCGGCTCCGGTCACGAAAACTAACGTACGGCTGGCAGAGCGGTGCTGACCACATGCTCCTCCATATACGCATCCAGTGACGGGTGTGGGCTGAGGATGACACGGCGGCCCGTTGGTATTGTTGGGCCTTCATGGCCTCTTCAGACGGAGTTAGCTTGTGAGGCGTTTTTTTCCTTGCAAAAGAAGTTTTTTTTTTCTTTATTGAATTTCAATTCCCCCCGAAGGGGGTGGGCTGGCAGCAGCTTAGTATGCCGCTCTTCAGCCTACAGACTTTGTGAGAAAGATGAAGAGAATAAATAATAAAAACAGGCGATAAATCGGAGACTTAAAGAGTAGCATGGCGAAAAGAAATCGTGGAACTTAAAACAAAGAACAGAGGGATGATGATGCTAAGAAAATACATACGAAGCAGACAGGTAAAACAATAGACAGACAATTAAAAAACAGTGCGACAGTCTGGTTTCTGTTCGCAAGAGATAAAAGGCACACCCAGCGATAGTATGATGGCCGTTCGCAACGAGTCACAAAAAAACACAACATGGAACACTCACTGTAAAACACTCACTGTAAAACACGCACTGTAGAACACTCACTGTAGAACACTGCGCGAAAGTGGCAGCACAAAGACGACACTCCCGAGCCAAAGGCAGATGGGCGGGGGGGGGGGGGGGAGGTACCTGCAGGAGGCGGAAAAACAAGGAGGGAGGAGAGGAAAAAACGAAAAGGGGGGGGGAACCAAGGAGGGAGAGGACTAATAAAGGGGGAGAAGGGCAGACGTGAGAGGGAATGAGAGGAGGCAGAGGAGGGAAATGTAAAAGTACGCAGGGGAGAGAAGGGGGCAAAGAGAGGGGAGGTGGGGAAGAAAGAGGATGGAAGGGGGGGGAGAGGGAGCCCGGGAAAAGGACAGAGGAAAGGAGGGGGAGGGAGGATCAGAGTTGACAGGAGGGATAAATGGAGGGAGAGAGGGCATCATACGGGAGGGGGAGTTGGTGGAAGCCACCTTGGGAAAGGAGATGAAGGGTGTAGAGATGGAGGGTAGGGGGGACACAATGGTGAAGACGTGGCAGGGGGCGGGGATTGGAGAGGAGAGGAGCAACCAGGGGGTGAGGGGGTTCAAGACGGCGGGAGGTGTAGAGGATGCGGATATGTTCGAGGAATAGGAGCAGATGGGGGAAGGGAATGAGATCATAGAGGATCCGCTTGGGGGACGGGAGGCGTATATGGAAGGCGAGGCGGAGTGCATGACGCTCAAGGATCTGGAGGGGGCAGATATCCAGGCAGGACTGGCATAACAGAGGATGGGACGGATTAAGGATTTGTAGGTGCGGAGGATGGTAGAGGGGTGCAACCCCCCCGTCCGGCCAGAGAGGAGTTTGAGGAGTCGGAGGCGGTTGTGGGCTTTGGATTGGATGGAGTGGAGATGAGGGATCCAGGTGAGGTGACGGTCAATGGTGAGGCCAAGGTAGGTGAGGGTGGGGGTGAGGCTGACAGGACATGTGCAGACAGTAAGGGAGAAATCCCAGAGCTGGAAGGAGCGAGTGGTACGACCTACGATGATTGCCTGGGTCTTGGAAGGATTGAGTTTCAGGAGCCACTGGTTACACCATGCAGCAAAAAGGTCAAGTTGATTCTGGAGAAGGCGTTGGGACCGTTGGAGGGTAGGAGCGAGGGTGAAGAATGAGGTGTCATCAGCATATTGCAAGAGGTGTACTGGAGGGGGGGGGGTTGGGGCATATCCGTCGTGTACAGGAGGTAGAGGAGAGGGGAGAGGACAGAGCCCTGGGGCACACCTGCAGAGGGGTAGAAGGTGTGGGAATCGGCATTATGGATGGTAACATAGGAGGGGCGGTGGGAGAGGAAGGAGGCCACCAGACGGATGTAGTTGATAGGAAGGGCGTAGGTTTGGAGTTTAAACAGGAGACTGGGGTGCCAGACACGGTCGTAGGCCTTTTCGAGGTCAAGTGAGACAAAAATGGCATAGCGACGGGAATTAAGCTGGAGGGAGAGGAGGTGAGTGAGGCGGGTGAGTTGGTCATCAGCAGAGAAGGAAGGTCGAAAGCCACATTGGGTGTTTGGGAGGAGGTGGTTTTGATGGAGGTGGAGATGGATGCGCCGGGAAAGGATGGATTTCAAGAGCTTGCTGAACACCGATGTGAGACAGATAGGACGATAGGAAGAGGCATCAGATGGAGGCTTGTTTGGTTACGGGAGGATTTCCACTGGTCGGGATAGAAGCCAGTGGCAAGGATAACATTGTAGAGGGTGGCAAGGATGAAAAGGAAGGAGGTAGGGCAGTGTTTGAGGTGGCGGTAGGTAACGCAGTCGTAGCCGGGAGCAGTGTTGCGTTTAGTGCGGAGTGTGAGGCTGATGTCCAGTGTAGTGATGGGAATGTTAAGTTCAGATGGTGGGGTGTGGCCCAAGTACTGGAAGCTAGGAGCAAGGGGAGGAACAGAGGAATTCGTACGGTCCATGACATCAGGGAAGAGGGAATAATCAAAGTGGGGATCATCTGGGATGGAAAAAACATCAGAGAGGTGGGAGGCAAAGTGGTTGGCCTTACTGAGGATGTCAGGAAAGGGACGGTCATTAAGAAGGAGAGGGTACTGGGGGGTGGGGCGGTTCCCAGTAAGGCGGTGCAAAAGAAGTGGAAGCAATGCTGTTTTAAAACATTTTACACCGTAACTTGACGAAGACTGCACATGAACAGTACAAGCTATAACAGGCTTCAGAGTACATTCTTTCGTATCTCAACTCCAACCATTGTATTAGTCGTAAAAATCACTAAAACCGATGTTATTTTTTGAGTACTTTATTATCTCTCCAGCAAATAACATCTCGTAGTGCGGAGACGGACGAGCGCTGCGCCTGCGCTGTTGTGCTTAGCTCTAGTGGGAAAGTTGTGTACGCGCTGACTACGTGGAACTATGTACACAACAAGCTCAAATTCACTATATTTTTTAAAAGGTGAATGTAAGAAAATCGATTTAATATACTTTTTATAGAAGGCGGAAGTAAGAAAATAAATAAAATGATTTGGTTAGTGAAAATTATGCATTAGCAATTATGAGATCTTCATGAAGAGCAGTATGTAAATGGAAAATTTTAGATAAGGAATAGATTGCCATAATACATTTTATTTATTTTCTTAGGATTACCTTTCATAAAAATTTATACTAAATTTATTTTCATACGTTCACCTTTTATAAACAAATATACTAAATTTATTTTCTTACGTTCACCTTTTAAAGAAATATAGTGAATTTAAGCTGAAAAATATATATTATAGTAAATAACTTTTGGTGAACTAGCGAACGAACTGGTGAGTGAGCTAGTGAGTCAAAAGTGAGCCAGAACATACATACTGTGGCTACTTTCGCTTCCTCCATATGACGCTCGACGGCCGCGCAGGATTAGCCGCGCGGTCTAGGCGCTGCAGTCACGGACTGTGCGGCTGGTCCCGGCGGAGGTTCGAATCCTCCCTCGGGTATGGGTGTGTGTGTTTGTCCTTAGGATAATTTAGGTTAAGTAATGTGTAAGCTTAGGGACTGATGACCTTAGCAGTTAAGTCCCATAAGATTTCACACACATTTGAACATTTTTGACGCTCAACGTCTCTGATCACTCAGCTGCAGATGCGAACTCTTTAGTTTCCATGCCACTGTATTATCCCACAGTCAGTCGTGAAGTTTGAAAATTGATATACAGGGTGAACCCGAATCTCACCAACAAAATTTCGCGAAGTGATCAGGGATACATTCCAAGTACTTTGGAATATAGCACACGTGATTCATTTCTTATACACATTTATTTTTTATTTCAGTGCTGCACTGAAAATATCTGCACAACAGTGAAATACAGACGGTAGGCACCGCCTGTCATACAAACTTGTTACATTTTTTTCCATGCTGCATGATGGTATACCTCTTTCTGTCCATCTTACTCTGCCCCTCCCCTCTCTCTTTCTCTCTCTCTCTCTTGTCATCTCCTCCTCCTGCTCCTCCTCCTCCTCATCGTCTCCTGCCCATCTCCTCCTCTGTACTTTCGGTCGTCCATCTCATCCTTCTCTCTCCTTTTCTTTTGAGTCATCAGTTTTCTGACTCGTTTGATGCGGCCCTCTACAAATTCCTCTCCTGTGCTAACCTATTCATCTCAGAGTAGGAGCCGCGCGGGGTAGCCGACCGATCTGAGGCTTCATCCGTAGAAGGTTCGAGTCCTCCCTCGGGCATGTGTGTGTGTGTGTGTGTGTGTGTGTGTGTGTGTGTGTGTGTGTGTGTCGTCCTTAGCGTAAGTTAGTAGTGTCCAAGATTAGGGAAAGATGACCTCAGCGGTTTGGACCCATAAGACCTTACCACAAATTCCCAATTTTTTTTTTCAGGCTAGCATTTGCAACGTACGCCCTCAACTATTTGCTGGATGTATTCCAGTCTCTGTCTTTCTCTACAGTTCTTGCCGTCTACAGCTCCCTCTAGTACCATGGAAGTAATTCTCTGACGTCTTATCAGGTGTCCTATCATCCTGCACCTTCTCCTTGTCAGTGTTTTCCACATATTTCTTCCCTCTCCGATGTTGCGCAGAACCTCTTCATTCTTTATCGCATCAGTTCACCTAATTTTCAACACTAATCTGTACTACATCATCTCAAATGCTTCGATTCTCTTCTGTTCCGATTTTCCCACAGTCCATGTTTTTCTCTCCTGTGTTATATATTTCACCCACTCTCGCGTCCCAGTTGGAAGGGTTATTCCAGAGAATAACAGGTGTGCAACTTCCTGGCAGATTAAAACTGTGTGCCGGACCGAGACTTCAATTCGGGACCTTTGTCTTTCGCTGGCAAGTGCTCTACTAACTGGGCTACACAAACACGACTCGCGGCCCGTCCTCACAGCCTTAATTCCGCCAGTACCTCGTCTCCTACCTTCCAAACTTTACAGAAGCTCTCCTGCGAACCTAGCAGAACGAGCACTCCTGGAAGAAAGGATATTGCGGAGACATGGCTTAGCTGCAGCCTGGGATGAGCGCACACTCGGCTGTAGAGTGGAAATTTCCTTCTAATAACAGGTGTGTGTGCCGAGATTGGTTGAAAAGGAGCCAGCAGTTTGCTAGGCGACTTGAAACGTGCACACACAAACGTACTTTTATTAAATTTATAGATTCCTTGCTGGATAGTGGTAACGACTGAACCCTCTTCCCCCTCCTCTTGTTGATCCCACTTCCGCTGCTGTATGGTCATCTGCAGATAAGTAATTCACGAAAGCCATATTTTTAACGAGAAGTGTACTGTTTGCAGCGAAAAGACGGTGACTGCAGTGAACGCCCCGGTGTCTTCCACCCTGCCCACCAAGCAGCGCGGTAGTGGAGGGCGCGGCTGGTCTACCACTACCAACGGCACCCACGCCCAGCAAGCTGCCACCAACGGCCACACTAGCGGTGGCGGTGGCGGCAGCGGCGGCAGGAAGCCGACCACGGAGCCCCGTCGTCGCGAGTACACCAACGGCCTGGTCAACGGCACCTCCGCGGGGGGATCCCCCGGGGCGTCGGCCACCACGCCCCGCCTGCCCCACCTGTCGACCACGCTGGGCAGGGACTCCCCGCCGCGCAAGCCGAGCTACCCGGTGAAGCGCACCAAGTCGCTCTGGAAGTTCCGTCGCTCCGAACAGCCGGGCGACATCCTGGAAGGCATGTCGCTCTGGAGGCACCGCTCTCTGGTCGACGTGCCGGCCGCGCTGGACGCCGAGGCCAAGAGGGAGAACGGCCACCAGGAGCAGCAGCAGCACAAGAAGCCCGCCGGCCGGCAGCAGAAGGCGGAGGCGGAGGAGCGGCCCGCGGTGGCCGTGCAGACCGAGGACGAGGACCTGGACTCGATGGCGCCCTCCGAGGTGGACGAGGAGGAGGACAGCGAGTCGTGCATCGTGGTCGAGGACCACCGCCGGCCCCCGCCCCAGCAGCCGGCGCCGGTGCCCCGCCAGCTGAGGGGCCCGCAGCAACAGCAGCTGCAGCAACAGCAGCTGCAGCAACAGCAACAACAACAGCAGCAGCTGCACAGCCAGCAGCCCCACAAGAGGATGAGCGGTGCGTCACAAGGCAGCGCCGGCATGACGCTGCCCTGGTACAAACTCTGGGGAATGGATGTCGCAGCCGTCAAATAGGCCAGAGAGCGGTTCGCACGGCCTTGTTTCACAAGTAGAAAGTCCTGCTACTGGTGACATCGTCTTTCCCATGCACTCCAGATTACGCTTCCCAGCTGTCACTGCATACCTGCTGGTGAAGTATCACTGCTCTCAGACTGCTCTCAGATGTGAAGGTGGATACTTTTACATCTGAGTTCTTTTGAGTGAATGACTTTGTCTCGAGAACACTTTGCCAACATCAGATCCATACCTTTCATATAATTCAGGTGTCCGGCGCTGCCTGTAATGAGCATCTGCTTGAGATATGAATTATTGAGATATTTTTTTCGCCATGTGTACAGAGAAGAAGCGTGTTTACCAGTTATTGGATTAATCGATTTCTAATTGTCATCTCTACTTCCGTTCAAGGAGTAACCAAGTAGAAAAGTGATAAAGCACATATGTAGAACGAAATGTATGTTCGTTAACAAGTATAACCCATAATTACTTACAGATAATCATAGAATGTATCAAGAGAAATTTTTAAGATTGTGTTACATCTTTATATGGTGCTATATTTGAACCCTTATTGTTGTTGAGGATATAATTGTTTTACTTATCGGCCATATCTATTTTGTTGATAGGGTCTTTAACATCCTTCTTTTCAAGATCGTCTTATGATGCTAAAATGTATTGTTCATAATCGTAGCCGTTTGAAACTGCCTAATGATACAAGTATCATCTCTCATAGGCTTTGAGATGTGAAAGGGAAACCAAGTTATATGACGTTACTCATATCTTTGTTAGTAGTGTGTTGTAGCAATAACTTTTTTTAAGGGCACGTAAGTGACGCGATTCAGAGAGTAAAGTGTGAAGCGACATCTATTGATGGACTCCTTTCACAGGTAATAGGTCGCTAGAAGAACTTCTATGGTTTGACGGGCCACGGAGAGATTCCTAGGTTGGAATACTGTCACGTGGCCTGTGTCAGTTACTCCGCCGCACCTTGGCGGTGAAACGATACGCAACTTCGACGCTCGTATGGTCTTCGCTCTGATGCAAAGACCGGATTCGAGCGACCATGAATACTTCTGGAGACGATGATTGCAAGTTCGTGACGACTTGCACGTATACACAGAAGACGCAACGAGGTTCGCTTGGTTTTCTCACTGAATCAATAGGTGCTTAACATTGCAACGTATAATTACTTAAACCGTCGTCACAGCCAGTTCATAGCTGTAAATTCCTTCCTCTGCAGAGGTTTCAAACATAAATTGTACGTTATGTATCAAGAATGTAATCATCTGTATTCTAAAACATATATTTTGTGTATTTCCTATTCATTACTTAATACTTAATGAGATAAAATATGTAATTAGCTTGTATTTTGATTCTGCAATAAAGATAACAAAACTCAAAAAGTTATTGCCTCGTCAGCAACGTTTCAAGATTGAAAATAAACAAAATTAGTCCCTCATTTCCAGAATTTGCTGTCCAGGCGGTGTTTATTTTGCTTAAACTATTTTAACTCGTTCGCATGTTGTTGACTGAGTAATGTTTCGATCACAACTTCAAGACAACGCAACAGACATAAATACCGTCGTACTAAGAGGTAAGTGAATAAAAGGAAACAAAAGAATAATAAATACCGTCGTACTAAGAGGTAAGTGAATAAAAGGAAAGAAAAGAATAATAATTCCAATGTTTTGATCCTTCAGGGTTTATATTAAACAATATCACTATCCAGACTTCTTTTATATTCTGCGTTCATCTCATTTGAGTTCTACATCTTCGTCACTGTTGGTGAGTTTGTCTCTTAACACAATAATTCAAAACTATCAAATGCATCTATATTTCATTAAGGGGGGATGTAATTTATCTGAGTCCAAAAAATCGATTTTTCAAAAACATTATTTTCTTAATCTACAGATTTTCATCGACGCTGTGTGTGAGTTTTATCGTGATAGCAGTATTAGAAATGCCTTTACAATATTAAACCATTTAAATCGGCACTTGTAACCTGGCTGACGAGTTTCATGAGAGTGGTTTATTTACGATTTGAGGTGTTTGAAGATGGAAAGTCACTAGGAGGAAAAGGCAGGCTTACTCTGAAAGAAATTGATTCTCTTCAGCTATTTTACGGGAGAGCTACCAGGAAGAACACAAGCAATCTAGAGGCAATGAGGCGTGCTGCTGGGGAGTTTTTCTCCTCAGACCATCCACTACCGAAACACCTATGCATAAAATGTGTCCAAAAGGCGAGTGGTATAACAGGAGAAATGAGACGTATTCACATAAACACTCATTACCGTAATTGTTACGATTGAAAGTAAGCCAACATTCAGGTTTATTGCAAACTCTGATTCAGTGAGGAAGTATCTTAATCGGAACGCAGAGAATGAAAATGGAAGTCTCAATAATTTAATTTCAATTATATGTTCCGAAAGGACATTGTATGGACGTGAAGTTCTCAAAATAGGCATCTATGATGCAGTTTCATATTTTAATGACGGGAATAGGGAATTGAAGTGCTGAGGAGAGGTGGTATAGATCCACGTGTGTTTACAAGCAATTAACACTATCGATGAGGGCAGGGTCAAGAAAGCTGACAGATAACTTTCTAACCTACAAACACAGGATAGGAAGATTTGAAGGGGAAAGAAGAGAAACCTGGGGGATGAGGACTATCAGTATTGAGCATTTCAAAACTAATCTTATTACATGTGGAAGTATGCGAAGAAAATCTTTGAATCCCATTTTTCGGTTTTACATCTTTTTGCGTTTTTAAAAGCCTTTTCTCAAGAAGTATATGGGCAAATGTTATCACATTTTCAAGAGCTGTTCGAAACATGTTGCTATCACATTAGCACTAAGGAAAATACGACATCCTGCGATTACGTTCTGATTTTTATAGTATTGTATGTAGAAAAAAACCTTAGTTTTTTATGTGAAAAATTCATAACTCTCTTAATAATACAATTTGTACCAACTAATAACTGTAGTGCAGTCTCCTTATAACCTACTTAAGACACTACAATAACATCTTCAAGTTGATTGCATGATTAGAATTCGAGTTATTGCTGTTTTAAAAAAGACAACAAAAATAAAAAATTCTGATTTCTGGCAAAATATTAATCCTGCTCTTTTTATTATTTTTTCCTTTAAAATACAGCTCTTTTTCTTTACACATGGAGAATTTTAGATTTGTACATTAATAACTATAGCTCTAATTATTTTTTAAATAAATGTTTACATTTTCGAATACATTCTCCCTTAACAGAGTCTATGTCAATGGTAAACAGGCACTTTTCACCTGCATACTTTTTTTTTTTTTTTTGCATTTGACCATCGAATACTTATAAAAGGAGGTGCGATGTGCCATTAAATGTTGACAGATTTTGGATTCCAAACATAAATTAATTTTTGGTTTTCATACAGAGCATCTGTACTGAGTTTGAGTGATAATATGTTTGATGTTTATTACCTTTGCTCTCAGAGATCGGAAAATTTAAAAAAAAAATAAAGTGCATAGGTCAACGTTACCCCATCTGGAGGGCAAGGGGTGTGGGGTGATGGAGAGCTCTACCGATTAGATTTTTTGTATAATATAGAGGGTGAGTCAGGAGGAAAGGTACATGCTTTGAGGGGTGATAATATTAGTGATCTTAACAAAAAAATCTTCATATGGACACATTCTCTATTCCAGATACTTTCCGAGATAGGACACATTTAACGTACATTGTTTTTTTTTTGTATAATTCAAACATTGTCATTCTTTACAGCATTCCACAGGAATGTAGAGGAACTTGAGATGAAAAGTTTGATGCAGGACACTGACGGTCTGTCAAGTTGGGAAACCACCTCATACTGGCCTGCAAATCTATCTAAGCTACAGCGCACACATATCGGGCGAGATTTTTCTGTATGCACAAACTATTGGTTCTAGTGAAAAAACGAATGGAACCTGTTTTTATAGCAAATCTAGTGTAGTTTTATTTAGTACCATGACACCTTTTGGCAGGAGGGTGCAGTTTCCGAGTCATTCAAGGAAAACGTACAAAAATGATATTGAATGTGTTCGGAAATCATTCCGAATAAGATATACGTCGAAACGAATCTTTTCGTTCAGAACCACTAATGCTGTCACCCCTCAAATGGTTCAAATGGCTCTGAGCACCATGGGACTTAACTTCTGAGGTCATCAGTCCCCTAGAACTTAGAACTACTAAAACCTAACTAACCTAAGGACATCACACACATCCATGCCCAAGGCAGGATTGGAACCTGCGACCGTAGCGGTCGCGTGGTTCTAGACTGTATCGCCTAGAACCGCTCGGCCACCCCGGCCGGCTGTTACCCCTCAAAGTATGTACCTCTCCTTCTGACTCACGCACGATGTCTTGAGTGACTATGAAACATTACAATAACTAAAGAGTAAACCTTGAATAATAATTAAATTTTAATACTAATTTCAGAGCAACATACAAAGAACATTAAAGTACAAAAAAGAATGTGATCACAAATTTGCTTTATGAAATTCAGAAGAAGCAGGCCCAAAAGGCGTACATTGAACGCTGACATATCAAGTTAAAAAGAAAGTTCCTCCTTTTTACATGTTCTGCGTTTGACAATTATTTTACAACATTTGAAACTTCAACTGTGTCCTTACTAATTACAGGCCACAGACAATGAGTTTCTTTTCTGCGAAGTTGTGTAAGCTCTGCCTGCTCTTCTCATTTCGTAAGAACTTTTTCCTCATAGTGTTTCACTGTTTTCTTGGAGCAGGGACACATAGAAATACGTTTGCAATCTCTCGACGATCCGTCGCAGGAAGCGGAAATTCCTGGTCTGCGCAACGGAGGGGTTTCATCGGTGCAGCTTCTTCTTCTTTAATATTAAAAACTGGCTCACCTTGTGTTTTACCAAGTCTACCGTGAATTATCTTTATAAAAGTGGCATAGCATGACCATCAGTGGGTGAGAGGTGTTTCACCAGGTAGCCACCAGAATCGTCGTATGACGAGGCGGAAAAGCAGTCTCTCACGCAGAGCCGTGTACTAGGTCCTCGTGAATCCGCATCACGGTGAGTTTTGACGGGAGGTATGGTGAGTTCCGTCCTTATCCCGTTGGGTGGTGTCAGTATTGCGTCTCCCGCAGCATGCTGGGATGAAAGTCGATCGGCAAATGTCACGGGCGGTCGAAGATCTAGCCATGGATTCCTGTCGTACGTCCTATTCACGCTTTGCCTCTGGCTGACTGACAGTCAGGGCCCCGACCGACGCAAACCATAACTCCTGTCACCTATAAATCTCATGGAGACCAGGACACATACGAATAACAACAGTACCGTAGAAGGCAAACGACAAATCGAATTCGAGTCAGCAACGCTGAGCAGAACTCGTGACAGTAACTAAAGACGCGCACATAAACGCAAGTAAACGCTCTCAGGGCTCCAACCTGACCGAAAAGGATGGAGCGCCCGTACTGCTGGCTTTAACGAGCCGTCGCCAGCCCCGATAGGCCGGTCGGACAGGTGTGACGTACGTTGAAAATATCGGCGAATACAGCGCCGGCAATTGCAGTAGTGGCGCCTAGCAGCCGTCATCGGTATCCATGTTATCCGGCGGGCTTTCGAACGCGCCGTGATAGGGTACCACAGTTTCAGCCCGATATGGCTTTTCTTTGGTTGATTTTGTCAAGCAGGGCCGGTTTATCGAGTTAAAATCCGCGATAGTCGACGGCGGCAGTTGTCAGTAATACACTACTGTTCAGGATGGGAAGCGTCAGGACTTAGGAGTGGGCATGCAGTGGGGTATTTGTAGCTAATAACAGGAAGAGTTGCTAAAGAGACAACATGAAATTCATGGTAAGGAACACATAGGGCGCGCTTAGGGTAGGCGGTCAGGCTGCTAGTAGGTTGGAGTAGCCGTTATAAAAGAATGTGTTTGCGCCACCTCTTCGCTGTTCACTGCTCGCTAGCACGGATTGGCGAGCAATATCTATCTCAAACTAATACAGTCGACAAATGTCTAAAAGGTTAAAGACTGGTCAGTACTCGAAAGACCATGTAAAGCAAAAGAGCCGGCCGTGGTGGTCTAGCGGTTCTAGAAGCTCAGTCCGGAACCGCGCGACTGCTGCGTCGCAGGTTCGAATCCTGCCTCGGGCATGGATATGTGTGATGTCCTTAGGTTAGTTAGGTTTAAGTAGTTGTAAGTTCTAGGTGACTGATGAGCACAGATGTTAAGTCCCATAGTGCTCAGAGCCATTTGAAAGCAAAAGATAATATATTTCAAGGTGAGAACCCGTTTTGCACTGGTGTATTGATCTCCTGTTTGGAACGGAAAAATGACTCTAGAGATCAGAGTGAAATGAAATATCTTTTCTTTATCGATAAACAGGTTGCTTGTATGACATTTTGTAAACATAAAGTTAGAATAACATTATAAATAAAGGTACCTGGCATACAGTTTATGTTGTCGTTGTCTTTCTTTCAAGCAAACTGGAATCACCTCCGCTACTGCGCTGACGACGTATTGCTGGCCTTGCTGGTGCCTATTGACACTGGAATTGTCGAACTGAATCTAACATTTTATTCCAATAAAATAAATGCATCGGCAGCTGTACTGGTACTTGAAGAACTATGGTACTATGAGCCTAATTGCGACGATTTAATAATAGAATTTCAGTAAGATATTTACGTAAAATGGTAGACAAGCTAGGTACAGGTCTCTGTAGTATGTGCATAAGAACCTCAATAGTTGAAAGCCTGTAGAGTATTACTGGACCACCTAACCTCCACCATCAGTGCTCGCCTCCTGCTGACTACCATATTCGTCAAGCGATATCAAGCTGGTTTGCAATATCAAGCTGGTTTCTGTTTGGGGCTGCAACCACCACCGCATGTCCTGAAACTTGCCTGCTTCGAAATGACTCCAGCAATGTCGTTTTTGACTCTGCTACCACTCTGTTACCTATGTCAACAGCGATCAGCGAGGCTGTTGCGTAAATGTAACAAAGCTGCCTGCGAGCAGCTAAGTGCAATATGCCAACAGTGAGCAACAAGGAGCCAGCAGCGAGGATGCAGCATAAGCGTACACAACGAAGTTATGGAGAAGCCAGAAAAAGATACATGTTATTGAGTCGGAGGCAGCAGACAGAGCCAGTTCTGAAATCTGCACTCTGCTTACAACATCTGGTGCCTTCCTCCACATTTCCTACTGGTGGTTTACTGTGGGCGATGCATGCTGGTGTGCCTGGACAGGAGCATCCAACCGTGTGAACTATGCTTAGCGCAGGAACACGGGCCTGTGGTGAGTATTACCACCAGGAGTTGCTTTCCGATAAGTAACTCACAACGGGGAAAAGGAAATCCTCCATTTTAAATTTCGCAATAAGTTATTCCACATTTCCCCCAAACGTGTGGCCATCTGCACATTGTTGCAAATAGAAGTTGATTTGCACCTGTGGTTTCCCGAATTGTGGCATAGGTGGTACTCAACGTACCTTGGGAGCATTCGAAAATTCTCATGCTGCAATATGGTCACCATCAAATGTGCTGATGTTGCACGTTTTGTTTATTCTGTATTAGACTGTCGTGTGGATGGAGAGTTCAGTGTCTCAGGACATCTAAGTAACGTCTAACCTCTAGCTTTGAGAATGACCTCAGCTAATGGAAAAAGGAAGTTCACAGGTTTTTCCTGGTATGCTATGTTCAGTTAAAGCTACTAATTCAAGGAACGTCATTTGTCGTTGACAAGCAGGGACATTCGCCTCTGGCCTCTGTCAGTTTGGATCTTTTTTATGACTGCTGTTCTTAAGCTAAGTTCAATGCCCGCGAGTGTCACCCACTTGATAGCCCAGTCGACAGCGTTACCGCAAGGTACGGAGCACTAGCTCCGGTTACGAAAGCATGGCCAAGGAAATCGCCAGTGTCATTTTCAAAGGAACCAGCATGGCATTTGCCTGGGGCTATGCAGTGAACGCACGTCGTTACTAAAATTGGATAGCCGGATGGGAATTTGAACTGTCGTCCTCCCAAATGTGAATCGCCCCTCATTGATAATCAGATCCAGCAGAGTTACCAGTTTGTTGGGAATGTTGATTACGTTTCACTCGCTGTGCTTATTAGTCCCAAAGATCTTCTTTGGGATTAAGTTGGGGTATTTTAGCGACAGTTTACCTGGATGTTTGACGAACAGGAATGAATCGTCGAGATCTCTGAACACAGTGGCTGCCTGCCACCTCGGAAGGTAGTATACTTTCCACAGAGTAGCAGACGGAAGGCGAATGCGTGGTCGCCGAGAATTCTGAAATAAACATCCTGGCTCATCTTCGTGGTATTTTGAATGGCTGGGTGCAGATTATGATGCGGAAAACACCCGAAAAAGTCACAGAATCACCGGCATCCTCCTCACGCTGTCGACTAAACGCTTCATTGGACGCTTAGCGTAATTTGGAAAGAGGTAAATTCGTGACTCGTTGGACCACACTGCACGTCTCTAGTCAATTACTGTCCAGTTCTTCTGTTTCCTCATCCACTGATGACGTGAAACTTTATTTCAAGCAGTGGGAAATGGGCTTTTGTGACGTATCCGACTCCTAATTCCCATTGCACACAGTTTCCTTCTTGAAAATTTATCCCCGATCTGACTGAAATATATCCGCATGTACTGACAGCAACAATTCCTGTCGGGTCTGAAATCAGTGGTCATTGACAAGGAGTGACATTTCTCTCTGATCTCTGTCAGTTGGGATCATTTTATGATCGCTGTTCTTACTCCGGGTTACGTGCTTGCAAGTGGCATACACTGCACCGTCCTCGTTAACACAAACAAATCAAACAGTTTCATTGACGGTATGGTCATAGCTACGTCCAACAGCTCATTTACACCGTTTTGTCACGACCTCACATCGATCCAGATTACTGCCACGAACTCTATCAGGCGGAGGCTGTCTCGACTTCCAGGTACCAATTCTAAACCCCCTACAGTTCCCCTATATGACCAATGTGCTCCTAATTGTCGTGACTAATATTTTTTCCCGTGAACTTGCGACACGGGACTGTTGTATTAGCCGTGCCAGAAGGAGCATCTTACCTGCAGCTATTTCAGGCATAAAGTTATGATGATTTCGTCAAAGTCTAAAGCAGACTGCGTTACCATTATGCCAACCAAGCGCAAAAATTATTATATTTCTGAATGAGAGAGGAGAGGTGGTTTCATCTGTGCTATGCACGTCAGTCCGGAACCGTTATTTCTCCCACAGTAATTTGTAGCTAGTCCAATAAAGCTTTACATACATTTTAGCGAAGTTTGGCCAATGTGCGTTTGTGGTGCGAAGCGTCGCATTTTCTTTCATCTCATTGTTTTTCCGACATGCTACACGCAAACACTACTCCGGAATAAATCTGTTTATTCATTCAGTCTGTGTCTGCTATACTTATGAGAATTATACTTTATGTATTATTGCCTATAGTTATAATGCATATGAAGAGTTGTTTGGTAACATGTTACGAGACCTGCTTGCTGTCTTCATTAGGTATACAGAAAACTGGCAACGGTACACTCAAGGGAAAAGATATGCTGTCTAGAGTGCAATTGCGAGGTTTGGAACTTAAATACTGGTAATACTTATTCACAACCGATACAAGAGAATTGCATGTTTTCACCTGTTACTGTCCTTCAGAGTAGTAACCAGAGTTGTGTAGAGCCCGTTGCCAGCGACGTGGAAGGCGTAGTATACCGTTAGGAGAGCCTGTTCTGTTGATGGTGCGAATGGAGCGGTCTGCTGCCTGTCGAATCTCTGGAATTCTGAAGCGAATGTCACGAAGTCGTTCCTTCATCTTCGGAATCAAATCAAAGTCACAAGGACTTAAGTCCAGGCAGTATGGTGGATGGTACAGTACTTCCCAGTCCCATAGAACGAACAGAGCAGCCACAGCTTGCGCTGTATGCGCCCGCGCATTGTCGCGGAAAATGATAGGTGGGTTGTGCAGAAAGTGTCGCCGCGTCTTTCGCAAAGCTGGTAGTAGGTGATGCTGAAAAAACGAACAGTAATACTGTACATTGACGGTCTGCGTTAGGATAACACCATCACAGTCGTACACGAGAATCACCATAACTTTCACCATACTGGGGCTCTGACGCACTTTCTACTTTCGCGGCGACCTCTAATTACGTCTTTAGTTGGATTGGCTTTTCGGTTTTGGCTCGTGGGCCTCTGCTTCGCGCTCATAGTGATCCAAGTGCGTCTGAGCAGCGTCATAACGCATTTATTTTTGCATTTCCGTCAAGTCATGCGGAACCCATTGTGATGCAATTTTTCACATACCCAGGCGTCCCTTCAGGATACGAAGCATAGTCGTATGCGCTAATCCTGTTTCGTGGGCGAGCTTACCAATCGTATGGCGTCGATCACTATCCACTAACGCGGCAACAGCATGCACTTCTTCAGAGACGCTAGAACGACCTGCCCGATGCATGTCCGCCACAGTTGGCCGACCTTCGCTGAAGGGTTTTACTCAACGTGCCACTGTTCTGTACGGTAATGCCGATTCCCCGCACGCCTCTTGAAGACTTTGATGACACTGTCGTGCTGTACAACCTCTGTCACATTCAATCTTGATCCAACTCCGTTGTTCCTGTTTCGAAAACATAGTGGCACCGTTACGTTAGACCGCTCGCTCACAAGTGACTGTGTTTCCCCGATTGTGCGCACGCCGGTGACGTGGGTCGGGCGATTCCATTTGCTCGGAGGTAAGGTAGGTACGTCAACAACGTGTGCTATCAGCTACAATAGTAGATTCCATTGCATAGTGCCTCCACATCAGTGTTGCCACTATTTAAGTTCCAACCCACGTAGTTTGGAGAGAACGAGCAGGTGGGCTGATTAAGAGAGATCTTTGTATTTTTAATTGCAGAAAGTTACTTCGCTGGCAGTCCTGATATACGTGCTGTTTTTGTATACGTTCTCTTGCATATCACGTAATAAACAAGGAAAAGGCCACGACGCAATGCCCTGTAAGTTAAACCATTGTCTAATAGTGAACATCTGGAAAAAGTAAATTACATAGTATTTTTGAGGGGCTATTCATCCCATATAACTGAACAGATTGCCGCAAGACGAAACGAAACAGTAACAGGAATTTAGTTTGAATTTTATCCAAAGAGAAATATGACACTGATCTCATAACTCCTATTATTACTAATAAATTCAGTGCAGATCGTGAAATGATTATCTGAAGCGAAGTTACAAGTAAAAAAAGTGGCCAGTTGCGAGGATCACTCTCGTTTGGATGATTCCATACAAACTTCATTATGTATGTAGACAGTCATCCATCCCGAGAAAGAAAATCTTGGATATTTTTGCGTTATCGACACCGATACAAGTCCCGGTAATTCCTAGGCTTTCGAGAATGTTTTAATTTTAAATTTTAGGTCGGTGAATATGCGACAAAAATATATTTCCCCGCGTAATATTATTACAAGCTAACAAACATTTATTGTGAAATCGCCCGCATCTCGTGGTCGTGCGGTAGCGTTCTCGCTTCCCACGCCCGGGTTCCCGGGTTCGATTCCCGGCGGGGTCAGGGATTTTCTCTGCCTCGTGATGGCTGGGTGTTCTGTGATGTCCTTAGGTTAGTTAGGTTTAAGTAGTTCTAAGTTCTAGGGGACTGATGACCATAGATGTTAAGTCCCATAGTGCTCAGAGCCATTTATTGTGAAATCTTATTTCTAGCCAAATTCCAAGACTCTGCCTCAAAGGGAAGTACTCTAAAGGATTTAATGAGTGAGTTTTCGAGTATCAAATTATGTGGTATAAACGAGCGTGTCTTTCGATTGTACTGACTTAGAATCTTAAGATTTGTACACCACAAACGGACCACAGATCTTAGTATGTGACGTATGTTTGAACTTGTTACGTCTACCCGTTCTTGAGAAAAAATTTATTTCAGAGACAGTCAGAGACAGTCAGACACAGACAGCGAGACAAAAAGACAACAAAGTGATTCTATAAGGGTTCATTAATTAACACTGAGCTATGCAACCCTAAAAAAAAGTACGAAAATGATTGACATGTGGAATAATCGGGTTTACTGCCGGATGTTTGTGTCGCTCTGGCACAATATTTCGCCCACGTAACTCGTTGCCTTCTTCAGGTGCTACCCGAGACTGACAGTGTCAGGTAGCACCTGAAGAAGGCAACGAGTTACATGGCCGAAGTATTGTGCCAGAGCGACACAAACATCCAGCAGTAGACCCGATTATTCCACGTGTCAAATTCTCGCCTGGAAAGCCTGAAGAATTACATACGGAAATGATTGTTGCTTCCGGCACGGTGTCACAAATGACAACTGCTTGATATAGGAAGCCCTCATAAGACGTGCTTCAAACACAAGATCCGCGTAGCAGACTCGCAACCCAGTTCGAAATGTGTTATTTTAAATATTGAAACTACCATTTGTTTCACACGTTTACCCTATCTGCCTGAGCGACGTACAGCAGTCGTTGAGTCACTGGACTATCGCTCAGAGGAATGTGTTGCAAATCCCCTCCAGCCGTCAACACACAGGCTTTCTGCGATTTTCCCTTCTTGGCGTGTTTCGGATTACGTGATAGCTTCTTTAAAAAGGACTTCGTTGAATTCTTGTCTCAGTATTATCCTGTCCAAGGATTTGCAGCCTCTGTACTGACTTGGTCTTTCAAGAAACGTTATAATTTCCATCACCCTTCCTTCGTTCGTCGCCAAGTAAATCACCTGTAGATCAAAACTGTGTGCCGGACCGAGACTTGAACTCGGGACCTATGCCTTTCACGGGCAAGTGCTCTACCCGCGAAAGGCAAAGGTCCTGAGTTCGAGTCTCGGTCCGCCACACAGTTTTAATGTGCCAGGAAGTTTCAAATCAGCGCACACTCCGCTACCGAGTGAAAATTTCATTCAGGAAATCACCTGTAAATAAAAGTGAGAACTGTCGGTCGATTAGTATGACGAGTAGCACTTTTAAATTACTGACTAGAATCATTCACGGAAGGCAGACGAGGACTGGAATAAGCAAAACAGTTTATAAAAGATACTGGTTGTAATACAGTGATATCCAAAACTTAAGGACGAAAGTAATTTTCGCATGATGTGTCATTGCCACGTAGCATGATGGTTCGATGAAACTTGGACCTTACATCTAAAGATCTGTTACAGCATAGAACAGAAAGTAACTGAAAGAAATACGTAATGAGAAGAACAGGAATGATATTTTTGTTCAAAGACAATAAATAATTACAGTGATTTCACCGCGATTTATGATGGTCAGCTGTACATCGCAAAATGTCGGTCACTGTTCTTAACAGGATGAGTGGTCATCACGGACACCACAGCACGACCTGCAACTTGCACCCAAGCTGTCCACAAGGCTGGTGTGGACTTATGTGGTACGTATCGCCAACCAGTCTATTCACCGAATATCCTCTTGTTCCAAAAACTCCTTCACCTGCGCTGTTCAGTGCGGTCACTCATTTCCGTCCATAAAACGGAAGTCAGGTCCGAATGCGCCCCGAAATAACGCACGTGCGACAGGAATACAGTGTCACCATAGCATTGACCTTATGGGCGCTACATGTTCAAAGATTTGGAGGTCAGTATGTCCATGCAACCTGATGAATCGCCACACCATAACACTTGGACCATAAAAACGATCATGTTCAGTAATGTTCCTCGATACATTACGTGTTCCCACATCTCGCCATAGGAGTGAAATCTGGTTTCGCAGGACAGAGCGGAGCAGATTATGGTTGTGGAAGGGGCCGTAATCCGTTACTGTTGGTTGCACAAAACACACAAACTATTATTTGCCTAAGAACCACTTAATTACACATTGCCTTCAAAGGATCAAATTAAAACAATACGGCTGAAGGGCTATTTAAGAAAACTTGCGATACCTCCTGGGCTGGAGGCCCAAAGTCACACCAAAAACAAGAACGGCTGAAGGCCTGAACACAACTTATAAAAATTGCTTTAAAGAAGGCCTTACTTAAAAAAATATATCTCACGTAAGTACTCGGCTGAAGGCCGCACACTAGACATGGAATAACTCTTGGATAACAAGAATTTCAGACAGAGTAATTTAAAAATAAAATGCTTTAAACAAATAAATTTTCAAAATTTTAATTTAAGACAGCTGAAGGCCTTATCTTTAAAATATTTCACCTAAAAGCTTGGCTGAAGCCCACACACTGGACATTGAACAACTCAGGACTTAGGGCCTGGATAACAAGGATGTCAGATACAACAAACATTCAAAATTTTAATATTAAACAAATCAATCTTCAAATTTAATTTAAGTTGGCGAAGGCCTTATATTAAAATTGAAAGAAACTAAATTAACAGATGGCTGAAGGCCTCGCACAGTACACCAGTATATCACAATCTAAAACCAACAGAACAGTGATGCTCAGAAGTGTTCCAAGGGTCGGCCTGAGGAGGTAGCTCTAGCGTAAGGTGAGGTGAGACAGGCAGCCACGAGTAAGGTTAAATAATCGGATGGCAACCCGATCCATAGACGGCTGAAGGACCAACCCACAACCTAATCAATTCCCTTCTGCCCGAGCAATGGTACGACAGCGGAAAATATCAGCCAAGGACGAAGATACCAACAGCACTACGTCTTCAGAATTGGCGTCTAAGAACAGCCAAGGCGGAATTACCACTCTTATAAAAAAAAATATGAAGAAACAACTAATAGGCTGTCGAACTACACGCTGTGCCGGACAGCATCAACATGGTGAGGAAAAGCACACTGCCGGAAAAACTACGCTAACGACCAGGGCAGGTAACTTGGGCGTTAAGGGCCACGAGGCAGAAATTACCGCTGGTGCACTTCACTGATAAGTAACAACCAATTTAATAGTTAAAGACCACACAGGAAGACAGCTGCAAAATTTCGCCGACTCCAGCATACCATTCGTTGCCGCTAGCCGGAGCGGCCCAGGAGGCAACAACCGGCAATGAACGAAGAGATGTCACAGCCGTTGAGGTTTCATAACAGGTTAACTGATCACTCGACTCCAATGTCCGGGTTCGGTGGGCAACGAACTTTGTAGCTCTCGCAGCTAGGGCCTCACAATCCGACTGCGCGTGCACGCTGCCATTTGTCCCAGCCTGACCACGCGGCATGGAGACTTCCTCCCTGCTCTGTCCCAACCGACCGACTGCCACACACATCACGACACGGAAATATAGCGGTCACACCAAATATGGTACAGCAACATTAGTATCGATGAGTACTGCTGCTGCCACTGACAGAGGCAAGTCAGCAACTCGTTGTGGTAGTAGCTCAGGGAGAAATAAGACGTCACTCGATTGTGACAAACTGCCGAAGAACAAACGGCATCAACACGAGCCGGCCACGGCTCAATGAGGTTATGTAGTGAACCCAGGAACGTTGTCAAAACATGATTCTTTTGGGGGTAGATGGTTGTAGTGGGAGGAGGCGTAACTTTACGTGGCTGTACTGACCTCCAAATCTTCGAACACAGTACACTCACGCCCCAACATTATTGTGACACAGTTCTTCCTCCGCATGCGTGCTTCTTCCGGGGTGCATTCGGCCCTGACTTCATTTTTATAAATGACAATTTGCAACCCTATCGAACTGCACAAATTTAGGAGCTCTTCGAACTAGAGGATATTCAGCGAACGGGCTTGGCTGCCCTCCCTCCCCCCCCCCCCCTCCACCCGACTTGAATACCATCGAGTAAGAGTGGGGTGCGTTGTTGTGACGTATTGCAGCCTGCAGCGCGTCCACAGGCACCAACGACTGTCCGATAGTTCTCAGCCCCACTGTAGTAGGAATGGAGTGTCCATCCACAAGAACTCCATCCCCCACATTTTGACCAGCGTAGCAGCACGCTGAAGAGCATGAAATGCCGCCCATGATGATCACACACCCTACTAACAAGGGAACCTCCCCATCGCACCCCCCTCAGATTTAGTTATAAGTTGGCACAGTGGATAGGCCTTGAAAAACTGAACACAGATCAATTGAGAAAACAGAAAGAAGTTGTGTGGAACTGTGAAAAAATAAGCAAAATATACAAACTGAGTAGTTCAAGGGAAGATAGGCGACATCAAGGACTCTAAGAACACAGGAGCGCAGTGGTCTCGTGGTAACGTGAGCAGCTGCGGAACGAGAGGTCCTTCGTTCAAATCCTCCATCGAGTGAAAAGTTTAATTTTTTTATTTTCAGTTTATGTCACAAACTACTGTGTTTTCATCACTTTTTTGGGAGTGATTATCACATCCACAAGAGAACCTAAATCGGGCAAGGTAGAAGAATTTTTTTACCCATTCGCCAAGTGTACAAGTTAGGTGGCTCGACAACATATTCCTGTCATGTGACGCACATTCCGTTACCAGTGTCGTATAGTATATATCAGATGTGTTTTCCTGTGGAGGAATCGGTTGACTTATGACCTTGCGATCAAATGTTTTCGGTTCCCATTGGAGAGGCACGTCCTTTCGTCTACTAATCGCACGGTTTTGCGATGCGGTCGCAAGACACAGACACTAAACTTATTACAGTGAACAGAGACGTCAATGAACGAACGGACAGATAATAACGATGTAAAAATAAAGAAAGTAAAATTCTCACTGGAGAGAAGACTTGAACCAAGGACCTTTCATTCTGCAGCTGCTCACGCTACCACGAGACCACGGCGCTCCCGAGCTCATATTGTCCATGATGTTGCCTATGTGGCCCATGGACTACTCAGTTTGTATATTTTGCTTATTTTTTCACAGTTCCACGCAACTTCTTCCTGTTTTCTCAATTGATCTGTGTTCAGTTTATCAAGGCCTATCCACTGTGGCAACTTATAACTAAATCTGAGGGCGGTGCGATGGGGAGGTTCCCTTGTAAGTACGTTGTCCAGGGTCCATCTTGAACGTGGGGTCTTGTGTAATTATTATCTTACAATATAAGTGTCATTTGTGTTCGTCCCAGTGCGTTTTCCTTTCAGTTACCTAAACTATACTGTAGCAGTGACTTCTTTGTATATTGTATCATAGGCGTAAGTTACTTGGAAGAGGCGCATCCTGCGAAAGTTTCTTTTGTCCTTATATTTTCCACAACAGTGCAGTTACATAGAGGGATAGCATCATATCAGTTCAAATTGCAGAGGATACAAAAGGATATTTCAACTTAATTATGGGATCCGTTGGCAAACCTGACATAAGCATGTCATGAGGAAACGATGTCAGCCATAGAAGCTTCTTTCCCTCGTTACGTTCTAGCGAAGCTGCTGTTCAGTCTGTAGTGTTCTCAACGTCGACTGGTTATTAAATTCTAATCTTTGTTCCTTCAGTGGAATACAATCAGGAGAGGTTTCTTTTGCATCGATGTAGAAGTCGTACAGGTTGGTTGGTTGGTTTTGGGGGAAGGAGACCAGACAGCGTGGTCATCGGTCTCATCGGATTAGGGAAGGATGGAGAAGGAAGTCGGCCGTGCCCTTTCAGAGGAACCATCCCGGCATTTGCCTGGAGTGATTTAGGGAAATCACGGAAAACCTAAATCAGGATGGCCGGACGCGGGATTGAACCGTCGTCCTCCCGAATGCGAGTCCAGAGTCAAACCACTGCGCCACCTCGCTCGGTCAGTCGTACAGGAGATACTATGATATACTGGGTGTGTCTTCGCCTTTTTCGGCGGTGTTGAATCCACATGTTTCTATTGCTACACCCAACAGACGCCCATGATACTTAGGCGGCTATGGAATTTGTCTAGATTGGCCTGAAGCCATATCTTCCCGTCTGCTTCTGTTCGGAACCAATGAGTCGTCGACATTAATCATATTTAAATGACGTGCGAGGTGCTGGAGACTGATCCATGACTGATTTTTCATCTTTCCCGCTATGGCACCTTACTTTCTCTTGCGATCCCCGCTTCTTCACAGAGAGATGGTCTGCCACCTTGTTCTTCTTAATTCAGAGTCTGCGTTACCTATGCACTGCGTCATATGATCGTGCATTCCTGCCGTTTAATGCTACTAGCTCTGTACGGATTGTTGCAGCGGTGTTCCTCTTCAAATTCTGAAAACGAACTATCGCACAGTGTTCCCCTTTGTCAGTGGACTGTGTCATTTTGTCTTGGCTCGTCTGGCGTTGTGCTGAGGTACTGTGTCGCTAGAACTTCAGTGGACAGCATGACCCTAAAGTCCGTTAAAGTTTGAAAATTTAATAATTTACGGAATATGGTAGGTTGACAGGTAAAAATTAACAAACATGCTTGAAATGGCGTGGGTCTTATTGAAACAAGAAAGTGCACAAAATAACCAACAGATGGCGCTTAATATGACACAAAAGCAATAATTATAATAACGTTTGGTTTTTGATAAAGACTATGTTTATTTTAACAAATGCTCAACATGTCGACCGTCATTCATCAACAGTACCTATAGTCGAGGGACAATGTCGTGAACAGCACAGTAATTACAATCACAATTTCCCGTCGGATGTCGCCTTTCAGCATCCCTAATGAGGTCTGACGAACTAGATAGACATGTGACCTCAGGTAACCCCACAAACAATAACCACACGGATTGAAGTCTTGGAATCTGGGAGGCCAAGCAAGACGAGAGTCACGACTCAGCACGCGATTCTCGCCGATGTTTCACACTTGTAGCAATGAGGGGTGGAACGCCAACGTGAAAAAGTCTTGCCTTCCAGGAGGCGTTTATGTGATTTTGTAACATATGGACGTACCTCGCTCCAGTCATGCTAAAAAACGGGTGCCCGCATTTCTTACAAGAGAAATGGTCCGATCAAGACTGATGTAAATCCGCATCACACCGTGAGTTTCTCGTTATGCAATGGGGTTTCGGTAGCCCAGATTCTGCAGTTTTGCACACGATTTTCAGGTGGTGTAACTGACGTGTTTTTGTTCATATTCATCTGTTGGTTGGTCTTAGAACCTGTTTTTGGCTTCCGTAAAGCCCCATGTCATTTCAGGCGTTTGTGTCCAGTTGCATGTCTCTGCCTACAGCATTCCGTGAATTCGTTTTTACCAGGAACCTACAAACGAACAAAAAATTAAAACAGTTGTTATTTCGAGATGATAATTAAAACATTTTGAGTACCTTTCATATAGGAATTTCCAAGATTTTCTTCATGTGAATTAAAGGGAACGTTGAGATATTAGGACTGTCGCTATTTCAACATGAAGGCACCGTTGATAGGAGGTCGGTGCCCTCTGGCCTAGCTGTGCTCTAGTGGAAATATATCTTCAGCCCTCCCTTCTGTAGTGGCCTCGGTCCTAACAAGGATTTATCACCTTCAATGTTTTACGGCTACTGCCTGAAGCTGAGCGGCGAGCAGGCTCCAGAGCCTACTAATCTTATCTTGGTGTCCCAGACACTGTGTCTTTCACGCAATAGAGAATAAGCAGTATGTCTTAGTCTACACGTTGTTCGTTATACTGTGTCAGAGAATATTAAAGGAGATTGGTTAGTTTTAGGTAGTTGAACCATCACACGAGGCAGTGTAACACAGAACACTTGCTTCAACGTCCTTCGAGGATAGCAGGAATCCCACTGGTCATATGCTGAAGACGAAATCGACTACATGAATGCCTTACGTAGTATCTGGCCTACTTGGCACAAGTGGAAACTATTATACCTGCAGATTTCATTCAACAAATGGTTTTGCTTAAAAACCTTCACTGTGTAAATGACATGGTTATTGTAGAGAGTAACAACTGACTTGCTTGTAGAGAAGACAAGTACTGCTGTACGAACTGGAGTATCGTTAGGATGAAATATTGTCACTGGGTTTCGCCGCATTCTCCTAACGAATATATTCGTCGTATGTCACACATTGATTTCTGCCGTTATTTCAGGCAGTGTTGCTTGTCTGTTAGCACTGACAACTCTACGCCAACGCCGCTGCTCTCAGGCATTAAGCGAAGGCCGTCGGCCACTGCGTTGTCTCTGATGAAAGGAAATGCCTGAAATTTGGTGTTCTCGGCACACTCTTGACATTGTGGATCTCGGAATACTGAATTCCCTAACGATTTCCGAAACAGAATGCACCATGCGTCTCTCTCCAACTACCATTTCGTGTTGAAACCTGTTAATTCCCGTCGTGCAACAATAATGACGTCGGACACGTTTTCAAATGAATCGCCAGAGCACAAAGGACAGCTCCGCCAATGCACTGTCCTTTTACGACTTGTGTACGCGGTACCAGCACCATCCGTATATGTGCATATAGCTGTCTCATGACTTTCGTCACCTCAGTGCGAACAAACAGTACTACTGTGCACTTATGCAATGTGGTTTCAAAAGGAAGAAATATTACTACTTGCATAGAGAAGCCGCGCGGTCTTGAGCGCCCTGCACGGTTCGCGCGGCTCCCCCCGTCAGAGGTTCGAGTCCTCCCTCAGGCATGGGTTTATGGGTTTGTGTGTTGTCCTTATGGTAAGTTAGTTTAAGTTAGATTTAAGTAGTGTGTAAGCTTAGGGACCGATGACCTCAGCAGTTTGGTCCCAAATTTCCAATTGCATAGAGAAATGGTTTCCATATTATTTTTGCTGTAAATGATATTATTTCTGAGCCACTGAGTGTTCTGTGGTGACCATATAATGCTACCAGAACAATGATTGCCTCAGATTATGTCACAAGTTTTTCGGAATGGCACAGAACTACTGCTGCCTGCACAATATTACAGCTATATGGATGCATATGCACCAATGCAACGCTATGCGTTTTACTTCACACATTGAGACTTTTTTTATACAAGAAACACTGTGTATTTAATGACTGCGTCTGAACGACGAAACTACGTACGTCTGATAACGGCTCTTTCAACAAAAGCTAAATTTGCCAGACGCGCCGAGGAAGTGTCTTGGAAATCCCTCCAGTTTTAAGAACCGTGGCATGCTAAGTTCTCAGTCTAAAGCTGTAGAAAAATATGAGCAGAAATGTAATAAGCTGATTCCAGTTGATGGCCGGAAGCGCACTTAGAGGCGCTGCTGCCTTCGGGCAGTGTTAAAATTTTCCGGCTCCGGCTCCTGGAGGCCACTTTGCCGGCATCTGGGGCCAGCGAGGCGTGCCTTCCATTAGTGGATGCCTCCGGACCGCTCAGCTAAACACTCGCGGCGGATTAGCGCAGCCTAAGACGTGGCAAGGAAGGGACTTTGCGACACCGCTTCAGCAGCAGCGTGGGGACAAGGCAGTGACTTACTCGTCGTCACTTTACACATTCGAATACTTGTTAGAGCAAATGACATCGACGTGCTCCTAATGAGTAGGCTCACAAAATAGTGTGCGTTCTACTACGGATCGATAATGCCATAAAAGTCGATAAATTCAATGGTGGGCCTATGTAACTCCAAATTAACAATCCCCTCCACCAGCCTGAGAGATGGCGAAGGTGGGTACCGTGCCCGTCTCATTGTTTTCTTGTATAAAGACTACAGTTTGGAGACTTTTTGAAGATATCCAGCGAGCATGGCACTGCCACAATGCTTGTCACGCTAGCCCCTATCACAAAGGTAAAGAGACAAATAAAATTTGATAATTCACCAGGTTCGGGATGCCCTCAAAATTTTGAGCTTATTGATAAAGATCTCATCATTATCATCGAGAGTTTAGAGCCTCTAGTCTGTTTTGCGTGGAACATAAGCCTCGCCATCTAGTCTTGTTTTCCATCATCTTTCTATGTTCACCCTGGTCCAGTCGCCGCTTCCTTTCCCAACACACTCCTCCACGCCTTACAGCCATCTAGCCCTTGCTCTAACTCTTGGTCGTTTCATTCGCATCTCCATTTCAAATACCTTCTTGGGAATCCTCCCGTTTTCCATTCTCCTTAGGTGCTCATATCATCTTAGCCTCCATATTTCTATATCACTCTTCATGTGCCCCTCTTTCACTATTTCCCTTACTCTTTCATTCCTTATCCTATCTCTTCTTAGGCATGTGTCCATGGTCTAGGTGTAAAAATAAATAAATAAATAAATAAAAATTAAAAAAGGAAAAAGAAGTACCGGCCGGTGTAGCCGAGCGGTTCTAGCCGCTTCAGTCTGGAACTGCGCGACCGCTAAGGTCGCAGGTTTGAATCCTGCTTCGGGCATGGATGTGTCTGATGTCCTTAAGTTAGTTAGGTTTAAGTAGTTCTAAGTTCTAGGGGACTGATGATCTCAGCTTTTAAGTCCCATATTCCTCAGAGCCATTTAAACCATTTGAAAGAGATGTGGTAGAGACCTCGGTTACAATTTCGAAACCCATCACTGCTCAAATTTCGATTAATAATCAGTATTGGCGGAAGAAGACTTCCGGCATACAAAGTCACCCTCATTCTGTCAACGGCCATGTCAAAGAGGGTGGTGGGGCTAATAGAGGTTCAGGGCACTCTCTTGTCCTTGGGGTTTGAAATTGCCCTTAAAGGCGGAACAATCAGCAATGATCAACGGGATGAAGACGCAGAAGGCAGTGGAAACCATTGGTTTGAAGACACATAACGTGTATCCACAAGACATGTGGCCGGTAACTGAAAAAGTGTCCTGATGATCTCTCACATTCTACGAGGTGGGGCATGGAATGTCAGAAGCTTGACCATGGTCTGGAAGCTAGAAAGTCGGAAAAGGGAAATGCAGAGGCTCACTCTAGATACAGGTCAATGAAGTGATGGAAAGAAGAGAAGGGTTTCTAGTCAGATGAGTATAGGGTAATATCAACAGCAGCAGAAAATGGTATAACGCGGTAGGATTCGTTATGAATAGGAAGGCAGGGCAGAGAATGCGTTATTGTGAGTAGTTCAATGATAGGATTGTTCTTATCAGAATTGGGAGCAAACCAACACTGACAACGATAGTTCAGATATACATAACAACGTTGCAAGCTCAAGATCAAGATTTAGAGAAAGTGTTTCAGCATATTGAAATGGTAGTACAGCATGTAAAGGGGGATGAAAACCTAATAGTCATCGGGGACTCGAATGCAGTTGGAGGGAAGGAGCAGAAGAAAAGGTTACAGAAGAATAAGGGCTTGGACAAGGAATGAGAGAGGAGAAAGACTCACTGAGTTCTGTAATAAATTTTAGCTAGTAACAGCGAATATTCTGTTCAGGAATCACAAGAGGTGGAGATATACGTGGAAAAGGCCGTGTGATACGGGAAAATTTCAATTAGATTACATCACGGTCAGGCAGAGATTCCGAAATCAGAACTGGATTGTAAGGCATACCCAGGAGCAGATATAGACTAAGATCACAATGTAGTAGTGATGAAGAGTAGGCTGAAGTTTAAGACATTAGCCAGGAAGAATCAATACGCAGAAAAGCGGGATTCAGAAGTACTAAGGAATGACGAGATACCTATGAAATTCTCTAAGGCTGTAGATACAGCAATAAAGAGTAGCTCAGTCTGAAGTACAGTCGAAAAGTATTGGGGGTCTCTATAAAGGGCCATCACAGAAGTTGGAAAGAAAGACATAGGTCCAAAGAAGGTAACTGCTATGACACCATGGGTAAGAGAAAAAAATACCTCAGCTGATCGATGAAAGGAGGAAGTACAAAAATGTTCAGGGACTTCAGAAACACAGAAATATGGTCCCTGAGGAATAAAATAAATAGGAAGCTAAGACGAAACAGTATCGTGAAAAATGTGAAGAAATCGAAAAAGAAATGATTGTCGGAAGGAGGGACTCTTCATTTAGCAAATCAAATCAACCTTCGGTAAAATTAAAAGCAAGGGTGGTGACATTAAGAGTGCAATGAGAATTCCACTGTTAAATGCAGAGGAGAGGGCGGTTAAGTGGAAAGACTGCATTGAGGGCCTCTGTGAGGGGGAAGATTTGTCTGATGTGATAGAAGAAGAAACACGAGTCGATTTAGAGGATATAGTGGGATTCAGTGTTAGAATTTAAGAGAACTTTGGAAGACTAACAGTAGATTAAGTAAGGAAGAAGGGTTAGATAAAATTCTTTCATAATTTCTAAAATCATTGAGGGAAGTGGCAACAAAAAGACTATTCACAATGTGTGAGTCTGGCGACATACCATCCACACAATTCTGAAGTCTATAACACCTGACAATTGCAAGAATTCGTGCAATCAGCTTAACCCCTCGTGCATCCAATTTGCTGACAAGAATAATACACAGAAGAGAGGAAAAGAAACTTGAGGAAGTGTTAGATGAGGATGAGTTTGGCTTTAGGAGAGGTGAAGTCAATAGAGAGGCGATTCTGATGTTGCGGCAATGGAAGCAATACTAAAGATAAATCTAGATACGTTCATAGGATTTGTTAACCTGGAAAAAGAATTGGACAATGTAAAATGGTTGAAGATGTTTGAAATTCTGAGAAAAGTAGGAGTAAGTTGTAGGGAGAGATGGGTAATATACAATATGTACAAGAGCCTAGAGGGTATAATTAGAGTGGACGACCGAGAACGAAGTGCCCGAATTGAAAAGGGTGTAAGACAGAGATGTAGTTTTTCGCCTCTGCCGTTCGATCTGTACATCGAAGAAGCAAAGATGGAAATAAAAGTAAGGTTCAGGGGTGGAATTATGGAATTAAAACTCAAGGTGAACCGATATCAATGATACTATATTGTGGTGACATTGCTATTCTGAGTGAAGGTGAAGAAGAATTACATGATCTGCTTAATCGAATGAACAGTCTAATGATTACAGAATATGGAATGAGAGAATAAACTGAAGAAATACGAAAGTAACGAGGAGAAGCAGAAATGAGAAAATCGACAAACTTAACATCAGGATTCATAGTCAGGAATTAGACGAAGTTAAGGAATCGTTCTTCCTAGGCAGCAAAATACTCAATGACGTTCGGAGCAAGGAGGACATCATAAGCAGACTAGCACAGTCGCAATGGGCATTCCTGACCAAGAGAATTCTATTACTATCAAACAGAGACTTTCATTTGAGGAATACATTTCTGAGAATGTGCGTTTGGAGCAGAGCATTATGTGGTAGTGAAACAAGGAGTGTGGGAAAACCAGAACAGAATTTGGGATGTGGTACTACAGACGAATGCTGAAAATGAAATGGAGTGATAAGGTCTGGAATGAGGAGGTTATGCGCAGAATCGAAGAGATATATGGTAAATACTGACGAAGGGAAGTTAGAGGATGATAGGACATCTGTTAAGACATCAGGGAATTACTTACATGGTACTAGAGGGAGCTGTAGAGGGCAAAAACTGTAGAAGACACAGAGATTGGAGTACATCCAGAAAATAATTGAGGACATGGGTTGCAAGTGCTACTCTGAAACTAAGAGGTTGTCACAGGAGAGAAATTCGTGGCGGGCCGCTTCAAACCGGTCATAAGACTTTGAAAAAAAAAAAAAAAAAAAAAAAAAAACTCCTGCTTATTCCTAACCTGCTTCTGAGGTACTTAATTTCACTTGTCTGATCTGTTTACATCTCTATTCTACTTCAACCGTGGTTCAGGTGCATAAGTCTGTATTGGGATGCAGTAACTTCTGTATATTACTTCTCTCATTTTCTTGGAATGTCGTTGTTCCAAACGACGCTCCTAACATTTCGCAGGAATGCCTCTGCCTGTCAGCCACGTTCACTGATCTCTTTCTCATTTCTTCGATTTATCTCTGTCACACATCAAAAGCGCCTGGCACTTTCAACCTTCTTCAGTTGTTGACTTCCAATCCTTATTCCGCTAGTTTGTCTATCTTTGTTTGTAGTGGCAACCGGATCTCTTGCATTAAATTTCAGTCCACACATTCCAGACAGTTTCGTTACAAGTATTCAGATGTTCCTGAATCTCCTCCTCTCTGTTTCCCCACATCATCATCTCATCCGCAAACACCATTTCTTTCAGATCGGACCTATCATTAATTAAAAACGAAATGTGTGTGGCATGGTTGGCATATTTTGACCATTAGCTCCCTTTCGGGGAGATCGGCAAGTCTTTTTAGTTAACGCCACTCCGGCAACTTGCGAGCTGATGATGATGAGATAGTCACAACATAACACCCAATCCCCGTGTAGAGAAAATCTTCTGCCCGGCGGAGAATCGAATCCGGTTCCCTGGCATTGCATACCACCATGTTGACAACTCAGCTGCAGAGGCGAACATTAGTTATAAAACCATAAAATTTATTGTATGTGTTTAAGCGATTAGAATAGTTTTCTGAGGCCAACGATTACCACCGCTGGTTTGTCTATACGAAGGAGCATCGAATGGAGTGGGCGAAGTAATTTCCACATTCTCCATTTATTAAATGTAGAAAATAGTCGAAGTGGCAAATTTTCTCAAAATTGGTACGCAGATTTATTAGTTTATCCCTAGTTCGTGGAATCCGTGCCCAAAGTGGTGTTCCAACCCGTGAGTTAGAGAGACTCAGCAGCCCGCCAGAGCGAGGCTGCAACGACGGTTCGTTCCCATTCCCCCCCTTTCTGGCCCGTTGGCTGCGGACCTACTTGTTACACCTACTTGTTAACTGCGGACGCATACTACAGGGCAAATTCCAAGAGCCACTCCCAACCCATTCGGCTGCGTTCTTGGACGAGGCATGTCCACAAAGTAAGTCCCGTTTGGTTATATAAAACAAACGTGTACAGATAAAGAAAAAATATTTATTGTCCAAAAATCTATAACTGTTAAACTACTGTTCTACATAGATTCCCAAATTTTGTAGGCATTTGTCATAGCGTGGCACAAGTTTTTGTATGCCTTCCTCATAGAATGTTGCCGCCTGTGTATTCAACAACGTGCTAACATGTTCTTTCAGCTCGTCATCATCGTTGATGTGTTGACTACCAAGGACAGATTTTTAGGTGTAAGAAGAGATCAAAGTCGCTTGGAGCGAGGTCCGGGCTGTACAATGACCAAATGCGTTTGAGTAAAAATTCCCGTAAGGGCTGTTTGGTGACATTCGCCGTGGGAGGTCGGGCACTATCGTGGAAAAAAACACCTTTTGACAGTAATCCTCGGCGCTTGTTCTGTACTGCGCGACGCAATTTCTTAATAGTCTCGCAGTAACCATGTGCATTGATTGTTTGGCCTCGTGGTGAGAAATCAATCAGCAATGCCTTTCCTGTCCCAAAAAAACTGTGCACATGACTTTTCGAGGTGTCAAGATTTGATTCGGCGCAACCTTCGTTGGGGATGAAGTGTGCCTCCATTCCATTGATTGCAGTTTTGTTTCACGAGTGTCGTACGATACCCAGGTTTCATCCCCCGTGACTATCCGAGAAAGAAAACCATTGCCTTCTTCATTGTAGCGTGTCAAGAACTGAAGCGCACTTCCCATCGGTTGTTTTTTGTGTTGTTCAGTAAGAATTTTGGGTACCTAACGTGAGAGAAGTTTTCGAAATTTCAGTTTTTCAGTAACAATTTCATGAATTTGTGATCGTGAGATTTGCGAAACTTCCATAGCAAGGGCAGTAAGTGTAAAATTACGGTTGTGCTTAATCTTCTCTTCAGTTGTGTTAACCATTTCATCAGTAACCACAGACGGGCGTCCACTACGTTCTTCATCGTGCACTTGATCACGTCCTTCATTGAACAGTCTGACCCATCTTCTAACCGTTGAACCACTCGTACCATTTTGTCCGTAAACCTCGCAGATTTGCCGATGAATTTCCTTTGGTTTAACTTTCTTTGCATTTAGATAACGAATCACAGATCAGATTTCACACGCGACGGAATTTTTAATTACGGCTGACATTATAAAGCAGCACTACAAGGCACACGTTGGGAGCAGCGATCTGAAAATGGCGTACATGTCTTCTCCTTGAGTCAGAGTAACTGCCGCGCATGCTCAGAACTGCGATACGTAGCGCTGCTGCGGATGGATATAGGACTGGAACTTACTTTGTGGACGACCCTTGTATATCAGTAGATGGGCGGCAGTTACCGCCATTTTAGAACACAGGTCTTCCATCGACCTGGGAGCAGTCTTAAGATTACAGCATGACTGTCGTAAGGAAACGACATTTCGCGAAGTCATCCAAAATTGTGGATGCTTTTCATAAAACACTGTGACAGGATACCTCGTATTCGTGTATCTGTCTTCGTTTTTCTTCCCTGGGGTTTTGTCCCGCACCAGCAAAGGTTCGGTATGGTTATTAAAGGACTTGACATGGTTAACTTAAGGGATGGCCGGGTCCCCTCCCTGCTGCCACTGAATTATCCCCCTGGACGGAATACGTGCACCAAAACTGTCTGGGTGTATTAGTCGACCAGAGCATTATTGCAACTGGAAGTGAGGGAGCTCTAGTTGGCTTATCATTAGTTTTCGTCATGATATTCACAGAGCAATGCGTTTTCCTTAATCTCCACTGCAGTTGTTTACTGTAAAGTCACCAAGCGTTTTCGATCACGGCCACGGGAGGCCAAGTAGAATAATATCGTGGTCGTGTAGTAATGTTGTTAATGTGAAATTGACCGAAAATTTTGTACATATTCGCGGACCGCGTAACTTGATACCAGCCCTGTATTGACACAGCGACATGTGGGAAAACCGCCTAAAGACAATATCAAGGCTGCCCGACACACCGATCCTCGTCGTTAATTCACCAAACGGATTCTATCTGGGATCGACGCAACTCCCCGCCCCAGCTGTGGCGCTTTAATACGCACAACTATCTGGGCAGGTACTTGCATTTCCTGCAAAATCTATATTCGAAGTTAATTACTTTTACTAGCTATCATCGTTGTGTATCTTCCCTCCCCCACCTCTGTTCCTTTTTCTTTGAATAAATGAGTTAGGTGGTGAAACACCTGGCAAGTGAAGAAGTCTCCACTGTCTAGCGACAGAAAGTTGAGTGATTGCTACTGCCTGTCCAATAGGGCAACGTCGATAGGCAGTGATTTCTTCAGGTTTATCCATGTTATTCATATCTAGTAACCAGTCTCTACAAAACCACTATGTGTGCCAGGAAAGAACCCTCAAGTCAGCCCCTTAACATTTCATTCAAACATTATATCTACGTAATGCCATGTAGGTAATAATGAAATTTGGAAATGGAACAACATTTCGTATTATTATGCAAAAATAATTTTTACTTGTGTCGTTAAATCCTTGTCTCTCATCTTTAACAAGTCAAATGAGTACTGTGTTGCGTCACTCGGAGACACTGTCTACTTTCAGTCGCTTGATCTACACGTACGTGATTCGTATCTTTGTTCTCTCTGTCTTCTGTCAAATTGGCTCTAGGGATTCATTTTGGCTAACTGCCCAGTTTCAAAATTATTTCGACCGTTTTCTCATGTGAAGATTTGATGATTTATGTCCCTGGCCTAAAAATCCCTTTGCAATTAAAATAAAAATAATTCACCGTACCTTCTTTCCCCCTAAATAGAACAACTTGATAACAGTGGTATTCAGCGCTGAGGCGAAACAAATGCCACAGGTTTGCCTGAAATAGAATAGCATTGCAGCAACATTTGAAATCACATGCATAATCAAACAAAATGCATGCAGCTGCATCCCGCCAGTACGTTTACTAGCAGCTGTTTGCCACGCTGATTTGTTGGTACGGTATCTTACGTTACTCCTTCAAGGGAACAAATAAAATTTTAAAGAAATGAATTTCGAAAATATCTGACAGGAAAAAATGTGGACATTTAATAAGGCACTGAGCCATATTTTTGGTGCCGTTGTATGTAATCTGCAGTTTTTGCCATTTCTAGACACAGAAGATGATTACGTTTTGATAGTTTTCTATCATCCCGAAGTTAATCAGCATTAATTAAAATTCATATTGAATATAGCGCTTAAGTGCAGCATTCGCAGTCATTAACAGATAAACAGGTTAGATGTGGCAGCTTCAGGAATATAATTAAATAACATTTTACCTGTTTCTATTTGCACAAATCTGAGCTATTTTGGACAATAGCTAAATGATATGCCGTCAACTTTTAGATAATAGTTTACCTTAAATGTACTGAGAATAAGAAGATACAACAATATGCCCAGTGCATTGATGATTACAAGGCATCTTTCCTAGGTTGTAATTAATAATTTTCCTAGGTTGTAATTAATAATTTGAGACAAAGGAAATGTTCTCTGGCGCAATTTCAGAAGAATACTTGAGTACTGAAGCACCTATAAACTGAAAATTTATGTCGCAGTGATGTTAGTAAATCTTTTGTAGAATTCCATGTTTGTTTCAATCACATGGATGTATTTTTACCGTTTTATATTCAGTTTTTTCCATTTGTTTGCACAGGTTCTAATTACGAAACGAACATCGTAGTCCGTCAAATTTTGAAACTCTGTTGGCACTCTAAAATTAAGTCTATAATTGAAATTACAGCTAGCTTTTGCAACTCCTCGAAATTTTCCTTTCAAATGACGATGGTGCTTGTCTTCCAGGTCAGTTAGCTTGATGTGTTCATTGCAGAGGTGGAAGACTTTATGGTGTTGAAAACGGTTCTTCTTAACTGAGGCTAACATTAACCAGATTGCTTCAACAAGCAATTTTTTATTTTCTTGGCATTCAGATACAGTTGTTGAGTAAACCATTCCATGCATTTAGCCCCCGGGTACAGCGCAAACTCGTAAAACCTACATCGAAACTACAGCAAACGTAGGAAACAATACTACAAGGTTTATGAAAATGACTTTCGACACTAACAACCGGCTGTAGCAAGCATTCGATTTCGGCGTAGATGACAAATGGTAGGTTTAATTGCTTGCATACCTGCACATTTTATGAACTGCTTCTCTGCTTTGAGCATTACACTGTTGACTGGTCTGAATAGCAAAGAAGCAACTAAATGTCCAGTAACATCTCTTTACAATGAAAAAACATATTAAACAGCACTCGAGTGCTTCAGTTAAATGGCAGTGAGCAGTAATGTTACAGCTTTCTTGCCATGGAAGGCTTTTTTATGTAACAGGTACGCATTTTTTTCATATTTATGGGTTTACGACGTGCACCAGTCTTATCTGTTGTCTTCCCTACACTCTTTCCCTGTTATAAAGATTCACAATAGTGAATACCGTAAATATTAACAACATATCTTCATTGTTTATCTCAAATCTGGAAAGTTCCCAGTCTTTTAAAAATGAATCTGTTACATTAGCTTATAACACTGGCTTCTTTATACGTCACTATTGCCTAACTACCGAACCTTACGTCCTGTCACGGGAAACGCCGCGTATAACACTAACCCGCCGCGTCACAAGCTAATGTTACTCTCAGAGAGGATTTGGGAAATTTAGACCGCGTGTTTGCCTAATTAATGCAGGTATCTGACTGTCATTTTGAATATAGTGCAATTAATAGAAAAACTAACATTAACTTTGTGGTTAATGAAAGTAATAAAATTCATATACGAATGAAAAACTGTACGGTCGCCAGCCCAATTAGGCACATTAATTTGAAAATATAAGTTTAAGAAAATGGAATATTAGTTGTTGAGGTGACTTTCATTACGATTCCCTTTGAACAGCGCACAGGATACAAACGGAAACAGGGCAATCTAAGCTGTGGGTAGCAGTAGTTACCAATAATACACAAACCAGGAATCAAAGAAGGCAAAATTGCACCCAACTCATACAATAACAGCTACAATCACGATCGTTACGTAACTATGTACTGAGATGTTACTGCAGGAAGCACCGAACTAAAGTTGGACATGGAGAGGCTTCTGACTTAACTGACATGTAACAACCGGTAATAAAAAAAAACTCAAATAATATCACAATTACACTGTTTATAATCCCATTACACTGTTTATACTCCATGTCGATAAAAAAGATAGGCAACTTGGCCTACTAGAAGAACTTGATATAGCAAATCACATAGGCGCGTTTGATAATATACCTAATGTATAAACGGTCGATAATTTTAATGAATTCTTCAATCGTTTTTAGGTTCTTTTTTTAAGGTTAGCGTTAGCACGGTGAATACGAACGAATTGAGATTGATAATTATTGGTATGTCGTCAGTTTATACCCTGTGTAACATCTGTGGATTGCTATGGAACGCCTGATGACTCGGTGCAGTCTGTTGGAGCCGTACACACGTTTACTTTTGTGGACTGGCAAGATAGCCAATCCACTGTGACGGGTAGTCGAAAGGCTCACGCAGGCTGGAGTGAGGTCTGGAACAGTTAAAGGAGGCGAGACTAGTAAAAAAGGTACGTGGCTTCTGGAATACTTAACTTTAATCCATAATTGGTGAACATCGGTCTGACGGTACATGCATCACAAGATAAATAGCAAATGATAATGGCGCCTTGCTAGGTCGTAGCAAATGACGTAGCTGAAGGCTACGCTAACTATCGTCTCGGCAAATGAGAGCGTAATTTGTCAGTGAACCATCGCTAGCAAAGTCGGCCGTACAACTGGGGCGAGTGCTAGGACGTCTCTCTAGACCTGCCGTGTGGCGGCGCTCGGTCTGCAATCACTGATAGTGGCGACACGCGGGTCCGACGTATACTAACGGACCGCGGCCGATTTAAAGGCTACCATCTAGCAAGTGTGGTGTCTGGCGGTGACACCACATTTACTGAACCAGCTCGTGCACGGGAAGGCAGCCGATGGGACCTGAAACTGGTGTGACAGCTGCTCACCACTACACGGAAGCAACGCTTGGTGGATGGGCGGTAAAATAAGTGGAGCAGAGAGTCTGGTATTGCCATTTTTTTTAAAGTAAGACGAGGACTTTATGTGCAGATAACGTCGTTTGTTTGTATTCTTTGACTTTGTGTGCTTTTTAACTGCAACACATGAGGTGTAGTGCCTTAGATCGTGCCTAATGAGATCGGACATAACAGGGGTGAACAGGCGTACAGAGAGAGTCACGCGCAGGACAGGTGGCACCAGGTGCCCAAATGAATGTACTTCCTGTGCGATCTGGTATAGATCATTAGTTGACGGACACTGAGCTGCAGGTAAAATACTATTACTTTTATTTTCAGTTCTGTTTGTTTAATTTTCTAATTTATTAATTATTGTTATAATTGTGCTTAGTTATAAGTGTGAATGAAGATGTGAATGTGAAATAATGTTCTATGTAAAGCTATTATACTATACATTGAAGTAACTTCTCTCGTGAGGAATGTTCGAGACTGCCACGTGTGTTAGTCAAACGTACCGGGGAATTTGTTATGAACTATGTCGTCAGTTTATGGTACTGGGAAAGTGAGATTATGATTTTGGTAAAGTAATTTTGTTAATTTTTTGTATATGTGGAGATTGAAATTTTTTTAGGTTAATTTATTGTTCTGATTCAATGACAAATTTTGATTGGTTCGGTATATTTGCGCGGGAGTGAGTTGCTATGACCCCGCTTTCCGATTGGGTATGATGTTTCTGTGCCAGACAGAAATTAGTATATTCACGCATGTTTTGGGAACTACAAACTTCTGTTGTGTAGAGGTATGAGTAGAGTCGTGGCTTGGATGTCCTAGCGATCACACCTATTCATAGGTGCTCCCATGAAAATTATTAATATCGTGATACTTCCATACCAATATGCTTGAGAAGTGCCGTAAAGTGAGGAAGAGAGTTCGGTTTAATGCACGATGTGAAATTCAGAACCTTTGATGACATTCTAACAAGGGAACCTCCCCATCGCACCCCCCTCAGATTTAGTTATAAGTTGGCACAGTGGATAGGCCTTGAAAAACTGAACACATATCAATCGAGAAAACAGGAAGAAGTTGCGTAGACTATGAGAAAAATAAGCAAAATATACAAACTGAGTAGTCTATGGCAAGATATGCAACATCAAGGGAAGTGTAAGCTCAGAAGCGCCGTGGTCCCGTGGTTAGCGTGAGCAGCTGCGAATTGAGAGGTCCTTGGTTCCAGTCTCCCCTTGAATGAAAATTTTAATTTTTTATTTTCGGACAATTATTATCTGACAAACTCTTATGTTTTCATTACTTCTTTGGGAGTGCTTATCACATCCACAAGAAAACATAAATCGGGCAAAGCAGAAGAGTCTTTTTACCCATTCGCCAAGTGTACAAGTTAGGTGGGTCGACAACATATTCCTGTCATGTGACGCACATGCAGTCACCAGTGTCGTATAGAATATATCAGACGTGTTTACCTGTGGAGGAATCGGCTGACCTATGACCTTGCGATCAAATGTTCTCGGTTCCCATTGGAGAGGAACGTCCTTGCGTCTACTAATCGCACGGTTTTGCGGTGCGGTCGCAAAACACAGACACTAAACTTATTACACTGAACAGAGACGTCAATGAACTAACGGACGGATCATAACTTTTCGAAAATAAAGATACTTTTCACTCGAGGGAAGACTTGAACCGAGGACCTCTCGTTCCGCAGCTGCTCACACTAACCACGGAACCACGGCGCTCCTGCGCTCAATCTGTCCCTGATGTTGCATATCTAGCCATAGACTACTCAGTTTGTATATTTTGCTTATTTTTTTCGTAGTTCCACACAACTTCTTCCTGTTTTCGCGATTGATATGTGTTCAGTTTTTCAAGGCCTATCCACTGTGACAACTTATAACTAAATCTGAGGGGGGTGCGATGGGGAGGTTCCCTTGTAAGTAACTAAATTCCGCGTGGCCTGCTGCTTACTCGTGAACGTGAATATTTAGTTACGTTAGATTGATATAGCAACATTTCAGCAAGCTATTCTGAAAGAAACAATTCGTTTGTAAACTTTCTGCGAAGTGTAACTAATAATTACCATAAACTGGCTACCGTTATGAATTATGAGTGCGTTTTCAGACTTCGTACAACTTAGAATAAGGCTTCGTAGTAACTAGTGTATGAAAGCTTACAGTTATAGAATGAAATTTTACGTACATAAATACTTTCAGTTAACTATTTTCCATCAACAAAACAATTTAGTGCGACATTTGGTTTCTAGGTGTTATAGCATCGCTTCTTGAAAAAATTAATGTAAATTACTTTATCGATAGGTGACTACAATGTAGCCGCTATACGTACTCAGAGAATTGTAATTACTATTATCTCCGTACCGTAGTATATACGAAAAGATTTCACTGTCTTCTCTGTCTTCATCTTTTTCTTTGTCTTACGTGCCTGGTTGGTTCTGATGTTACATTTCGATTACAGTCTGTAAAGAATTATTTCTACTACATGTAGTGTATTAAGAATTTCTGCTAAATATATACGTCAGCATTTAATGCAGTATGTATTTTGTTAGTAGTATTCCCTGTCCCCTTTATTTCATTAATTACGTAACAATTAAATGTTGCCCTGGCAACTTGTAATTGCATTGTTGAAGCGACGCCATTGCTGTTAAAATTGATAACAATTTCTTCACAACTATTTAATTCTGAAAAATATCGAAAGGATTTAATCTCAGTAAACGTAAAACGGAGTCTCATAATAATTTCCATTTCATTTTCGGCCATAGGAACAGTTTTATTGAAAGGAATTATTTTAATTGTGTACGCTGTCACTGCACGTAGGCAGCTATACTGGAGCATCAAGACTCACAGAGAAAAATAATTGTTTGAATATTATATTAAATTTGTTTATCTCGTAACATTAAAGAAAGATAATTATATTTATTCATCGTGAGTAAGACGCACGTCTTCGCGTTGGAATAATCATGATATTTCTGGCCTTAGCGACCTGAGAAAATTTAGCCGTGGGTTTTAATGAATTTTTTTAATCAAACGTTTCCATTCCAAATTAACGCAACATTTTTTCTCTTTTCAAAAATGTAAGTTACGTGATAGCGTACAGCTTTTTTTCTGTACCTTTTTCCGTCTGGGAGCTGCATTACAGTAACTTCAAGGAGGCGTCCATGTGAGAAGAGATTCAGCACAACTTCATTCGCAGTACCAGCGCACCGCGCCGCCGCCACAAACAACCATATGATGGGATCTTGACCCCGGAAACACGTTCCTGAGTGTTAGGTACCTAACACAGGTGGTTGCTACAGTAATTATAATAATTATCTTCATAACTAGTGTCCTTAATATGGAAACATTAGAGCTGTTACGAGTTATCCACCTCCTTTTTCCTACTGTCTATAGCTTAAATGAACAATCCACTGCCTGCCCTGCACAGTACTTTTCCTTACAAACTTTCACGAATGTGTTGTTATCAATCTTCAAAGCGTCCACAGTTCCTTCGACAACCTTCGCAAGAGGCAATAGAGGGCCTACATTGCCTCTCCCCGTCTCGAAACATTCACTCACCGAGTACACAAGCTCCCGTGTCTGTCTTCGCAAAACGTTCCTGCGCACTTCCGCTGCAAGCTTCAGACATCATGTAGCGCAACATAAACTTGCCGAACGCAGACGCAAAGCGCTTAACGGAACGCCTAACTACTGTCAAGTTACCTGCCGCAAGCATCTTCTGGATATCGCTATAGTACTCGTAGTAGAGAGATTTGACAACGGTGAACGAAATAGAGTTCGTGAGCAAGCGCGTTCTTTTATTGGTTATTGCTATGGTAACGGAACAATTAGACGTCAATCAGGTTGATACTTTGATCCAGGTATGAGATAACTGTCTATAATATTTGACCTGCCATAATGTGATTATATTACTGTAGTCGATTGTTATTCGAACTGGTGAAAAATTAGACAGAAAGCTGGTGTAAATCTGTCGAGGTCCTTCGTTCGAGGACAGCTGTGAAGTTGAACAATTTAGCGGAAATATCCCGAACGTCGCTTATGTCCTCACTGCTTACGTCGAGTATGCCACCGCAACCTACCGTTTCACGCTTCACATCGTCTTGCGCCACTGCTCTGGCAAATTGCCATTTAGTCTTCGCATTTGATATTTGTTTTAAACTCTACTCCAGTTATCATTTAATGTCAGTTTGTTACAATTCTCGTCTTATTTTGTAACGTTGTGGCGATAACTATGGCTTTTTTTGAATAAAATCATCACTAGACCCTAATTTGCCTACATTTCGTCCACCCAGAGACTTTCAAGCAAACAAGCTTCTCCGGTGGGACTGTGATTTGGTGTCGTTCGCAGGTGAAGGTCAGTGTTTCTAAGGTTTACAGTGAAATAGCTAACAAAGTAAAAGTTTTATTTCAGAAAGTGTTCATCCCTAAGCAACAGAGACAAAAATCTTACATTTTATGAATGGATTGCACGCTAAATAATGCAGCCAACAAAAATCACATCAACGAAGGAAAAGATAAAGATTCGTTACTTTTTTATGTAGCGGTTTGCATAGGCCCAATTACTGTAAGTTGTATTTGTAGCAAAACCCTCGTGTTATGTAAACGTAGTACTGCTGTCAACTGTGACGGTGAAATATCAAAGAACATACCCTGCATTTCCAACATTTGCACGCTGTAAAGACAACACAAGCTCGAGATACACCCCATGATGGGTAGCAATACCTGTTTGCAAGTAGTGCTCTACAGACAAACTGCATCCCCCAAACTATTTCAAAAACGAGCGGTCTAATCATTCTCCTTGGAAAGTGCAGTACAGTAGCCCTAGTTCTACAGTAGAGCTGATCTGCAATGATACTTACTAGTACCACTGCTCCAATACGCAAGTAGTGTTCCGTGTTTCTGGAATTGCACGATGCAAATATTACTTGCTCGCCGGAAAGTTCCAGTGAGTGCCATAAACCGGGCTGTTCGTTGTTTACAGAAAACCCGACTGTGGCACAAGTGCGCTCGTTCTGCCTGCTGCGGTCCGCGAAACTTGAACCCCCCCGTTGGCTGAGGCAGCAGCACACCGCCACAAACAGATTTTTGTGTTAGTGAAAACAAATAACTGTATCTTATCGAGAAATACGATGGTCCTTAATTGTCATACGAAAATGATGGTTCTGCCCGTGATGCATACGTACGTAAAATGGGCAAGAGAGGTGAGCATATTTTCTAAAATTTCCTAAACATCTTGAAAACTATATACACGGTTATATTACTTAGAATAACTGTAAAATTTTGACGTGTGTCAATATACAAATCCTTCGTACGGGTAATATTTATGGGGACGCGAACTACTTAAGTTGTCAAAAAACACGTAAGGTTGAAGTTGAATGTGTTTAATTTTTTTCTCTGCAAACGAAGATCATTGTTATCTGTCCTCCAGCGTGTAATTTCCAAGTTCATGTGTGCTAATATCACAAAAATCTGCTTTCCCGTACAAATAAGAAGCGCTAAAGTATATAACAAATAAAATGTTTGAAACACATGTTATTTTTCCATCATTCGTCAAATATGCTTATGGCACACAGCGGTCCTCAGTTTCTAGTACAGAAAAATAATCTACAAATCTCGTAGATTTTATTATTATGTGGCATGCATAATTGGTAACTTGTACTACGCAGTACAAAATAATGTAAAGCAAGCAATACTGGCCCTACGACTTATCCCAAAAGACAGGCTGAAGGAAAGCATAATTACGTTTACTGCATATGTATATTTCGAGAAAGCTTTTCAAAATGTTCACTGGTCTACATTCTTCCAAATTCTGAAAGTAGCAGCAATAAAATATCAGATCGAAATGATTTTGATAACTTGTACAGAATCCAGACAGCAGTTATAAGACTTGAGGAGCATGAAAGGAAAGCAACAGTTGAGAAGGGAGTGAGACAGGATTGTAGGTTACCTCTGGTGTTATTCAGGCCATGAGCAAGCAGTAAAGAATACAAAGGAAAAAGTGGCAAAATGAATGAAAGGTCAGGGGGAAGAAACGAAAACTTCGAAGTTTTATGTTAGAGAAGCCAAAGAATTTGGAACATCAGTTGAACAGAATGGATAGTACTTGGAAAGAGATTATAAGACGAAAAGTTCATGAAGGCTTATGGAGTGTAATCAAATAATAATGGGGAAAGCTGAGGGAATTAGATTAGGAAATAAGAAACTAAACGTAATTGATGAGTTTTGATATTTAGGCGATGAAGGCCGAAGTAGAGAGAATAAAAATTCTGAAAAAGAGGAATTCATTAACTTCTACAATAAATTAAAATAAAATAATGTTATAAATCTTTTCTGAAAGTATATATCTAGAGGTACAGAGGTGATACGTGGACTACAAGCAATTCAGAAAAGAAGAGAACAGAAGCTTTTGCAGTGTGATCCTGCAGAATAATTTTGAAAATTCGATGGTTACCTCGAATAACAAATGAGGAGTTATTGTAACGAATTGGAGAAAAAAAGAAACTTGTGCCACAACTTGAGTAAAAGAAGGCATCGGATGTCAGAACTCATCCTGAGGATCAACGAATTGTCATTTTGATAAGGGAAGGAAATGTCTGGCAAAAAAAATTGCTGCATGAGACGAACACTTGAATATAGTAAGCCGGTTAAAATCAATCTACGTTGCGGCAGTTATGTGAAGGTTAAGAAGCACGCACAGGATAGACTAGCATGGAGAAATGCATGAAATCAGTTTTCTCTAATGACAGCTTGCCAAAACTTATTATAAAAGCTTGTAGTGACGTTACGCGGGCTCCACAGGTAAAACAAAGTTTCCAGCTATACTATAAAACCATATCAATTTTATCTTGAAACATGTAATAGTCTTACTTTACATAAAATCCAGTGATGTTACTTACTGAATGACTTTTAAATTCTAAAACTGTATGAATGGTCTTTTGACGTTACAGATAACTAACAAATCTAGAGGTTGCATGTCCGGTGCAGATCTCTGTCTCTGATGAATGAAAGTAGAACAAAGTCACAGTACAGACGGACCACAAGGGAACGGCTGTCTATTAATCACAAACGCCAAGTTCAACAAGCCAGCGGATACCAAGGCCTTGCTCCAGAGTCCACAGACAGCACAGAGACAGAAGGTCGTCGTTGACTGCTGGTTATCATGGTGAAGTCGTGATTGAGGCGGTGGGAGAGAGGCTGTGCAGCGGGTGAATGGATGTACTACGGCCTTCGTGAGGACGAATGGCGTAGCAGAATCAAGTACACTGCGCAACGAAATTAAAGGATCTCTTTTTCGAAACTCCGTAACTGTCTCCCATTCCGAGGCATAAGCATGGCGCCCTGCGACGTCACCCTCGGGCTCAGCCCTGTTCAAACAGCAAGGTGTCGAGACAAGAGAAAAAAAGGCGACAGTTCAGAGGTTCATATGAGCTTTAAGGTGGGCTAACGACATCACCTTGACACAAAATTTCAACGCAATTCTGCATACACTTTAGAAATGAAGGTGCAGGAAACATTGACACCAATTTAGTACGGTGGCTGCTCTAGGGCCTGAAGGTAGGCAAACCCACATAACGTGTTTCGAAGGGATTGCCTAATTCTTAGGCGTTAGAGCAGCCGCGAGTCTAAATTGATGTCAAAGATTCCATTAGATGCATTTTTAAACAGCCTAACAAAGGTATGCGGTTGGAAACAAGATAATGTACCAGCCCCCCCCCCCTTCCCCTGTCTACCGTATCAAGTCACATAAGAGCGCGAAACAGAATCACTGAAAGAAGCCTAAAACGCCTTTGTTGCTTCGTATCACTTTCAAATGTCGTCGAATGGTTCTGAATGGTCCCTAGAAGTTCCACCCTATATACCAGAGCAAAAAATGCCATCGCACTGAAATCCAAAAGGGTCAGATAACGCTCAATGGGGTTGCAGCCCCACGATGTTAGAGGGTAGTTGAAATACCCATGGGGCGACAGCAGCGTCTAAAATTGTCAAGAATGTCGTCCTGTTACTGAAATTTCCTGACAGATTATAGCAGTGTGCCGGACCAAGCCTCGAACTCGGGATCTTTGGCTTTCGTGAGGAGGTGACTGAATACCCAGGTACGACTCACAAATGTCCTCACAGCTTTACGTCCACCAGTAACTCATTTTCTATCTTGCAAACTTCACAGAAATCTCTTGCGAAACTTGCAGGAGCAGCAATTCTGGAAGAAAGGATATTACAAAGGCATGGCTTAACCACAGCCTGGGGAATGTTAACAGAATGAGATTTTCACTCTTGAGCGCAGCGTATACTGATACGGAACTTCCTGGCGGATTAAAACTATATGCCACACCGAAGCTCGAATTCGGAATCTTAGCCTTTCGCAGGCAAGTGCTTTTACAAGACATCTTCTCTAAAATTTGGAAGATACAAGATGAGTTACTGACGGAGGCAAAGGTGTAAGGAGGAGTCGTGAGTCGTGCTTGCGTAGCACAATCGGTAGAGCAGCCACGAAAGACAAAGGTCCTGAGTTGGAGTCTCGATCCGGCACAGAGTTTTAATCTGGCAGAAAGTTTCATATCGCAGCACAAGCGACTACAGATGCAAATTTCGTTCTCTGCCTGTAACTGTTTAAAAAGTGTTTTCCCTTACGTACTGTGGAGTATAGTACAGAGTTTACTTTAGTCAGTACGAACATTGCCGTTCGCCTGCAAAACGGAGCAGCACAAGCGACTACAGATGCAAATTTCGTTCTGTGTCTGTAACTGTTTAAAAAGTGTTTTCCCTTACGTACTGTGCAGTATAGTACGGAGTTTACTTTAGTCAGTACGAACATTGCCGTTCGCCTGCAAAACGGACGGATGGCTCATGAATGCATGGCCTTATTGCTCGAAATAAGCATTTCCTTAACAGGGCGTCTTCAACACTACGTTCATCGACTTGAAATGAGCCTGATAGTTGAGTTTCATCCATATACTACTCATACTACTCTGTCAGTAGTACATGAGCAACATGTAACTGGGTCTTTTTCTTGTTACACGCTCAAAAGTGCAAGAATGGGCAAAGAATATTTATTGCATTCCTGCTTTTCTGTTTTATAAATCTGAAACATTCGTTGTAGCTCATTTTATGACTACCATGTTACGTGCTTGCTATTTCTGGTTGTAGACATGTGTGTGCGGGGAACTGTGGTATGTATTTTCAAGTACCACGGCAAGAGCGCAGTCGAGAAGGATTAGTCAATGGGAACATTTCTATTGTGTGTTGCCTAACACACAATACTTCAAGCAGAGCATCTGAGGAGCCGGTCGTGGATAGTAGGCAGCGCATGACGTCAGCTACGACAGCGGTAACAGGGGGCGGGCAGCGACCATGGTGTCACAAGTCTTCTGTCAGCTCTGCAGATCAGCAAAGTTAAACTCGATGCACACGAGCGATTGGTTGTACCGAGGTCTCAGCGTCATTTGCTCGCGCGTTTTAACGGTGAATAGAAAGTGTACACTGCAGGCCTCTATGTGGGGGAAGAACTGTATCGCGACGTTATCGAAGAGAAAGTGGAGTCGACATGGAAAACTTAGGGAATACACTCTCAGAGTTAAAATTTGAAACGGCTCTGGAAGACTTGAAATCAATTAAGGAAGAAGAGATGGACAACACTCTGTCAGAAATTGGGGATAGTGGCAACCAAACAATTAATCATGTCGGTGCATGGAACGTGTCAGACTGGTGACGTATCAGAGTATCGAGAGAGTATCATGCAAACTATTCCGAAGGAAGCGAGGACAGATAAGTGCGAAAACTATTCCATAACCAACACCTTGTGCATCTAATCACCCGTCAACAATGACACACAGAAAAATGAAAAAGAAAACTGAGGATCTTTTAGCTGAAGATCACTTTGGCTTTAGGACAGGTAAAGGCTCCAAGGAAGTAATTCTCACGTTTTGACTGAAGGCAAACCAAGATATGCTGATAGGATTTGTCTACCTACAAACGCGTTCGGCAATATAAAATGAGCCAAGATGTTTGAAATTCTGAGAAAAAAAGAACTAAGCTATAGGGAGAGACAGGTAATATGCAATTTGTACAGGAACCAAGCTGAAACAGTGTTCTTGAATTGAATAATGTATAACACCGAGGTTATGGCTTTGGCTCTAGTGTTGATCTATACATCGAGGACGCAATGATGAAAATAAAAATAAAAGTTCAGGAGTGGAATTAAAATTCACGGTGATAGGATGTCGAGATCCTCAGTGAAGACGAAGAAGAATCACAGGATCGGTTGAATGGAATGAATAGTCTAATGACTGCAAAATTGGGACCCAGACTAAACCGGTGAGAGAGAAAAGCAGTGAGTGTAGCAAAAATGAGAATAGTGAAAAATTAGCGTCAAAATTAATTATCACGAAGTGGAGGAAGTTAGGGAATTATGCTACCTTGGAAGGAAAATAACACGTAATCGACGAAGCGAGGGAAACCTAGAAAGCAGACCAGCAGGGCAAAACACGGATTTCCTTGAGAAAATAAGTCTACTATTATGGAACATAGGCCTTAATTTGAAGAAGAAGCCTCTGATAATAAACATTTGGAGCACAGCATTGAACAGTAGTGAAGCATATACGGTGGGGAAAACAGGAAAAGAAGCAAATAGAAGAATTTGAGATGTGGTGCTACAGAAGAATGTTGAAAATTAAGTGGACTCATGTGGTAGAAAATGAGGATGTTATCCATAGAATTGGCGAGGAAAGGGATATATGGAAAACACCGACAAGAAGAAGCGACAAGATGGCAGGACATGTGTAAGACATCAGGGAATAACTTCCACGGTACTGGAGGGAGCTGCAGAGAGCAAAAACTATAGGGGAAGACAGAGGTAGTACATCCAACAAATAATGGAGGGCGTAGGGTGGAAGCGCTAATAGTGTCATTAAAAAAAAAGAAGAAGAAGTCGCGCACACGACGACAGCGACGTTGCAACCTACCACGAGGGTTGTCCATAAAATAAGTTCCCATCGGTCGCGAAATGGAAATCACTGGGAAAATCAGGTAAAGCTTTGCACATATGTGTTGGGCAGTGTCTCTAGTAAGCCCGTCGGTGGTGTCGCGTCGCTCTTTTCAGTTTTGAGTGAACAGTGAGCACGTAAAGATGCGTAGGGAATAGCGTCTCCCGCCAAGTAAGAGGGCCTGGTTAGAGATTTCGCCTGTTTCATACAGCCCACATAACACAACTGTCGAGCCATTCCTTCTTCATGCCAATTCTCGGCCGCACACTGCAGGGGCAATAAAGACGCTCCTGAAGCGTTTCCGACGAGAAGTGTTTGATCACCCACAACACAGTCCGTAATTGGCTCCCCATGAGTCACACCTCTGCTCACAAGAACAGCTGATTATGAAGGCAAAATTGTTCCACAGACAACGAGCTGCAGACCAGTGCTGATAACTGGACAAAATCACAGGCGGCTGCTTTCTGTGACGAGGATATTGGAAAGTTGAATCAACAGTACAACAAAACTCGAAGTTGGAGCAGCGACTATATCGAGAAGTAGGTGGAAGGTGTACCTAACTTTTGCAAATAAAATGTTTCTGGTTTTCACTATGGTTTCCATTTCGCGACCGATCGGAACTTATTTTCTGGACAACCCTCCTAACAAGTTTTGCTCTCCAACAACTGACGGTCGAGCGCTGCGTTGTACACTTCATCCTCGTATTCAGAAAACTGGTCCTGGACGATGCAAGCTTTGTGAACAATGGCCCTTTCGGCTTGGAATACAGCATCACCATTGGCGAACAAACATTGTACCAAGGGATGGACTTTCGCAGCTAACGTCCTCTTGTCAACCATGGGATGGACTTTCGCAGCTAACGTCCTCTTGTCACAATCCTCATCAATGATCGTCTGTAACCGTCACTCAGTGCACACTTTCGTTTGCGTTGGGACTTAGCGATGATAGTTTCCCCATTTCCCTCTATGTGGTCTAAATGTTCGATACGGTGCCTCTTGGAAGAGAAATCCTTTCGGTTGCCATGGTTGTGGAAACACCAACTACAGAAGCACCAACAAATTTCCAACATTCGGATTCACTTACGTCCTACATAATGCACTCACAACTACACAGAACTCTGATCTGATCACGACTGACACTTGCAAGGTATTGAGGACGTTACACAGGTGCTGTTCGTAGTTTAATACAACAACTTAACCTGTAGGCTTGGCTAGCATCCGCATTTATGTTGAAGCATGCGCATTTTGCGTTGCTTCCATATTTCGCCCAACCCTTGTACATCAGTCTCTGGCCTGCACGTCTCTTGGCTGGACCTGAAGTTCATACCGCAACGCATCTAACTGCTGATTGTCAGCATTCAGTAAATTAGAATTACTCACTGCATAGGTGGGAATAATATGACAGCTAATGGGGAAGGGTTTAATAAATGTAGATTAAGGTAAAATGTTCAGAGTAATAATTTTGTAGCTTCACCACCTTCGTAGTCGTGGCCACTCATGGAAGCCTATGAGGTGGTACACGACTCTGAAGATAGCCGATTCGAATCCTGTCGATGGAAGAAATTTTAACCTTTCTTACTTGGTCGCTTTTAGAGGAGAGGAAGTGGCGCACTGATCACTAGACTTTATACCAGTGTCCTGACAAATTCTGATTGTCTTTACACTGTTCCATAAGTTGAGGGCATGTGATATTACTGATGATGTTAGTCTACCACATGATCACTTTAAGCTCGGTGGCCCCGTGGAGCATTGTGAGGGGCCTAAGGAAGACGCAAGCGCCATACGTCCCAAGGAAAAGGGTTGTTGTGAGCAAAGTAAAAAATCGGGACTCTTACAAAAAGGGGAGAGGTGTTCAAATCACTGCCCGATTATTAAGAGTACTTTTCCGTGGTTTTCCTGCATAGCTTGAAACGAAAGACCGAATGGTTAACTTTGAAATGGATACCATCCGTTTGTTTTTAGTTATTGTCCTTACCGATCTTAACTCGGTTACCTTGATATCGATGGTACGTTAATTTATCTTCCTTCTTAGTCATTCTGTTCTAAGCGTTATACCAAGCACAATGTTGCATTAAAATACTAAGCCAGAAAGTCTGTAACAAACGTCTTCCACGTTGTGTATCAGAGCGCAAGTGCTAATCACCCACATGACTCAGAGACTCAGTAGTCAATGATTCTGTGTGAAATATGTCTCGAAGCTATACCTGGAGAGTGGATCTTTGTCAGACAATCACGTTGTTTGGCGCAGAGTTTGAAGTTCGATAGCGCCATGAGACACACTCTCTGCTGACGATTTGTAAAGTTGAAACATATGTTTCGTGTATAACTGAGATGACGTTTTAGAGTTCAGCGTCCAGGATTATTGGTGAGATCGTTGGCTGCTTGTGTTGCATTGGCGTCATAGACTATTACACGTTTTCTCAGCTACATTTGCGGAGGTGCTATTGTAGCTAAGTATCTATGTGAGCAAGTCTTTGTTTACGTATGCAGGGACCAAAATCTATTTTTCATTGTGTCATCCGGTGATGTAGATCGTCTCTGACGCTCTTTTCCCACACTATACAGGTAAGTAGTATTACGAGATAAGTAGTATTACGAGACTGCAAAGTTTATAGGTTTATTTTTTTTCTTAATTGATTATGTCACACTGCACATCCATGTGGTCCGTTCGGGACATTTGTACATATTTATGAATTCTCGTGTATGCTTTCTACATAATAATCTACGGTAATCTAACATATCTCACTAATTATTTACTTCCTGAAGTCATATTCCAGTTCTGTGAAGTTACATGTGCTCATTTAAACTTTGTCCATACTAGTGCCACGTGCTAATACAACAGAGTCACTGCAGATCTGAATACTGGACTTTCGAACACTGTCAGCACAAAAAAAAGAAGGGAGCTCCATAAATAAGGCATTGCAAGGCGAGACGTAATTCCAGAACTACTCATCAGTGATGGACATGCCCGTAAAATGAAAACATGGTGACGAAGAGATAAAACCTCGATCATGGAGCAATAGGAGAAAATTATTTGGCCAACTTAATTGGCCGAGTCAAAGTCCCAGAGTGAAACATGGCGTGAGTTCGGCAATTATCTCAGACACCATACAGTGGTGTTCTATGGGCCCCATGGCTACTCCGCAAGGGATTGTGAGACCATTACAGCTATTCATGTCCATCCCGTGGTACAATGTTTGTTCCAAGATGACAGGGTCCCTTATAACACTATATTTCAAAAGAACAAATACTCCCGCTAATGGAAAAGCCACGTATAATGCTATTATACGGCCAGTTTTATGTATAGTGTAATGTTACTTCTTTTACAGGAGTTGACCGTGGTGTATAGTTAACGGACATGAAAATAAGACTATTAGTTCCTTTTCCTAAGAATTTTCTGGCTGTTAGAATGAAACGCAGCAAAAATGGAATGGTACTGCATCTAGGACCTTTCTGTTCATTAAGTGGTTTTTCTCATGGATTTACGCTCGCCAGCCTAACCAGGCAAAGAAATTGTTAAGTTTCAGAAAAAAAAGAAGTAAATTTAGCCTACTTCCCTGCTGTTCACTAATATAACTTCATAAATAAACATAACTTTCAGGATATAGTCCTGAGAAAGACACAAGAATCCCTTATACGTATATAGTTTTGATCTAGATGACCACGAACTTTTAATGTTGCTATGTGCTTAAAAGAATTTTTCCAGGGGGGCTTCTATGTTTGCATTTTGTACAGTCAACAAATTAAACACTCAAATGTGCTAATAGCACAATACACACATTTAAATTTGCTAAGACACTTTGTTTATATGCTTCTCTTACCAAATGATCTGTCAAAAGCCAAAGGTAGGGAGGGTGTGGTCACTCTAGATTGTCATTCAGTATTTTTATGCAACCCCACTTAAGTGTTACTGAGCCACATAAGCAATTTTCTTTTCATAAGCCTTCGTACTTTTCCGAATTTCGTTTATAACTGAAAAAATTTAATCCGTACTTTACTCAAAACTTATTTACTCACTTTCAATTTAAGAATTAGTTCACAACAATTATTTTCAGACATTTATTCAAAGATAAAAATTAGTGGTTGTAGATACTGAATAAAGCACTGAAAATGTTTCTATAACAGGTTTACTCGGAATAATTAATCAGCACGAAAGGACGTTATATAGGTGAAAGATTAGGAATAAACAGAGTAAACCAAATTTTATGTTTTAACACAAAAATTATTCAAAATTATTAATCGTTCACGCTTTTTCATTTCTAATTATACTCTTCATAATCTGTTGGCTGTAGGGGTTGGGTGTCGCCGATATTAATGGCGGCTACACTGTCCATGGTACGGCGTACAAGCTTCTTGAAGTATGGGCTAATTAATTCCTCTTGGCGTCGTTTTAACGTCCATTACATAGCCCAGCAACTTGTACCAAAGACGTGACAGTTCAGCAGCCAGGCTTCTCCTGCTCCATCCGAGTGTTGCCTGTTTCACTGTTCCCTACCGACTTTGCCTTCTCATTCTCGTTTGCTCTACAGGTAGCGCGTCAAAATCCCAAGCCACCTGTAACGATTCCCACAGTTCAAAAGCACTCCATCTTTTACATAACACACAACTTACACATTTTGCCTAAGCGTGTACCATTTTATACAAATGACAACTTTCACAAATATATAAAATTACACACACAAACGTTTTCATCTCATTAATCCATGACAAAATACACTCCTGGAAATGGAAAAAGGAACACATTGACACCGGTGTGTCAGACCCACCATACTTGCTCCGGACACTGCGAGAGGGCTGTACAAGCAATGATCACACGCACGGCACAGCGGACACACCAGGAACCGCGGTGTTGGCCGTCGAATGGCGCTAGCTGCGCAGCATTTGTGCACCGCCGCCGTCAGTGTCAGCCAGTTTGCCGTGGCATACGGAGCTCCATCGCAGTCTTTAACACTGGTAGCATGCCGCGACAGCGTCGACGTGAACCGTATGTGCAGTTGACAGACTTTGAGCGAGGGCGTATAGTGGGCATGCGGGAGGCCGGGTGGACGTACCGCCGAATTGCTCAACACGTGGGGCGTGAGGTCTCCACAGTACATCGATGTTGTCGCCAGTGGTCGGCGGAAGGTGCACGTGCCCGTCGACCTGGGACCGGACCGCAGCGACGCACGGATGCACGCCAAGACCGTAGGATCCTACGCAGTGCCGTAGGGGACCGCACCGCCACTTCCCAGCAAATTAGGGACACTGTTGCTCCTGGGGTATCGGCGAGGACCATTCGCAACCGTCTCCATGAAGCTCGGCTACGGTCCCGCACACCGTTAGGCCGTCTTCCGCTCACGCCCCAACATTGTGCAGCCCGCCTCCAGTGGTGTCGCGACAGGCGTGAATGGAGGGACGAATGGAGACGTGTCGTCTTCAGCGATGAGAGTCGCTTCTGCCTTGGTGCCAATGATGGTCGTATGCGTATTTGGCGCCATGCAGGTTAGCGCCACAATCAGGACTGCATACGACCGAGGCACACAGGGCCAACACCCGGCATCATGGTGTGGGGAGCGATCTCCTACACTGGCCGTACACCACTGGTGATCGTCGAGGGGACGCTGAATAGTGCACGGTACATCCAAACCGTCATCGAACCCATCGTTCTACCATTCCTAGACCGGCAAGGGAACTTGCTGTTCCAACAGGACAATGCACGTCCGCATGTATCCCGTGCCAACCAACGTGCTCTAGAAGGTGTAAGTCAACTACCCTGGCCAGCAAGATCTCCGGATCTGTCCCCCATTGAGCATGTTTGGGACTGGATGAAGCGTCGTCTCACGCGGTCTGCACGTCCAGCACGAACGCTGGTCCAACTGAGGCGCCAGGTGGAAATGGCATGGCAAGCCGTTCCACAGGACTACATCCAGCATCTCTACGATCGTCTCCATGGGAGAATAGCAGCCTGCACTGCTGCGAAAGGTGGATATACACTGTACTAGTGCCGACATTGTGCATGCTCTGTTGCCTGTGTCTATGTGCCTGTGGTTCTGTCAGTGTGATCATGTGATGTACCGGACCCCAGGAATGTGTCAATAAAGTTTCCCCTTCCTGGGACAATGAATTCACGGTGTTCCTATTTCAATTTCCAGGAGTGTATTATCTTGTAAAGTATACATTTCACTTATTTCATTACATGAGTTACAAATATACGAGGGTCACTTTAAAAAAATGCACAATTTTTTTTTTAAATCCATCTTTTATTCTACATTTTTGAAAGTGCTACAGTGTGTAGATACATCCTTTAGGAACAATATTTTCATTTCTCCACGTAATTTCCATCCCCCTCAACTGCATTACGTCACCTTGGAGCCAGCTCCTGTGTACTCACACGGTAAAATTCTGGACCAATCTGTTGCAGCCACTGTTTGGCAGTGTGCACAAGAGAGTCATCATCTTCACACCTTGTTCCACGAAGAGAGTCTTTCAGTTTCCAAAGAGATGATAGTCACATGGAGCCAGGTCAGGACTGTAAGGCGGGTGTTTTAGTATTGTCCAACCGAGTTTTGTGACTGTCAGAATCCTGGAAACTGACCTGGCACAAACCTTTTTTAACGCCAACACTTTCAGTATTCTGCAAACACTTCCTTCCCCTATCCCAACGTTGCGTGTCAATTCGTTCACAGTGATGCGTCTGTCAGCAGTCACCAATTCGTTAACTCTCTGCACATTGTCTGGAGTGTGTGCAGTACGAGGCCTGCCACTGCGAGGACAATCCTCAATATTGCCGTGCCCGCTTTCATCGGGTAACGTGCTTTCCCACCGACTAACTGTACTGCGATCAACAGCAGCATCTCCATACACTTTTTTCAACCTCTTGTGGATGTTTCCGACTGTCTAGTTTTCGCAGCACAGGAATTCTATGACAGCACGTTCCTTCTGAAGAACGTCAAGTGTAGCAGCCATCTTGAAGACATACTGTGACAGCGCCACTCACAGGAACAGGTTGAACTAAGTTTGAAAACAAGCGGGAAGAATGTATCTACACACTATAAAACATCTCGGACTTGTGCTAGCCGCCCTTGAAGCCGGCAAAGGGGCGTTTTCTTTAATTCTATTTCCTGTAGTTATTACTGTAGTTATGGTTGTGTTATTCGACTACTGTACAGCCAATTAACTTACTGAACTTACTGAAAAGTTTGGTGAATTGGGGACACATGGAAAAGTTATACTGAGATTTATTTTGGGTGCGTTATTTTTATTGGATAAAAATTTGTGAATTTCTTTTTTTTCTGAAATTGTTAGTAAATTTGTTGCTAGCCCTAGACTGTGTTTATTGTTGTGCTAGGACCTCACCGTTCCAAACCTAACTCCCTACCGTCACGAAGATACCCTTCGTTCTTTATTAAGGACATCTAAGATCGACGTTGGTGCTTACAAAGTGATAAAAGTTCCTCCGCTAGAGCGCGCGTGTACCCTGTACTCCTGCCGCCTCCGTCCATCCGTCGCGTAGTCCGCCGCCGAGTAACGAGTTTATGACCCGGAAAGGCGGCCCTTCCGCCGTTCGCAGTCGTCAAGTTATCGAAGCGCTCCCAGTTTATGACGTCGTTCGCCGTGTCCCTGGAAACAAAAAATAGGAAGCGACACGCGGAAACTGCCGCGGGATTAGAAGACGAGATGAAGCAATTCCACAAACTACGAGACGTGCTTGCTCGGAATTCCATGACTTGGATCGTAAAAGAGGGGAGGAAAAAACTGGCTCCATGTGAAAGTTCAGGTAGCGGCACACAGCTCCGAATCTGAAGTTTCTTTAACTGAACTTCTAACGATGCATCGGCTTTAGGATATCGCAATGTAGCGTTTTCCTCGGAAACGAGCTGATACAGAAACGAGCATTTGGCCAACGTTATGTGCTATGCAAGAGAAGTTTTTTCGATAGATGATTGTGTCGAATAGTGTTTTGCATGAAAAAGCTCCGCTACAAAAATTGCTTCCCGCATTAAGAATACGTAGGAATTGGGAAGAACGCAGTACTGACTGACAGGGGCTTTCCCTATTTCAAATATTGTAAGCATATTGTTCCACCGAGAGTTCTCTGGGAAATCCGAACCACATTTAGCTATTTTTTGTTAAAATGAAATTCCTCCAGCTGTACTTAAGATTTTTTATTTACATCGCTACTGTTTTCCGCGTTGCGTCAATGCCATCTTCAGGCAGCGGGCAGTAACTAGTCACTGTCCGCCGTCCATGTGGAGCACGTGTTGATGTTACCACGGACTTCTAGACTGAGCCACACAAAGTGTACGGGCCTGAAGATGGCATTGACGCAACGCCGAAACTAGTAGCGAAGTAAAAAAAAAAAAAAACGTCATAAGTACAGCTGGAAGAATTTCATTTTAATAAAAATTGCACCAGCTGTGTTCCACCTTCATCCAGTTTAAATATGGATGTACGAAGAACATTTAGCTAGGTTGTTCGTAGACAAGATACCTTTTAGAAGAACGATATAATATTACTAAAATATTTTCAAATTCTGCGACTATGCATTGACGTCAGCTGTTTACGACATAGAAAAAATTGTGCCGGGCCAGGAATGGGACGAAGACTTTCCGTGTATAACTAGCGGGTGTCTTAACCATTTTTAAATAACTCTTTACAGTATGTTACAGTTCATTCCATACACTGACAACTTTTCATTGTTCTTTTAAATCTTTTATTGTTTCACAGGTAAAAATGGTAACACTCATTGTTTGGTAGGCACGAAATGAGGGCTGCAGGAGAAGAAACACTGAGTTCGATAGAGGATATACATTTTAAGTTTTAATTTGTTCCAAACAGCCTAAAACAAGCTTCACTGTTATGAGCATAAACACAGACAAACGACCAGCGTGATGACCTTATTACATTTAAATCAGCAAGAAATAAAGCGGGAGCGGGAAGGCAACAACCTTACTGGAAGCCGCAATCTCAAAAAATGCTTTCCTTCCTTTTCTTAAAAAAAAGCAGTAGTTAAACAATAATATTATTGTTTCTCCCTTTTCTTTGCTATTCTAGTCTTCAGATAGATACAGTTGTTATTCAGTTTTGCAAAAATAATTTCAGAAAACCGTTAGCACCAAATTATCTGGTAACAGCAACAAAGACTGCTGATCAGACAATTCAAGAAGACATTCGTTCTGAAAGATTTGTACGTGGCAACTAATAAAGGAAAATTCTCACACAAACACGGCCTTGCTCTGATCTCAAGCTCAGTAAGGTCACGTTAAGAAGAGGATAAGCAATTATTTTGCAGCTAGGCACAAACTTACTTCTAAACACCATGGCCAATGTGGCCGAGCGGTTCTGGGTGCTTCAGTCCAGAACCGCGCTGCTGCTACGGTCGCAGGTTCGAATCCTGCCTCGGGTATGGATGTGTGTGATGTCCTTAGGTTAGTTAGGTTTACGTAGTTCTAAGTCTAGGGGACTGATGACCTCAGATGTTAAGTCGCATAGTGCTTAGAGCCATTTGAGCCATTTAAAATAAACACCTTTCTGGTTACCATACATTAAACAAATGGGCATAAAAAATGTTACACCTGATAGCGAACCCCCTTCCCACCACTTATTGTTAATTAAAACCGATAAACCCCTTCCCGCTTTTACATCTTTTCGTCTTATGGGCAAACTATAGTCACTAAAAAAGCTTCCTTAAGAGAAAATTATCAGTTCACCGGTTCACTGTGCGTGACCGGTTACGACAGAACAAGCCGCTCAGCCTACCTGATCACACAAGCGGATACTGCGTCCTAGTCAGGGGTCACTTAGACTACGGACAGCTAGATCTAAAACATAAGAATACGCTATTAACACACGGAAGTTGCTTCAGCAGCTAAACCTTGCTACATCAGCCACTAGGCAATTTACAAGCTTGGGCACTGTTGTGAACAAGGCACTAGTGGTTAAATTATCTGTTCAATTATGGGCCGGCCAGAGTGGCCGTGCGGTTATAGGCGCTACAGTCTGGAGCCGAGCGGCCGCTCCGGTCGCAGGTTCGAATCCTGCCTCGGGCATGGATGTGTGTGATGTCCTTAGGTTAGTTAGGTTTAATTAGTTCTAAGTTCTAGGCGACTGATGACCACAGAAGTTAAGTCGCATAGTGCTCAGAGCCATTTGAACCGTTTGTTCAATTATGACTAGTGCTCCTTTTTCTAATTGTTCTTCAAAAGGAACAGGGAAGTACGAACCTTAAACATCAGACAGAATACAAATTTTGCGCCCGTAACTTTCAAGTATGGTAATCTCGTAACAGCGTCGTTTATACATGACTTAAAGGACTACTAGAAATATGAGCTCATGAAACATGTTTGAACTCTACTTCAACAGCGTTTGTTTAACATGTGAAATGGCACAGTCTCACAGAAACAACTAGCAAAAATAAAAATTACCACCCTCAAAGAGATCTCACAGAAAGAAGTACGTGTCTTTAGCGCAACGAAAACCACACTCAGTTTTATTTCAGTGCTCGTAACAGTTCAGAAAGTCAGGGGACATTCGGAACTAAACAGCGAGTTCAGACAAGGCAACAAATCGATACAGCTATTAATGATGGACGCAACGGCGTTAACACCCTGACAGCGCAGAGCACGGGCCCATTAGGTAGTGTCAGATGAGGAATAGTGACGGTGGCTCACAGTTTAAAATCGATTCAAGCAGCACATCAGGGCAGCAGCGTCACCTCTTCCTAGACCGGATACCGCTGGTGCAGACAAACACCGACAGCTCTCGGTAGCAACCACGTCTGTTTCACGCGCTCAGCCAAACAACAGTTCCGCTGTCAGGAAGACGCCACGCCAGGTTGTCGTGCAGCCAAACTAACCTCCGTGGCATTCACTGCCCAATGCTCGGCATCGACTTAATCGCGAGCCCCGCGCCCTTTCTGCAAAGCGCTGCTAACCAACCACAGCGGATGTCAGCAAACCTCTGCACACTCGCAGGTAAACCAGCGCAAACCAGGCATATCACCAGGAATTAAGGCTGACTCATGTAGTACTATCACCGTCAGAGGGTGGTACGGGACTACAAGTCCCACCGCCACACCTCCAAAGTGAATTGCAGTGACGCAGTCACTGCCCTGTGGAAAATTACTGCCTCACCAACACAGTTAGACCGCAATAGACCGGTGATGCTGTATTGTAACATATCACCCTGGACTACAAGTCTATTAAAAAAAAAAAAAAAAAAAAAAATAATCCTGTTTATCCTACACAGTTGGTTCCTTGTGGCAAGAAAACAGCAAAAAACGTACAATAATGATAAATAAATAGAGACCATTCTCCCGACGATACAGTCACGAAGGCAGTATACCTGTGGCTGTATGCGACAAGCTACGAGCTGATCTCTTTGATCTCGATGTTAGTTCAGGACATGTTATATCTAAGTAAAATGCCATGTGTTCCTGTCCTATAGCTTGTGCTGACACCCACAACACCCGCCACGTCACAGCTCCCGCTGAAGGGGGGGGGGGGGGGAATCCAAGAGAACACTTCCCAAAACTTGGCATATTATTGTCGATAGCGATCCCGCCGGGGGGGGGGGGGGGGGGGGGGGATCCAAGAAAACACTTCCCAAAACTTGGCATATTATTGTCGATAGCGATCCCGCGGAGGGGGGAGGGGGGAATCCAAGAAAACACTTCCCAAAACTTGGCATATTATTGTCGATAGCGATCCCGTGCAGGGTGGGGGGGAATCCAAGAAAACACTTCCCAAAACTTGGCATATTATTGTCGATAGCGATCCCGCCGGGGGGGGGGGGGGGAGGGAACCCAAGAAAACACTTCCCAAAACTTGGCATATTATTGTCGATAGCGATCCCGTGGAGGGGGGGGGGGAATCCAAGAAAACACTTCGCAAAACTTGGCATATTATTGTCGATAGCGATCCCGCGGAGGGGGGGGGGGGGAATCCAAGAAAACACTTCCCAAAACTTGGCATATTATTGTCGATAGCGATGGTGGGCTAAGCTATCGTGGGTTGACGGTGTTCTATCATATTTCAGTTATGTCTTGTCATCGTCAGGCAATAAACATCATGATCATGCGCCAGAGCGTGCGGGCGATCGGCGTGGACATATCTGTTGTCAACGAAAAACGTGTTACGTGGCACTGCAATGGGCTAGGGAAGCCACCAGGTCTTCGATCAGAGTGCTCATTAACACGTGCCGACATCGGGTTCACGACTTAATTATAGTGTTGACATACAGGGCCACCGCTCTGACTTTGAGGTTGACAAGGCCTAGATCACCGTCGCTAGTGACTAGGGTGAGGGTTTGGTATCGTATTTTTAGGATGATACGCGCGATAACAAAGTGGCCATCGTCTTGAGGATCGGTAAACATGTGGCAAAATAGGGTATTGTGAAAGCCAGATGAACGTTGACACAAGCAACCCTTGGAATCACGTTTAATGTCCTGAGTAGGTTGCCTCAGACGCTAGTGTGTATCCCTCGAAGAAGGCGAGCATAATTAATCACTGCCGCTCACCTGACGTCACGCGTGAAGACAACCCTGAAACAATTAAACATATCTTCTAATCCAGCCATTACTCCAGACTTCATTAAATTCTTTCGGCTATCCGCAGCAGCACTGTATATGGCAAAACCACCAGATAGTTCACGGACGTGCGGCAGATGAAGTTGTGGCCTCTCAATGTAATTCCCGTCAGCCAACACCGTAGTCCATGTGATAGTACCTTGAGGATGTTGGTATACAGAATCACTGATGTTGAGTCCAAGATGCTACTCCAGGCGGGTGTAAAATGAATGTGCACAAAGGAAAATAATAAACGCTAAAATGATGATTTGGCCCTGTCTGACTACCCCCTGCAGCAGATCTTAGGATCTCTTAATTCTATAAATTACAATCTAAACATAAATGAATGATTAAGGCAACTAATCCTACTAAATGATGAACGTTGTTCTTGAGTTTCTCCTGGCGTATACAACTTTCAAATAACTTCCGGGAATTCAGCCAGGTAACACTTTCAGCGACCGCCGATATTTCGGCGGGAGAACACCCCGCAAACTGCCTTGAAAATGGCGGGGTGTTCTCCCGCCGAAATATCGGCGGTCGCTGAAAGTGTTACCTGGCTGAATTCCCGGAAGTTATTTGAAAACGTTGTTCTTGCTTATGTATATATTGTAGATTAAAAAAAACCTTTATATCACAAAGTTTACATTTCCTAAGTAAAATTACTAATCAATTGCCCAATTCTGCCCCTTATTATGACTGTGCAGGCTAATATCAACAACGCGAAATGACTGACATCATCTACGTACCAAACACTAGGAGACACTTCTTTCAAAGACGATCTACGGTGGTGTGGAACCTCAGTGGAAATAAACTAACACGATCACAGCTGTTTAGCTTTTATAGCCCTAATAAGCCGAAACAATTTGCGGTATCACCGTATGTACTGCGCCTGTTGCGTCGGCGTGCTGATTCTCTCACACGTCTGCGTCGATGGAAGCACTCCAGGCACAAATAAACTTTTTCAAACACTAGGACAGCAAAATGCCGTCCTTTGACTAATATTCTCTAATACTGTCTTCTCCTCTCTGTATTCTACAGACGAGAAACGCGAACTCCCAGCCACAGGGACGGAGTTCAGATAACGTCTCAACCTAAGTACAGGCGGAGGAAGTGCTCTCAATTACTGAACGTTGCGTAGTCAACGACGACTTCCAACCCGGAGGTGAAGCCCAGAATCGTATAGGTTCGCAACAGTACAGTGCCTAACTGTTCTAACTATAAACTCTCCTGAGAGCAAAGACAGCAAATCCGTCTGTATCAACAAAGCTGATATGGAGCGACCGTCACACACGGGCGCTCACAACGGAAGACCACGTCTCTCCACCGCTGGCTCTCCAGCAAGGCTTGTGCACCCACCATCGTAATTCCGAAAACGAATCATACTCCCGAAACCACGGAATATTCTTCCTCTCTACAGCTTCTTACGAACGCCGACCAACCATATTTTAGTGTTTTGTCATCCAGCGCGGAAGGTATGCGAGGGAAAACCCGTACAAGTACAATGTTACGGTTCTGAGTAAAAATCCTTGGAAATAACCCAGCCTGCGTGGTTTCCGAGGTGCCGCTTCTTCGTTCCTCTCACCTGCCTCCAAGATTTTCAGCGTTCGGAAGTATTATCCGGTTATTCTTCTGGCCCCTACTACAAAAGCGGCCGGCCGTCACCTTACTGTGCTCAAGACTTCAGGTGGCGCAACGTCTGTCTAGCTACTTCCTGTGTTTAAGCAGGACCAACACCTGTGCAGCCCTTCCACCCAGAGCTTGAGTTCTGCCTGCCGCTTCATCTCGACTGGCGTTCTAACTTCTACTAGTATAGGAAATCATTCATTACGCTGTTTTTATAATAAAGACACTGCGTCAGCATTCACGCAATAAGCGTTAACAATTATTTACAAGACGTACTTGACAATGTCAGTCTCCTTTATATATCTATATATACGATGTACCATCTATCACATGATACCTTATTGTGTTTGTAGATTACATCAGAGTATGTGGATGACTTCTTGTAAGGTGTGAAATTCTAGCCATCGTGCAACCATGGCGAGATTTAGCGGCCCGCAGGCTACATATGACGCCATAATGCTCCAATGCTGCTTCTCATTGTTAGTATTTCTCTCTCTCTCTCGCTTGTCTCACCCTTTTGTGGCTTCCTTGACATTATTTTGTAACAATGATTTCTAATTTATACCTGATCGCATGTGAAACCTGATATACAACGCCAGTCGCCAGTGTACCCTTTCCTACTTATTCCAGTGCTTAAAATTCGTTCCCCCTGTTTTTATGCAAATTTTAAATTCAGAATACCACACCGTTAATAAATAAAATTTGGTCGCCTCCCATTGTTATGTAGTACGATACTTCCTGTTCACCCACATCCCCGTGATAACATTTGATTATTCAGTTGAAATTATACAGTTTCAGAGACATCACTGGTCTCATACAAATACACTCCGTCACCTTTCATACAATAAGCGTTAACAATTATTTAAAAGACATATGTGACAATGTCAGTCTCCTTTATATATTCATATATACGATGTACAACCTATCACATGATACCTGATTGTGTTTGTAGATCACGGCAAAATATGTGGATGAGTATTTGTAAGGTGCGAAATTATAGCCACCTTACACGGGCATTCCCGTAATATCGAGAAGAAGATGGTAATCGGGCCGGCGACACGTCCACTGGCCACCATTTGCCACGTAGCACCGCACAGTAGGCGCATGGCACTGTAAATAAAGGTTGGAGATAGGGGAAGGTCATTCACACCATCACTGCTCGAGGTAACATTGATTCATCCTATCGAAGGCATTATCGAAGTCTGACACCAAGGCTCTGTTCAAGCAACGAGCCTCTGCCAGGGCGACAACTACCCTGTAATCTTCAAGCGCTCTCTGCATATTACCGTTACTACCTAGGCATAGTTGACCCAAGCAGAAAATCTGGGGCAGTACATACTGAATGTGAGTGGCTGTTAAGCATCTTGAGAGGCCAATAGTGTTCAACATCCCTACTACCTGACGGCTTGGGGGCCAAGAGAAGGCCTGCAATAAGTTCAGATGGTAGTAGAACGGCGGGTCATCTATTCCTGATATAGCATTGCACAGCAAGGGACCATGAATGTGTGCTTGAACTCTAGCGTGAACCCATCTGGTTCTGGTAATTTGTTGACAGCCCCTCTAAAAAGAGCTTAACTATGTCAAGCCGTTGTGATCGTGCCTGTTAGATTCACTGCAGCCTCTCCATCGAGAATCTCAGTCAGAAAATGGGGAACATCCAACGTCGTCTGTCGCAGAGACACCATGATCTTCATAGAACTGACGGTAGTGTTCCGAAAAGGTATCTGAAGAATTATTCTGGGCTGTCAGGCGTCAACTGTCTAGCTCATCGATGTCATGTACCATCGTTCTGCGCATCTCTGTTTTATGCAGGTTACGTGTGCGTAGAAGGTGGTTCACCTGTGATCCAATCCTGACAAGGCACACGTACGAAGGCCGTTTGAAAAGTCCGTGCAAAAATAAAAACTACTTACGTGTTTGGGGTAAACCTTTTTTATTTTTCGACATAGTCTCCTTTTAGACTTTTTCACTTCGTCCAACGCTGTTCCAATTTGTTGATCCCTTCCGAATAATAGGAATTGTCCAAGTCTGCAAAATAGCTGTTAGTTGCTGCAATCACCTCCTCGTTTGATAAAATCTTTGTCCCACCAGCCATTTCTTCAAATTGGGGAACAAATAGTAGTCCGAAGGAGCCAAGTCTGGAGAACAGGGGGGGGGATGTGAAACGAGTTGGAATCCTATTTCCATTAATTTTGGGCCCACAACTGCTGAGGTGAGTGCTGGTGCATTGTCGTGATGGAAAAGGACTTTTTGCGGTCCAATCGGCGGCGTTTTCCTTGTAGCTCGGTTTTCAAAGGTTTCAATAACGATGAATAATATTCACCTGTAATAGTTTTACCTTTTTACACGTAGTCTATGAGGATTATCCCTTGTGAATCCCAAAAGACAGTCGTCATAACCTTTCCAGCCGAAGGAATGGTGTTAGCCTTTTTTCGTGCAGATTCTCCCTTGGTAAGCCATTGTTTAGATTGTTGTTTGATCTCAGGAGTATAGTAATGTATCCAGGTTTCATCCAAAGTGACGAAACGACGCTTAGAGTCCTGAGGATTCTTCCTGAACAGCTGCAAACTATCGTTGCAACACTTCACACGATTCCACCTTTGGTCAAGCGTGAGCAGTCGTGGAAGCCATCTTGCTGATAGCTTTCTCATGTCCAAATGTTTATGCAAAATATTATGTACCCGTTCATTCGAGATGCCCACAGTTCTAGCAATCTCACGCACCTTAACTTTTCTATCATCCATCACAATATCATGGATTTTATCAACGATTTCTGGAGTCATAACCTCAACAGGGCGTCCAGAAAGTTCAGCATCACTAGTGCCCATATGGCCACTCCGAAAATTTTGAAACCACTTATAAACTGTACTAATCGAAGGTGCAGCGTCACCGTAATTTTTATAAAGCTTCTTTTTAGTCTCCTGAGGTGTTTTGCCTTTCAAAAAGTAATGTTTAATCACCACACGAAATTCTTTGTCGCCCATTTTTTGACAACCAATCGGCTTCCAAACACAAAGAAATAGACCAATATGGCTGAAACCTGGTGTGCGTCCTTTCCAAAGATTCTACTAACTAAACATGACGTCGATACGCGCCGGTTGTGCAATCTCTCGGACTTTGCACGGACTTTTCAAACGCCCCTCGTATATGTGCGCTCTGGTGATGATGACAGATTAGCCTTTTAGTCTTAGCCTTTACCTGTTCTAATTTCACCAGATGTGCAGAAGATGACGCTTGGATGGAGGACCCCGGTAGCAGCATGAAATAATATTCCAATGCATGGCGAACCCAACGCTTTGTTTTACAGCCATATCGGATCAGCGTGCATCTGAATGCGGGTTCAGGGCTGTCAAGGCACCAACTAAGCGTGGATGGACATGACGGAAGGCGCCTCTCACATTCACTCCATTTCTCTATTATCGGCTGCCAGCACTTCGGTTCGTTGAGGAAAACATGAGCCCTGTCCAGGTCACACCTTTTGCTGTCGTAAGGATAATGTGCAGACATAACCAACGTAGTCAGAGAATGCTCTTGCCCATATCTCTGCATTGAGCATCACAACTAACTCCTGAGGAGACATAGACACAATCGAGGCAGCTCACTGAGGGGCTGGGGATGTAAGAGAATCCTTGCTAGTAGCCGTACACCTAGCGCCAGGTATCTATGACGTGCAGTTCATTTACCAGCTGATTCAAACCTGGGCTTGCGGTCAAGTGTGGAATTTGGTCCTTTGGGGCTAATTCTCAGTTAATTTACCTCAGAAGACGATGTGGTTGTAGCGATCCCCAACTAGTGACGGTACCTTTTCTATATAAAATCGGGCCCACTCTCTTTGTCTACCATTACTAGAGGGAGTGTGAACGTTGGTGATCGTGACGCACTCAAAAGTGATGGCAGGACCCCAAACTGACAGAAGGTAAAACATATCATCTACCACAATACCTTTTTGCAGGAGTATAGCCAATACTCAGCCATTATACATACACAACGGACGGCAAATATCATAACCGTAAATAGGCTGAAGCAAATTGGAGCGATTTTCCTGCAGGAGGGCAACATTGAGGCCCACTGTCCTGAACATACAATGGAACATCTGGACTTTGACCAATGTACAAATGGTGTTGAGACTAATAGTGTCGTCCTATAAGCTTGCCAATGGAAGAAGGTATGAGGGGCGTTCGTGAGATTAGGAAGGGCAGCAGGGCCTAAAACGGCTTTGCTGTCAACAGAACCCGCTCCCTCCCCCCCCCCCCCCCCCAACAATAAAATCCATCGTTCATTATGATTCGCAGAATGGGGCGGCTGCAGCGGCCACTTCGTGCTTCCATTCATTGACATCACTGGTCTACAGTGGCATGTTGGCTCGGTGGTCATGCTGTTGCGGCACTGTGTCTGTAGTGGTCAGTGCTGCATCTCCATGGAGTCATGGTTTGGTTCCGGCTGCTGACTAACTCTCATAGGCATATCACTTTACATGTTTGTCGTCGATGCCGGCCCTGATTGAGGCCAGACTAGTGACTCCAAGACTGGTTGGCATTGTGGGAGATGATCACTGCTGATAGGATCATCATATTCCTGAAACAGCGTCTGGCAGTTCTCTGACAGAGCCAGTCATGGTTTCTTTTCAGTACGGACATGTTTTTTTTTTTGTGCAAATGTTCATTAGTGTCTGAAGATGCCTGATGGTCTTGACTGTTGATTGGCACACTCATGGAGGCGACTTCCGTCTCAGACGTCTGCATCATCCCATCGACACACAATGAAGGTGTAGATAGAGAGGAGATCAGTCAACGTCTTCGTTCCTTCCGTGTCGTCCTGCTGCAACTCTGAAGGCAACACTGGTCCTGAGAAAGACGACCCATCGCTTGGTAGCTGGAGGACCTCGACATATTTCAATATGAGCACCCTCAGTATGGCCTCCACCTGCTCCACCACTGCTGGAAATTGAGTAATTTGAAGTTAGCTTGAATGAACATGACAGTCTTGAGTATGTACCAAACACATAATTGTCAACTGTCACAAATGACGATGGCCTGACAGCCGCTGATGTACAGACAGGATTTGACAATGTTTGGAAAGTTGACATGAACCTGTTACACTTCACTGACGTCCAGGTATGTGGTGAAGTGCACCCAAGTTCTAAGCGATATGGCTAATCACTTTTCCATAGATGCTCAGTGCAGTAACCATCATCTCAGCGAGAACATCAAATGGTAGTTCGTATAAATCATCCTCTGTCTGAGCCCCCATGGTCCATGTGCAAATCAGCTATTTTTCCGTTTGAATATCGGAATTTAAGGCCATCTCACGTCGCATTGAGAATCCTGTCGTAGGCCACGTCAGTGGTCAAATTCATATTTACTGCACTGCCCACAATGGAGATATGAATGCTGACAAATGGTTCAAATGGCTCTCAGCACTATGGGACTTAACATCTGCGGTCATCAGTCCCCTAGAACTTAGAACTGCTTAAAACTAAGCACGTCACACACATCCATGCCCGAGGCAGGATTCGAACCTGCGACCGTAGCGGTCACGTTCCTAGAACCGCACGGTCACACCGGCCGGCGAATGCTGACAAAATCGTTATAATCAATCTGGACGTATCTCATGTGAACTGCTCGATTTCCATTGCCTTCAGTCTTGCACACTATTTCGGGAACCTTAACGTCAGTGTCAATTTTTTTGTACATATTATTCATGCTTCTCTGTGCAAGTTTAGTGCATGAAGATGGCTGAGGAGCAAACCAAGATCGTGCATGTGCTACCGTGACAGGGATGTAAGCAATACATCCATGCCGCTTCACAGCCTAAGGCAGGCTGAACCAGGTCTGCTATCGAGCACACCTCCACGACCGACCAGACTTCCGTATGTCATGTAGTCACATCCCTTTACCTGCGCAATTCGTGATATCCGCACAGGTATTGCAATTATGAATAATGCATATCATTGTTTTTAATTTGCAAACTATTATAACTAATACTATTCTATTCGTCCTCTTTACATGTATATCCACCCAAAATGCACATTGGTCGCGGTAGAATCGTCCTGCTGTCGACTTCAAATGCCTGTCCTCTACATTTTCTTAATAATATTCCTCGAAAAGAACATCGCCACTCCTTCATGGATTCCCATTTAAGTTCCTAATAGACTCTGTGATATTGTTCTAACCTACCGGTAACAAATCCAGCAGACATCGCCTGAATTGCTTCAGTGTCCTCTGACTTGGGCGGATCCCAAATAATAGAGCAGTATTCAAGTACAGGGCGCTTTAGAGTCCCGTATGTTGTCTCCTTTACAGAAGAACCACAATTTCCTAAAATTCTCCCAATAAACCGATGGCAACCATTTTCATTCACATTACAATGACTACATGATTGTTCCATTTCACTTCGCTTTGCAACATTTGCATCTGTATTCATGAATCGTGGCAATGAAACACTAACACAATTTTATCATAATGCACCTTGCTTTAGCCACTGAATGTTTGAGATGACTTTAATACTTCCACTAACTATCTTCACAACTTCATTTCTAAGTATGAAATGAGGCGATGACATACAAATGAATGTTTTTTAAAGTTATTTTCATTTTTTCCCCTTCAACACCTGGTTAAGCGGCAGGGTGTAATAATCAAGGGCAAATGCTCATCCACCATTACAGAGAAGGTAGTTTTACATTTAAGATCACATGTCTCCCAGGTCACCACAGTTACTCTAAATGTCGAAATCTTGTAAACTATGGGGCCTGTCGTAAAAGTATGTAGTAAGTCAGCATACCATTCATCTTGGCGAACTGGAACAACGCTGTAAAAACGAGACCTAGGCCGCCGAAGTGGAATTAACCTTTCTTTAGCGCTCGTGATTTCAATTCGTGTGTGCATAACCTCCCCAGTTAAGCAAGAGCGGTTTGTGTTAGGGAATAGAAACTGGAGCTTCGTGATAAAATCATCAAGGATGCAGTTTCGAATTGCACGTCCTTTGCCTATCTCAGTACTCCTTAAAGCTTGCAAAAAATCAGAGTCCTAAGCAAATTATCGGTATTCATACTAAGTGATATCGTAAGCGCTGTCTTTTACACGCGATACACTGTTTTCGCAATCTACCGACGAGCAGCAGGGTACTATATCGTTCTTCTGTGATTTTGTTTTTACGTTCGAGCTTTGTATCGCCCCAAGATGTTCGAGCTATGATAATTTCTCGTACGTGAAAAGTATTTGCAGTTGCGAAAACGAACAACCATCAACTGCATAAGGGAATGATGTCAATGCAAGTTTCTGCCCGACCTGGTCTCGAAACCAGATTTCCTGCTTCAAGCAAGCAGTCGCCTTAAGCGCTTTGGCTATCCGTGCATGGGGTGACAACGCATGCGTTGTTGTTGTTGTTGTTGTGGTCTTCAGTCCTGAGACTGGTTTGATGCAGCTCTCCATGCTACTCTATCCTGTGCAAGCTTTTACATCTCCCAGTACCTATTGCAACCTACATCCTTCTGAATCTGCTTAGTGTATTTATCTCTTGGTCTCCCTCTACGATTTTTACCCTCCACGCTGCCCTCCAATACTAAATTGGTGATCCCTTGATGCCTCAGAACATGTCCTACCAACCGATCCCTTCTTCTGGTCAAGTTGTGCCACAAACTTCTCTTCTCCCCAATCCTATTCAATACTTCCTCATTAGTTATGTGATCTACCCATCTAATCTTCAGCATTCTTCTGTAGCACCACATTTCGAAAGCTTCTGTTCTCTTCTTGTCCAAACTATTTATCGTCCATGTTTCACTTCCATACATGGCTACACTCCATACGAATACTTTCAGAAATGACTTCCTGACACTTAAATCTATACTCGATGTTAACAAATTTCTCTTCTTCAGAAACGCTTTCCTTGCCATTGCCAGCCTGCGTTATAATGACGTTATATCTCCTGATATATATATCATACAATGCTGTAATTTTACAGGTACGTTCAGCGGTATATATGGATAATGTCTGAAAAAGTGTTCCCAATATAGCAGAAAAGAAGTAGTAAATTTAAACACCATTCACAATGCGACATCTTTCCCTCATATCAGTATTTATGACATCATATCTCCTGAACTCTGTCTGGTATACTCTTTGTAGGTGCATTTAGCGACATACGTGAATACTGCCTGCGAAATTTACTGCGAATACATATAAATGTCATGAATGATGCGACAGTTTTTCACGGATCACGTTATTTATGACATGTCCCCTGAACTAAGATCATGGTTATTATCATTTATAAAATTCATGATAAATGAAGCAAACACACAAAATATACACATGGCACATAATTTAATAGCTCTCAATAGCAGCAATCAAGACAACCAGTCACCTTTATTATTAAACAAAGATATTAATAATTATCAACAACTGATCAGCAATATGAGAAAATATGCTTAAACTATGGTTTCGCTATGTGAGCACACTTCATAAAGCCAGCATGAAAATACCAGTCTATGTTCCAACCTACTGCTATGTTTAGTTAACTAGATTCGATATTATAATGTATGTAAAGCACATGTTTTGACCAAAGTCAGGCTGCAGCACCGATGTATGAAAGGCTGGTGTTTTGTCTGGCGTTAGGCTGCAGCACCAGATGTAACAAGAAGTTATTCATTATTGTACTACTTGGATTTAAGTATTTCATAAAGAGTCGCGAACTGACCATGAACATTTAGTCAGTATTTTATGTGTAAAATGGTCATGGTTTTGTCAATACTTACATTGAGAAGCATAGTGGTTATGTTACGGAGTCCTCAAGTAAGTATGCAGGCACAACTAAAAGTATTTTGTTGAGTTGTCTTCAGTTGATAAGGTCTTTTGTCAGATCTGAATATCCAGAGCTCTGCAGGGCTTCAGATTGTGTTAGTGGGACTCAGAATATCTTTATGATCGCAAAGTGTGCAGTTAGAAATATTTCACGACTTTTACTTCGGTTGGCTGTTAATAATTTCCAATCGCTTCAGAGCTTGTTTCCTTGTGATCACTGTTTGTAAGGAGCTGTAAATCTTGTGTTTATGTTGCATAACAATTTTGATTTAATTATGTGACGAACTGATTCTACGTTAGCCGCGGTGATCTTGACGATAAGTAACTTTAGATTTCGCTGTGAACTCTAATAAAACTTCGCGCTGTTAAACTTTTAAGATTCTGCTACTAGTTCTTCGTGAGTTAGGGGGCAGGCTTTCGAATTTATTCCGCACTTGGTACTATCCGTAAATGGTCTGGTTTCGCCAAGTAACTGTACTTCACTTTGTTACTTTGAGTATTGTGCAGTTAGTTTATTAATTTGACGTGTGGTTACCAGTTACATTCGTGTATGTGACTCCGTCAGTAAAGTCCTGCTTAAAATTGTAAACGGCGTGTTGTTCATAACGCCATTATCTTTGGGGTCGTTTTCATACAGTCACTTTAATTATTTGGTTATTGCTTATTCCTTGTTTTCTGTTACTACTGTTGATACTACTAAAACGGCTTCTGGTTTATGTTTTTACATATATCAAGTAAAGTTTTGCATGACCTCCATTCCGAGAGTTCCGGAACCTGTACAGAAAATTGGAATAGAGATCAACATAAATATCATTTACGCCCTTTTTATTGCTCATGAAAACCACTCATTGCATGTTGTACTTCGATACAGTGAGACCTTCAGAGGTGCTGGTCGAGATTGCTATACTCGCCGGTACCTCTAATACCCAGTAGCACGTCCTCTTACATTGATCCATGCCTGTATTAGTATTGGCATACTATCCACAGGTTCATCAAGGCAGTGTTGGTCCAGATTGCCCCACTCAACAGCGATTCGTCGTAGATCCCTCAGAGTGGTTGGTGGGCTATCCCAGGCATGTTTCGATAGGATTCATGTCTGGAGAACTTGCTGGCCCCTCTAGTCAAGCGATGTCGTTATCCTAAAGGAAGTCATTCACAAGTGTGCACGATGGGTGGGGGGGGGGGGGGCGAATTGTCGTCCAGACGAATTCCTTACGAATATGCTGCCGATATGGTTGCACTATCGGTCGGAGGATGGCATTCAAGTATAGTACAGCCGTTACGGCGCCTTCCATGACGACCAGCGGCTCGCGCCGGCCCCACATAATGCCACAGCAGGGAACCTCCACCTTGCTGCACTCTCTGGACACTGTGTGTAAGGCGTTCAGCCTGACCGAGTTGCATCCAAACACATCTCCGACGGTTGTGTGGTTGAAAGTATATGTGGCACACTTCGGTGAAGAAAAACTGATGCCAATCCTGAGCGGTCCATTGGGCATGTTGTTGGGCCCATCTGTACCACGGTGCATGGTGTCGTGGTTACAAAGATGGACCTCGCCATGGACGTCGGGAGTGAAGTTGCGCAACATGCAGCGTATTGCGCACAGTTTGAGTTCTAACACGACATCCTGTGGCTGCACGAAAAGCATTATTCAACAAGGTGGCGTTGCTGTCAGGGTTCCTCCGACCCATAATCCGTAGGTAGCGGTCATCCACTGCAGTAGTAGCCCTTAGGCGGCCTGAGCGAAGCATGTCATCGACAGTTCCTGTCTCTCTGTATCTCCTCCATGTCCGAACAACATCGCTTTGGTTCACTCCAAGACACCCGGACACTTCACTTGTTGAGAGCTCTCTCTGGCACAAAGTAACAATGCGGACGCGATCGAACTGCGCTATTGACCGTCTAAGCATGGCTGAAGTACAGACAACACGAGCCGTGTACCTCCTTTCTGGTGGAATGACTGGAACTGTCTGACCCCCTCCGTCTATTAGGCGCTGCTCAAGCATAGTTGTTTACATCTTTGGGGCGGGTTTAGTGACATCTCTGAACAGTCAAAGGGTCTGTGTCTGTGGTACAATATCCACAGTCAACGTCTATCTTCAGGAGTTCTCGGAACCGGGGTGATGCAAAGCTTTTTCTGATGTGTGTAGTATGAGGCACTGTGCTTTTAGCCAACAGCGAAGATGAGCTTGCTGAGGTACTAACAAGAATAAACGACATTAGTCTACCATATGGATTAGACATTAACCTCAGCAAGTCTAAACTCATGATAATTGATCGAGAAGAACAGATCCAGCTCACAGGTCGATTAAAGGAACTGGAAGTCGTGGATTCCTTCACCTACCTTGGGTCAAACATCTGCAGCACGGGAAGTGATGAAAATAAGAAGACGGATCACGATAGGGCGAGTGGCTATGAAGAACCTTGTAACGGAACTGAAATGATGGTGGGCTGACAGTAATTTGGAGCTCGCGCGTCGGAAACGGGCGCGCTGGTGTGAGACTGCCAGGGAGTGCACCCTAATGCCATCTATTGGCGAAACTGGGAATTAGCGCTACCTGTCAGACAATGCACTAAGCTCTCGGAGTCAAATGTATTCTTTTTCTTAGTAATTATAAGTTATTACTGTATGATTTAATGTTATAAGGCGCTAGTAGTAAATTATTATGACTGGTATGAACTCCAGGGTAATAAATATAAATATTCTTAAATACTAAATGATTTCGGTGAAAAGGTGGTAGGGGAACGCCCCCACTCTTGGTGATACGAGCGTAGCTAGAGGTAGCTGGAGACACAGGGACTGAACAATGAAATGGCCTGGGGAGTGTTGACGTGATCGGACGTGCGTAACTGTGCTCACGCAAAAGTGATTGTGCAACAGCGAAGAGGCGAATATCGTCGCCGTTTGTGGAGTAGAACGCGACGAATGGTTGTCGAAGCCGTCTCTATGCCACTGGGGCTGATTGTAAGAGTTCCTGCGCCCAGATTTTATGGCGGACGTGCAGTAGCTTATACGAGTGCTACAGCTCGTAGTTCCAGCCGCCATTAAGGGCATGAGGCGTGAAGAGCTGCGTAAGCCACATGCATCTCACCACCAGCACCGACACGTCTACCCAAGGCAAGACTGCTTGCAATTGTTAAGTCGAACTTTGTATACATGTAAAAGGAGAATACCAGTTTTCTTTTGTGCAAGTGCAGAAGACAGAATATAAAAATGAGTAAAATTACGACGCATGTTGTTCATTGTAAAGTGTAGTAACCTGAAACATAGTGTAATGAAATCAGACTGAGGCCACCATCGCCTCTTTCATTTACAATTCTTTTGGTTGTAGAATACTTTAGCGTATAAGAATGTTGAAAAGCGCAGTGGTCACACCAGAATGAGTCGCATATTTATAGTTACTTAAATTTTTCTGAGTAACCTTCAAATTAAAGTCACTTAACTAATTCTATATCAATTGTCCAAAGAGTAATATCCAAAATCATTAAATAAGTTGAAGGGTAGAAGTTTGTTAACCTAAGTTGCTTAAATTGTCTTGGTGGTAATTCCCAAGCCAACTCACAGAAATTGAGAGAGTGTTTGCTTTGTAGAATCACCTAGAATGATCAGAAATAGTAATATTCAGAATTAAGTTTAAATTCAACTCAAGCCGTTTCACTTTGAAACGAGCCAAAAAATTGATTTATTCTTTTGCTCCTTCAGAGCTGGCGACCGTAGTTATAAGTATTTTCAGGAGGATTCGACGGTAAGTCTGCTGCTCTCGTCGTGCTGATAGGATTATCCACTGCTGGTAGCAGTGGTGATTGGATACATAAGCTCACTACCAAGTTAAGTGGGTCAGGTAGGCAGTGTTACCGTGTGAACTGTAGGGCACTGTAGGCCGTGGATCGAACCCGTTCAATCATCACAGCTCTTTCGGAAATAGTCTGGTTAGGAGTGTACTAATCATTAGGTAAATACTGGCGAGTAACGGTCAAAAATGTATACGCAAGTGAATTTAGCAAGGTCCATGCAGCACCTAATTAATGTGGTGCAATGGCGAGGGTAGGAGTGGAGTAAAAGTGAGCTGAGCTTCTGGCAGCTGTGCTGTATTCAAAGATTAACAACGTGAATTCACTACTACCTCTTACCATTAGGACTGAGCTATTTACGGTTTAAATACGTAGCAGTAAGCGCAAAGGCGTGACAGCTACAAGTCCGTATTGGATTTATACATACGGAATTAGGAAGCGGGTCATTCCGTCAGTGGAGGGGGTTAAAACAACCGAGTCAGTTGAGAACATACCCCATTTACTGATGGAAAGATTCGGCGGTTCGGTCGCAAGCTGACCAAGATCTCGCAGAGCTGTGTAATAACAAATGCACAAAGATCCGGCTAGTTGAAACACTCCCGTTTTCTGTCTTCTTTTATGGTTGCGAAACATGGACACTCAAGGCCATATACAAACATGCACGGATGGTTTACACTTTGGTGCTGGCGTAAGATACTATGCATAAAATGGACCGAAAGAAGAACAAGTGTGTCCATCATTGAACAACTCGATATCTCCCAGACGCCTTTCTTTGCGAGACACCGTAAAAATTCTCCAGTTCTTTGGCCATATTGTGGGAAGAGAAGGAGAAAATCTAGAGAAAATAATCTAGCAAGGAAAGATCGAGGGCAGGAGACCAAGAGGAAGACCAGCTAGCAGATGGACAGATCAAGTCAAGAAGATCTCCCGTCTACCTCTTCAGCAGGCACTAAGAGAAGCTGGCAATTGTCCGGGATGGAGACGCTTGGTTCATGGGGTCACGACGCTCAGCAATGAGCATAGATGATGATGATGATGATGATTATGAAAACAGGGTGGTATGATTCGGCTGAGTTTCTATCGCGCTCTAGTTTCAGCATATAAACCTAGAGAGTGACAACTGCATGGTAGTACAGTTACGTAGAAGATTAAAGTTAATCCATACAACGATAATCGAATAGTAAATTTATCTCTTTCATATGGCTTCCGTCCTGACCATCTATAATTGGAACCTCATCACGAACGGGTTTAGAATATGGCCGGAGCACGACAATGAACTCTTTCGTTTTCGGATTTATCCGATACAACTACGAAACGGATATTGTATCATCAGAACAGACGGGTCATCAGTTATCGTTTGAATAAACACTGTTCATAATTAACATGAAGTCATCGCTCGGAGATATATAGGTGAATCAGAGTGAAGCGAATCCGTAAACAATTTTAAATACTTAAGGAATTATGTAGAAACCAGTCCGCTAATAGAAAACATTTTCTCTGACATTGAGATGAACATAGCATTCCAAGTTGCCAAAGATGTTTATAAGAAATGGTCAGTATATTTGAATGTCAAATTCAAGCTTCGATTGTAAACACTGATCGGCATAATACCTAATACACAGTGAGAAACATCTTCACAACTACTACTAGCCGTAGAGGACTCACCGCCTGAGAATGATCTGTGGCATTGTCAAAGAGGATGGTGGGTAAACACGAAGGCAACCTTGAGCTACACAGACACACAGACAAAAGAACAGTAATCGGAGTAGGAGGATTTCTTTGTGTATTTACCGTACATGAAAGAGATTAGAAAGCGACTTTTTGAGTAGAAACCAAAGGATCCCGTTCAGACACTCTCAACAGATAGGGGGTTCACATGATAACGTCATGTACAAGAAGCTTTATGAGCAACAAAATTTTAGTCCAAACCGGAAGAATAAGAGAGGTGAGACGTGAGCAGAAGGAAAGATATAATAGAAAATGAAACGAGAATGTACACTCTGAGGTATTGTGGAATGTCTTAATCATTGTTTGCAATCAAACATAAGCAGGGTGTGGTCAATGATACCGATAATTTCAAGCAGGAAACTTCAAGCATAATCTCAGTTCGGGTTTTTTCTGAACAAGTTAAAACTTTTCATTAATCCCAAAATTGATGCGATTGTACTCCATTAATGCTGCAACTTAATGAACAACGTGCGAATAATCCAATGTCGTTAATAATTCTCTCGGAATAGTTAGTATTGTAAATAGACCTTGTGTGTCTCAGACAAAGCTAAGGCTTCAACAATTTTATAATTCACGGTTTCAGTCCAAGCTAAGAAGTTACCTTGGTCATTAGTTTATTGTAGTAAGATCATGCGTAACATTATACTCCTTTGCGCGCAGAAACTATGCTGACAGGAATTGAGGACATCAAGTGCAGCCTTTCGTTGTGTGCATCACCACGAAAACAGACGAAATTGCTGGCTGTTTCTGCGGCGACAGCCGCTTGGCTATCGGAATGACTTCCAGAGATATGATGAAATATGGCTCGTAACGTATATTACTCCCACTTCTCGTGCCGCTCTTTTGTTCGCTTCCCTCAAGAGGGATCGATACTATCACGCGCCATTGGCTGCAGCCTGAACCCCTGTCAGTAATAATTCTTCCCTCACAACTCTACTTCTGGTTAGGATATGTAGTAATAGTATTTTATTCTTTTCTCGATCAAGAAACTACTCATGTTTCTTATTCACTCTAACGTTAAATCTGCAAAAGGATTGTAAAGTGTGTTATTATTATTTCGACCATACTAAAAATGAGTCAAATAAGTATGAAGAAATAAATATAAGGTTTCCTTATCCCATACACTAACAGTGTATGATTAAGTGTATTCGGAGGTTATTTTGGAGTGTAGTCGTCTTATGGTGATTGGTGAAGTTCTGAAGTCTTCCATGGTGTTTCATTTTCGATGTGTTCGTATCTGCTTTAAAATTCCATATGACAGACGACTGCCTGGCTAGAGAAGAGGCATTACACGTCGAAAAATACGTATTACACCATATCATAGATATCAGCACTCTTGACTGGCTAGTTCACTATTGGAAAATCTCTTACATAAAACAATTCTATGAAAAATACTGGAGAATCAGTGGAACCTCGCTCGTTCTGGAGTTCAGTATGCTCGTCTCACAGTGTAGGGAAGCAGCCTACTCACGCTGTAGTAAATTCACATCAGTCTTTCCATTGTGTGCCAGCCAGTCCGCTGTAGCTAGCTCTGACGTCATAAATGTTGCGCAATACTTTAAAAATCAAGCAAATAACCTAAAACATTTCTAGCATGTCAGGAGTAATACTAAAACAACATGTGTTGTATATCAGTTCGATAACTTTAGCCATTTTCGAAATTTGGACGTTTCTCTGTAAAAATCATTGGCGCAACAGAAAAGAGCTAGAAAATTAAAAATTTATAATTAGATTCATCTTTCATAATAATTTAATAAAAACAGTACTTTGGGTTTTACAAATTAAAATTTTAGTGGAAATTCATGATTTTCTGGTTTTTGTCTTAAAACTTAAGGAAGCAAGATAGATTAAGTAGGCTAATAAATAAGGCTAGGATGTTTATATTTAAGTTGATTGGAGATCCGCTATAACTATGAAGATGTGAAAAGTTTCATTTGAATACCTATAAAACTATAGCGATAGCGTATCTCCAAAGGGCCAGTTCAGAGCTCGTCTACTGCGTGCAGTGTAATTAAATTAATTCTCACGCCCAAAATATTTAACTTAGCGATGTCAAACTTTTATCATGAGTACTTACCTGTGTGCTGAATGCACATTTAAATTAAGAGCTTCATCGGCCATCAGCAAAAGAAGCTATGATTTATTCGGGAACCTAAAGTGGTGCATTACTAGCCCAGCGGCTCGTTGGGAGAGCCGATTTGATCAGGCGTTCCCTTAGCCGTCCGCAGCGCGGCTTTATATATAAGAACGCTGCGCGAAGAAGCAAGGCCCCAGTTCTCTCCAGACGCTGAATAGCACGCCATCTGGGTCGGGAGTCGCGTCGCGTCGGTATCATTGCTACAAACAGCTTCGGATGCCGTATTAAGTTACTCGAGATACGCGTAACCATGAAATCATTGTCGAGTGAAGTGTTAATTCTGGGATGACTATAATTATCGATCTTCAGTTTGCGTATTGTCGTATTTTCATGTGCCGCCGCGGGACAAACATTCTACCATTATTTAGCGTGGCGTTTGATGAAACTAATCATCAAATTATGGCGAGCGTTCATTTAAATATTCAATTTGGACATTTATAGTTGCAACAGCGCATTAGACTCTGAACTGCTCTGTTAGTTAGGTTGTGTGGATTCTTTTGTTTTTCATCTGTGACTTTCAGAATATACTCAACTACTTTAGAAAATCGTTTTTGATTATAAATCCCGGACAATCTCCTAATTCCTCAGAGCTATAAGCTGTAACTATAAGTGTATTCTCAGATGAAGTGGGCACTAGGAATTCTAATTACAGGCTTCACGTTTTACTAATCACTTTCTGGTTGCCAATATTGTAGTTAGAGAGCCAGTGTTGAGAACGGCGAAAGACAGCATAAATAACATTCTAAATAATAGGAACATTTAACAACATTAATTCTATCCGCCGGCTCACAACAGCATTTCTTCAGTGGATGAGCAAGACTACAAAGTATTGGAAGTGTAAGTATGCAGCTCATCTTGACCCAGTGCATGTTAAGGTGTTTAAATGCAGGCAATGTACGGTGCCAAGAGTTCAAATTCAAGTTAGTTGCGGCGTACCTGGTAGCTTCTTCTACTCAAGAGACGCCGCAAGGGACCAAAAATATATGGCCCACATTTAAGGATTACAATTCTCTCCATTTTTGAGTATCATTTGCCAGTACCGTACTAGAAGAAGTTCGTTCGCATAGGCCTGACGATTCGAAACTTGTCCTCAAGAGACATTAATAACAAGGAAGTGTTTTGATGACCAGCGTACTTATCGTTGGACTAACAGTAAGAAGAGACAGCACGCAGTGCCGAACAGTACAAAAGCGCTCAACACAGCAGCACTGCCGCTTTTCTCTAGAAAGTCTGTGACCTCTCACACCGTCGTCTCATGAGGTGACCCCTTACAACGTCTCAACCAAGCTGTGAGGCAGCCACTACGTCGGTATCACAAGGAAGAAATAAAATTTGCTTTTAACGTGCTGTCGACAACGATGTCAATAGAGATGATACACCTGCTCTATGGAAAATAGGTGATACGAACCGCCATGATCCCGAATATGAGTTCATATGTGACTACGAAGGCTTTCCCGGCGTAATAATTGATAATATTCTTCTCGAATATGCAGCCGGATCATAACGTCTTCATGACACAATATTTCCGCGGTCCAACTGGCCGCCATCTTCAGGTGAGAGCGCTGGTGCACAATCTCGCCGGAACTGACTTCCCAGCGCAAGCGGCAGCCCCTATATAGGCCGCAGAAGACCCACAACGCGTGCGCGAGAAGGTGCCGTAGCTGCCGTCTAGCGCAGTAAACATGCCGCGCCGCCAGTGGTGGAAAGGGGCGAAATCGAGATATCGCTGTCAAAAATAAAATAAATTTTAAAAATTTTTATTCCGACGATTGAAACACAGACCGTTGTTTTTTAATGTCAGATAACACCGGGTCCCAAGTCTTACTTAAAAGATAACCCTTGTCTCTATTAATAAGATTGTCAGATAAACGAATCTCTATGGGTTCTTTTAAAACACAGTCCCAATAGCGAGATGCAGGGGCAACCATTTGTGTCGCATCATATAGCATTCTGTGTCCCTCGGTGAGACGGTGCTCCGCCACTGCGGATTTCTCAGGTTGAAGCAGCCGTGTGTGCCGCTGATGCTCAACACATCGGTCCTGAGTGGTCCGCATTGTCTGACCGATATAAGCCTTCCCACAGTGGCAGGGTACCTTGTACACACCGGGCTTCCTCAAACCCAAGTCATCCTTAACAGAGCCAAGAAGCGCTCTAATCTTGGCTGGCGGACGAAAAATACTTTTGATATGATATCTTTTTAGAATTCTTCCTATCTTCGAGGAAATGCTCCCAGCAAAAGGTAGAAAAGCCTGCATACCCGAGAAGAATATTATGAGTTCATATTCTTACCCCGTGTCGTCTCACTGAAATTTATCATTGTTAGTATCACTAGATTCAGAAATGAAATGCCACAAAGATACGCTCGTACGCAGAAGTGGAGCGACGCACGTAACGTCCTTAACTGGCGTCACGAACAATATTTTTCCTCCGAGCTAGAGAAATCGACGTTTCCTAGCAAGGCGCAGTGTACAAAAGTTCACGCCACAACTCTCCACGCGCTGCGCTCACCACTGAAAACTAACGGCTGCTGCTTCCTCGATACTCGTGGCTCCACAGTGGTCTCTCCTCCAGGGTTTTTTTTGCTTGGTGGCCATCAACGAACTCCTTACCTGCTCTCTACACCTTCATCTACATGATTACTCTGCAGTTGACAATTAAGTACCTGGAACTTGGTCATCTAACCACCTTCAAATCATTTCTCCACGTTCCACTCTCGAACAGCGCGTGAAGAAACGACCACCCAAATCTTTCATGCCAGCTCTGATTTCTCTTATTCTATTAGGATGATCGTTCCTCTCTGGGCGCCAACGAAATATTTTCGCATTCGTAGAAGAAAGTTGCTGATCGATTTTATGAGAAGAACCTGCCACAACGACAGACGCCTTTGTTCTAATGATTGCCATTTAATTTACGTATGACATCCGGAAAATTCTCACCCCTATTTTGCGATAATACAAAGCGAGCTATCCTCCTTTCAACTTTCTCCATGTCCTCCATCGGTCCTGTCTGATGTGGATCCCACATCGCGTGACGCTAATCCATAAGGGGGCGGACACGTGTAGATTAGGCACATCTGTCGCAGGAGCGGCATTCAATAAGTACTGCAACACATTTTTTTCTGACAATTTCGGTTGAAAAGAAAAAGCTGAAGTTGTTATGCGAGATTGTGGAATATTCTCGCTACAGTTTCTACATCTTTATGAAGATTCGATGGGCGTCGGCTCTATAAGTAGCCTTCAAAAATGGTTCAAATGGCTCTGAGCACTATGGGACTTAACATCTGAGGTCATCAGTCCCCTAAAACTTAGAACTACTTAAACCTAACTAACCCAAGGACATCACACACATCCATGCCCGAGGCAGGATTCGAACCTGCGACCGTAGCAGCAACGCGGTTCCGGACTGAAGCGCCTAGAACCCCTCTGCCACAACGGCCGGCAAGTAGCCTCCAAAATGATGTATATAACGCAGGTGTTTTCCAAGCGGAGAGCTGCCATTTTCTTTTGGTGGAGAGCCTGAGCATCGTAGATATTCAGAGATGCTTGCAGAATGTCTACTGAGAGCTGAAAAGTAATAAAATCACCGTGAGTTGTTGGGCGAGACGCCTGTCATCATCGTAACAAAGTAATATAAACCTGTCCGACCTCCCAGTACCACACAGCTGTGACTCCTGCAATATTGAAACGTGCGGACACTCTCATTCGAGGTTGTCGATGGATCACAATCAAACGCTCTGCTGCTAGACTGGACGTCTCTGTTACTAGTACTGACGAACCCTTCCACCAATTAGGGCACTCAATGGCGTGTGCCCGCTGGATTCCTCACATCCTGACATAACACCGTAAAGAGCAAGGAAGGAGCATCTGTGCGGAATTGCTTGCGCGTTACGAGGCTGATCGTGATAACTATTTTTCAAACATCATCACAGACGATGAAACATGGGTTCATCACCTCGAAGCGGAAACAAAATGACAGTCCGTGGAGAGGTGCCATACCACCTGTCCTATGAAGAAGAAGTTCAAAGCCACAACCTCAGCCGGTAAACTCAAGGCGACGGTCTTCTGGCACTCTGAATGGGTTATTCTGTTTGATGGCCTCCCTCACGGTGCGCCGATCAGCCCAGAAGTATATTGTGCTAACCTCAGGAAATTAAGGAAACGAGTTCAGCGTGTTCGCCACCACAAATATGCAAATGAACCTCTTCCCTATGACAACGGAAAGCTTTACACAAGCCGGCACACCAGAGACGAGCTCACAAGACTTCGTTGGGTTGTTCTTCCTCATGCACCTTACAGCCTGAATCTTGCATCTTCCGCCTTCCATCAGATTGGCCCACGGGGAGCAATACATGGACGACGTGGAGGTTATTGACGCAGCAAGACGTTGCCTCTGACGTCGACCTGGAGAATGGTACCGTGAAGGCATATGGAGCCTCCTATTAAGATGGCGTAATGGCGCTGCATTGAACGAAGATTATGTTGAAAAATAAGGTTTAGTAGCCAAAAGATTGGAGAATAATGTGGTGTATTCGAATCCTGAATAAAACCAACCTGATTTCAGAAAAAAGTGTTACATTCCTTATGGAACATCCCTCGTATTTCGCAAGTGTGCTGCCAGTAAATTACAGTCTCTGGTACACTTTCCTTACAACATAATATATATGGTCGTTGCATTCTCGTTCTTGTACTACACATTCCTAAATTTATATTGATCAGAAATAGTCTCCTTAACATAATTTCCAGTGATCCTTTGAGAGTGCCGCCAGTTTTGTAATTTCCCTATGTAATCCTTGTGCGCTTGGTTTTTGCATTAGAAAGATCAGTCACAAAAAATCCTCTAAGTTATTGATAATTGTAATCCCCAAGTATTCAGATGAACTGAGAGCTTTTAGATTTGTGTGATTTATCGTGTAACCGAAATTTAGAACTCATGTTGATGACTTCAGGCTTTTCATTATTTAGAATCAATTTCCACTTTTTTCAACATGCAGTTATCGTGTATAAATCATTTAGCAATAGGTTTTGATCATCTGATGACTTTACAAGATGGTAAATGACAGCATCGTCTACAAACTGTCTAAGAGGGCTGCTTAGATTGCCTCCTAAATCGTTTACATGGATTACTAACAGAAGAGAGACTATAACACTTACTTGGCTAACATCAGATATTACTTCTGCTTTTATTCGATCATTTTTCATCAGGTTCTACGAACCATGACCTTTCTGACAGGAAATCAGGAATCCAGTCCACAGGTGAGACGGCACTCCATAGACACGTAATTTGATTAGAAGTCGCTTGTGAGGTATGGTGTCAAAAGCCTTCTGGAAATCTAAAAATATGGAATCAATTCGACATCCCCTGTCGACAGCAGTCGTTACATTGTGAAATGTTTTTCTCAAGAACGATTTTTTTGAGCCTTTGTTGGCTATTTGTGAATAAATCATCTACACCTACATCATACTCCGCAAGCCACCTAATGGTGTGTGGCGGAGGGCACTTACGGTACCACTATCTGGTCCCTTCAGTCCTGTTCCACTCGCGAATAGTGCGTGGGAAGAATGATTGTCGATGGGCCTCTGTATTGGTTCTAATTTCTCGAATTTTCCCCTAGTGGTCAATACGCGAAATGTATATGGCGAAAAGTAATATGTTGTTTGACTCCTCCTGAAAAGTGCTGTCCCGATATTTGAATAGTAAATCTCTTCGTGATGCACAACGCCTCTCTTGTAACGTCTGCCAGTGGAGTTTGTTTAGTATCCCTGTAACGCTCTCTTGCCTGCTAAGCGATCCCGTGACGAAACTCTTCGCTCTTCGTTGGATCTTTTCTATCTTCTCTATCAGCCCTACGTAATAGAGATCCCAGATAGATTAACAGTACTCAAGAATCTGGCGAACAAGCGCCTTATTCGCCAGTTCTGTTCGTGGATGAGTTACATTTCCTTAAGATTCTTCCGATGAATCCGAGTGTGGTGTCTGCTTTTCCCAATATCTGTTTTATATGTTCATTCCACTTAAAGTCGCTCTGGATGGTTACGCCTAGATATTTTACGGCAGCTGTTTGTCATCAATAGCGTAGCTGTACAGTAGTGGATATTTTTTCCTATGTATGGGCAATATGTTACATTTATTTACGATGAGGGTCAACTGCCAGAGTCTCACCATTCATCAATTCTCTGCAGGTCGTTCTGCAAATTCTTACTATCTTCTCGCGTTTGCTGCTTTGGTATAAACAACTGCATCATCTGCAAATAGCCTTAAAGAGCATCCGACGCTTTCTACTAGATCTTTTGTATATATTGTGAACAGCAACGGTCCTATCACACTTCCCTGTGGTACTGGGGATATTACCTTAACGTATGTTCATTTTGTTCTGTTAAGAGCGACTTGTTGAGTTCTATGTGTAAGAAAGTCTTGAATACAATCGCAGGTCTGCTCCGATACTCCGTAAGCTCGTATTTTTTTTCATTAAATGGAAATGCGGCACGTTGTCAAATGCCTTTCTGAAATCAAGAAACACGGCATCGACTGAGCGCCGTTGTCCACTGCACTGTGGATCTAATGGAGGAACAGAGAGAGCTGAGTGTCACAGGATCTCTGTTTGCGGAATCCATGCTGATTTTTATAGAGGAGCTGTTCATTTTCGAAGAACGTCATGACTCTTGAGCATAAAACATGTTGCATAATTTTACAACAGATTGACGTCAACGATATAGGTCTATAAGGGTGTGGATCTGTCTTACGGCCTTTCTGAAAATCATTTTAATGGAGGTAATTGATTATGCTAATGGTTCATATGGCTCTATGCACTAGGGCCTTTAACATCTGAGGTCATCAGTCCCCTAGAACAGAACTACTTAAACCTAACTAAGCTAAGGACATTACACACATCCAAGCCCGAGGCAGGACTCGAACCTGCGACCGTAGCAGCAGCGCGGTTCCGGACTGAAGCGCCTAGAACCGCTCAGCCACAGTGACCGGCGCTGGAACACAGTATATGTTCCAAGATCCTACTGCATATCGTCGTTAGTGATCTGGGTCTGTAATTCAGCGGATTGCTCCTACTTCCTATCTCGGGTATTCGTATGCCTGTGAAATTGTTTAGCACATAGGTACAGATCTTCCTACGTGCGACTGATTGGATGCGATTGCTACTTGGCAACCGCCGATCACTGCGAGCTCCGGTGCTGCTTTCTCTCACGCACCTCAGTGTCGCGCTGTCAGAACAAGCTCCGCCGTGGCGCTGCATCTGCGGTCTCCCTGCCACATTGCCATCTGGCGAAGACTGAGCGCCAGACCAGCGGTAGAGCGACCAGCACGGCGCTGGGTAACAAGAGTCGTGCAGCGAAATTTCAATTATTCGGCGCTTACTTGAGGGTAAGCCGTAACAAATTCGAAAATGTTTCGGCACTGGGAGCAGCAAAGACCACTAGAGTACAAAAGCGCCTCAGAGCACCTCAAGAAGCTATCACTCTTAGACGTCTCCCTGACAAACTGAAACTACAATACCAAGAATCGTTCTGAGACGTATACGGTTCAGGGTCAGCTAACAATTCGACACCATGCGACGATATTACTATGCAGGTTTCCTATTACAGACGTATAGAAGAATGATTAGACACCATGAGACATCCCACACAACTGCTCCAATCTGTAGTACACTTGTAATAACAACAACGCTGTACTATTGTACATATAATAATTTTTTTCTTCTGATTTTCGATAAATTATTGTAATCGATGTTCTGATTTCATTTCTTTTTCTTTTCATGTCATTGTGTTAAGAAAACTGTAAACAAATTTTCATGTGAATATTAATGTTTATGTCAAACAATATTGTAACAGAATTGAAATGTAAGAAACATTGAATCTGCTGTAAGATGTTAAAGTTGTAATTGTGCGTCTGGTCCATACGTAGGCATTGTATTAGGATATGTAGAATGCAAAACCTCTGGTGAATACCCTGTCTGTAAGGGAGCAGTAAAAGGTGGATGGCAGGCGAGCGCGGGAAAATGCACACGGGCGCTGCACGGCATAACGGGCTCAGCAGCAGTAGTCGGAGTTGGGCATTGGTCTGAGCCACACGTTCTGGATCGAGGAGGCTCTCCTGGAAGACGTTGTTTCATTGAGCCTTGGATGTGTCGTCCCGACGCCTATACAGCATGGCAATATTCCATAGGCACTAAACGGAAAAGTATTGCGACGCTAAGAAGAATTAAAGTGCCGATACATCAAGAGCCATTGCTGTGATTGTATGTGTGCTCTGTGCCTCGCCATCTCGCCGCCCGCCAACCGCCGCATCGATACGAACAGGTTGAAACTTTCAGTACTGCATTCGTGTGGACCAGTGTTACTTTTGTTCCATACTGTTCAACAACAACTTAAATTTTACCAGAACTGTCCTATCATTTAATTATCCTCACAACTAACCTAGACAGGGTCCTTTCCACATGTTGTGCAATCCGAGTGTCCCGAGATGAAGATTTAAAGTTTATGTTAATAATAATTATTTGCAGACCTAGCTATGGGAATGATGTTTAAAGAACTGATTTGTTAATGAATCTATAGGTAAATAACAAAGGTCTGACAAAGTGGGAAGATAATTTTGAAATTGGTTTAGCAATGAAGTTTAATTATTTTGAGGCAGATATAATGGTAATTAAATGACCAGGAAATAAGCTAAAAAGAGTAGTAACTCATATAGTGGAAATTTTGAGTGCTTAATGATTTCAATAAATTAATTGTTTTAATACAGTGATCGTAACAGTTTCAGGGTCCCCCCCCCCCCCCCTCTTTCTTATTCATTTGAATTCTGAAGTGTTCTAAACTGATTAGACCAGCAAAGTTAAAGCCAATACAAAAACCAAAATTTATCAGTGTTTTACATTTATCAAAATTGACATTGTGCGTGTGTTTCGAAAGTGCTATTTCTAGGGTAACCTATGCCCGATTTTACCAGATCAATAGACAGTACGAAGTTTCGTAGTAAACATTACAGTGTAATGTTGTGTATTTATGGTTTATCCATATTGGTACAGAAAGTGAAATTATCAGTTCAGTAGATTTTCTGGTTCTAAAATTTACCATATTATGCAGTGTTACTACGTGTTAGCCGGCCGCGGTGGTCTCGCGGTTCTAGGTGCGCAGTCAGGAACCGTGTGACTGCTGCGGTCGCAGGTTCGAATCCTGCCTCGGGCATGGATGTGTGTGATGTCCTTAGGTTAGTTAGGTTTAAGTAGTTCTAAGTTCTAGGGGACTTATGACCACAGCAGTTGAGTCCCATAGTGCTCAGAGCCATTTGAATCATTTTACTACGTGTTGTTATGCTCGAACGTACATCAACTTGTACAGGGAAGAAACTCAGTTAATGCCTAATTAGGCTGGCGACCGTATTATTAACAATTGGTAGCATCTTCTGTGTTGTTTCTTGTCCATACCGACGTGTAGTTGCATTTCGGACTTTCTTGACGTATCATTGTTATTACTGAGTGGGTGTAAGTCTGATTTGCCTCTATTCAGGTACACGCGGTCAATGTCTATAGAAAAATCCTTTCTCTTAAGGTGAAGCCCGTCAACTTACTATAGTACAGGCTTTAATGAGTATCGTGTGCACTATCGCAGCGTTACACACTGAAACGTTTATTTTCTTAAATTTCTATTGCGTCATCTCACAATCCTTGCAACGTAGTGTACGGTATTGCTACATAAGTTTCCAATTACAGTCGTATAGAAGAAAATGTGTCATATTACGTCTACATTACAATGAGAGGACGACAGTACTAGGTAAACCTTTTTCATAAGACAGTTGAGATGTGGCGAATGTCGAAAGTAAAGGATGAGTCAGGATAAAACGTACATGCCGGTGATACAGTTGGTGAACAAAAAACATCAAATGAACACGTGCCCTTTTCTTAATCGTATCCAACATACAATTGCTTGAAAATCACGGACGTCAGTCGTAACCCTCCCGTATGGGCATGTGAAAATCTGCGCTCTACTGAGGAAACAAATTTTCGTCTACCTCTTCCAGTGAACGACTGGTGCGGTATTGTTGATGATCAGCTCTTCGGTCCAGTTGTTTTAGATAATTGCCTTAATGGATTACGGTATTCTGATTTCCTTCAGACCGTGTTACCAGAACACTTGGAGGCTATTCGTTTGGTAACAGGAAGACGAATCTGCTTTTAGCACGACGGAGCTCCAGCACGTTCAGTACTGCTAGTGACGCAGTACCTACCCGTAACGTATCCTGGGCTTTGCATCGGGGGCTGTAGGGTCATTTATCGGCCACCGCTGTCACCCGCTCGCCTGCCGGAGTGGCCGTGCGGTTCTAGGCGCTACACTCTGGAGTCGAGCGACCGCTACGGTCGCATGTTCGAATCCTGCCTCGGCCATGGATGTGTGCTGTCCTTAGGTTAGTTAGGTTTAAGTAGCTCTAAGTTCTAGGCGACTGATGACATTAGAAGTTAAGTCGCATAGTGCTCAGAGCCATTTGAACCATTTTTTTTGTCACCAGCTCCTCCTCCATTATATGACTGCTTGTGGAGTTGGCTTAAGAACGAAGTCTACAAGTGCAGAGTGGACACGAAGGAAGAACTTGTTTCACGTATTTCACATTGGTTGCTCTAATAAGGGACCACAAGAATTAGCTCACATCAGCAACACAGAAACTGGCTACAACAGCTACAAAATACGTTGACGATGATCCTTTTGAACATAATTTTGAGGAAAGGAACATAATTGTAAAAGACATTAGATCACAATATTTCATTTACTATCACTGCATTCTTCCTCTTGCCAATGTTTACAATAGTTTCCTCGGAAAGAACAAGACATACTCCTATGTTCATACGGCATTTTTTCTTTAGAATCACTAATATCTCTTTTTCGGAATCACTAATACCCCTCGAAGCATGTGCTGAACCGCCTGACGCCTTGTACACTCCTGGAAATTGAAATAAGAACACCGTGAATTCATTGTCCCAGGAAGGGGAAACTTTATTGACACATTCCTGGGGTCAGATACATCACATGATCACACTGACAGAACCACAGGCACATAGACACAGACAACAGAGCATGCACAATGTCGGCACTAGTACAGTGTATATCCACCTTTCGCAGCAATGCAGGCTGCTATTCTCCCATGGAGACGATCGTAGAGATGCTGGATGTAGTCCTGTGGAACGGTTTGCCGTGCCATTTCCACCTGGCGCCTCAGTTGGACCAGCGTTCGTGCTGGACGTGCAGACCGCGTGAGCCGACGCTTCATCCAGTCCCAAACATGCTCAATGGGGGACAGATCCGGAGATCTTGCTGGCCAGGGTAGTTGACTTACACCTTCTAGAGCATAGAGCACGTTGGGTGGCACGGGATACATGCGGACGTGCATTGTCCTGTTGGAACAGCAAGTTCCCTTGCCGGTCGAGGAATGGTAGAACGATGGGTTCGATGACGGTTTGGATGTACCGTGCACTATTCAGTGTCCCCTCGACGATCACCAGTGGTGTACGGCCAGTGTAGGAGATCGCTCCCCACACCATGATGCCGGGTGTTGGCCCTGTGTGCCTCGGTCGTATGCAGTCCTGATTGTGGCGCTCACCTGCACGGCGCCAAACACGCATACGACCATCATTGGCACCAAGGCAGAAGCGACTCTCATCGCTGTAGACGACACGTCTCCATTCGTCCCTCCATTCACGCCTGTCGCGACACCACTGGAGGCGGGCTGCACGATGTTGGGGCGTGAGCGGAAGACGGCCTAATGGTGTGCGGGACCGTAGCCCAGCTTCATGGAGACGGTTGGGAATGGTCCTCGCCGATACCCCAGGAGCAACAGTGTCCCTAATTTGCTGGGAAGTGGCGGTGCGGTCCCCTACGGCACTGCGTAGGATCCTACGGTCTTGGCGTGCATCCGTGCGTCGCTGCGGTCCGGTCCCAGGTCGACGGGCACGTGCACCTTCCGCCGACCACTGGCGACAACATCGATGTACGGTGGAGACCTCACGCCCCACGTGTTGAGCAATTGGGCGGTACGTCCACCCGGCCTCCCGCATGCCCACTATACGCCCTCGCTCAAAGTCCGTCAACTGCACATACGGTTCACGTGCACGCTGTCGCGTCATGCTACCAGTGTTAAAGACTGCGATGGAGCTCCGTATGCCACGGCAAACTGGCTGACACTGACGGCGGCGGTGCACAAATGCTGCGCAGCTAGCGCCATTCGACGGCCAACACCGCGGTTCCTGGTGTGTCCGCTGTGCCGTGCGTGTGATCATTGCTTGTACAGCCCTCTCGCAGTGTCCGGAGCAAGTATGGTGGGTCTGACACACCGGTGTCAATGTGTTCTTTTTTCCATTTCCAGGAGTGTATTTAGTTCCGACAGTCGAGTACCCTTACGCTTGCCTCCCTTTACCGTGATGGTCTTGCCATTATATTGTGTACCATATTCACCCCAGACGAGTCTAGATTAAACTATGAAGACAATATTTTTCCATCCACTCATTATCCTAAATTGTTGTTGCGGCCTCCACGAAATATGGTCTTGTCTCTCCACTACGGCAAGACGAACATGCACTATGATATCAAAGGTATCCGGACACCCCCACAAGACATACGTTTTTCATATTAGGTGCATTACGCTGCCACCTACTGCTACGTACTCCATATCAGCGACGCTCCGCGGAACTCACGGACTTCGAACGCCGTCAGGTGATTGGGTGTCACTTGTGCCATACGTCTGTACGCGAGAGTTCCAGAATCTTAAACATCCCTAGGCACACTGTTTCCGATGCTATAGTGAAGTAGAAACGTGCAGTGGCACGTACAGCACAAACGCTAACGTGCATACCTCGTCTGTTGACTGATAGAGACCGCCGACAGTTGAAGAGGGTCGTCATGCGAGATAGGCAGATATCTATCCAGATAATTACATAGAAATTCCAAACTGCATTAGGATCCACTGCAAGTTCTATGACAGTAAGGCCAGAGGTGAGAAAACTTTGATTTCATGGTCGGATGGCTGCTCATAAGTAACACATCACGCCGGTAAATGCCGAACGACGCCTCGCTTGGTGTGAGGAGCATAAACATTAGACAACTGAACAGTAGAAAAACGTTATGTGGAGTGATGTATCACGGTAAACAATGTGGCGATCCGATGGCAGAGTGTGGGAATGGCGAATGTCCGGTGAATGTCATGTGTCAGCTTGTGTAGTGCCAACAGTAAAATACGGAGGCCATGGCATTATGGTGTTGTCGTGTTTTTCATGGAGGGGAGTTGCACCCCTTGTTGTTTTGCGTGGCATTACCAAAGCATAGCCTAGATAGATATTTTAAGCACCTTCTTGCTTTCCACTGTCGAAGAGCAATGCGGGGATGGTGACTGCATCTTTTAAACGATCAAGAACCTGTTCATAATGCACGGCCTGTGGTGGAGTGGTTACATGACAGTAACATCCCTGTAGTGGATGTACCAGTTATCAGCCAACTCATTTACACTAACGCTCTGGCGAAAGGAAAGTAATAAAAAACTAACATATTTACCGTAACTGCGATAAGACTTCTGCTTCCACATTTAAGTTTCCAATAATACATGTACTTGTAAACCTTCTTTGTAATATCAATCGAGCAATCCTTTCTTGTCACAATTAAATTTACGTTTCATTATAAAATCACTTATCATTTTTAACTACCTATTTTACGTGCGGTGTAACACAAAATATTGCTATGAGAACATTCCTACATTACAATCTAGCTCATGGTACTGTAGGGAAGCAGCCTACTCACGCTGTTGTAAATTCACATCAGTTTCCATTATGTGCCAGCCAGTCGGCTGTAACTAGCTCTGACGTCATAAATGTTGCGCAATACCTTAAAAATCAAGCAAATGAACTAAAACTTTTCTAGCATGTCAGAAATAATACTAAATTAATGTGTGTTAAATATCAGTTCGATAACTTCAGCCATTTCTGAGATTTGGACGTTTTTCTGGAAAAATCATTGGCGCAACAGAAAAGAGCTAGAGACTTCAAAATTTATATTTAGATTCATCTTTCATAATGATTTAATAAAAACAGTACTTTGGATTTCACAAATTAAGACTTTAGTGGAAATTCATGATTTTGTGGTTTTCATCTCAAAACTGAAGGAAGCAAGATAGATTAAGTAGGCTAGTAAATAAGGCTAGGATGTTTAGATTTAAATAGGTTGGAGGTCCGCTATGATTATGAAGATGTGTAAAGTTTCTTTTTAATACCTATAAAATTATAGCGATAGCGGATCTCAAAAGGGACAGTTCAGAGCTCATCTGCTGCGTGCAGGGTAATTAGATTAATTCTCTCGCCCAAAGTATTTAACTTAGCCACGTCAAAATTTTATTATCAATACTTACCTGCGTGCTGAATGCACGTTTAAATTAAGAGATTCTTCGGCCATCAGCCAAAGAAGCTATAAATTATTATGTAACTTGAAGTGGTGCGTTACTAGCCCAGCGGCTAGGCGGGAGAGCGGATTTAATCAGGCGTTCCCTCAGCCGTCCGCACCGCGGCTTTATATATAAGAACACTGCGCGAGGAAGCAAGGCCCCAGTTCTCTCCAGACGCTGAATGACACGCCATCTGTGTCGGTAGTCGCGTCGCATCAGTGTATCTGCTACAAACAGCCTCGGGTGCCGTATTAAGTTACTAGAGATACGCGAAACCATGGAAACATTTTATGTGAAGTGTTAATTCTGGAATGATTTTCATTATCTAGCTTCAGTTTGCGTTTTGTCGTATTTTCACGTGCCGTCGCGGGACAGACATTCTACCAAATATTTAGCGTGGCGTTTGATGAAATACTTTCATCAAATTATGGCGAGCATTCTTTTTAACATTTGAGTCGGACATTTATAGTTGCATCAGCGTATTAGACTCTGGACTGTTCTGTTAGTTAGGTTGTAGGGATGCTTGTGTTGTTTATCAGTGAATTTCAGAATATACTCAACTATTTTGGAAAACCGTTTTTGATTAGAAATCCCGGACAATCTCCTAATTCCTCAGAGCTATAAGCTGCAGCTATAAGAACATTCTCAGGTAAAGTGGGCACTAGGATATCTATTTACTGGCTCCAAGTTTTATTAAATCACTTTCTGGGGGCCACGAAGTAAATAGAGAGCCAGTGTTGAGAACGGCAACAGACAGCATTAACAACATTCTAAAAGCTAGAAACTGATTCAATATGCAAGCATTTATACAGAAAATTATACTTTTTCCAAACTTTTAACCGCCGCCCCACATATGGTGCATCGGCCGGGAAATCAACTAAGTGAAAGTGATTTTTAACTATTCGGATTCGCGAGTGAAATGCGACACGCAACTGAGAATAGAACAGTGAATGTGTTACATGTGCATGTGGACGACGCAATTGGATTAACAACGCATCTGGATTGACGGAGCTGGCACTGAGTCTAGCGGTGCTGCCGGCATCGCGAGAAGCCAGTCTCGCCGCACCGCAGTCGTCCGCTGGAGCAGCCGGCGCAGAGCCTGCAATTGCGGGCCACGCAAACACACAACAGCCGTCGGAGAGCCGTCTGCAGTTCAACGTGCCACGTCGCATCAGGAATCCTGGTACGCCGCGCCGGCAACGCCATACGTCGTGCAGAAGGAATTAAGTTAAGTGAAAAGCTGTTAAAAATTTTACTAACCTGCACTAAAAGACTATCAGCGATGGAACCGTCAAAAGAAGCTGAGCTTAAACTTAAATCAGAACCTATGTCTGTTGAGGGAACTGTAAATCCAGGCAACGGTTCAAGTGTAAATATGCATGAAAGTAGTAATGTTAAAGTGAAAAATGAAGTATTGTCTCCTGACAGTAGTGTGGGAAGGGGCAATGATTCAATAATAGAGACCCCTGTAGTAAAGCGGAAAGTAGAAATTGTAAATTTTATTGGATGATAGTTTCTCTGATGAATTAAAAATGAAACAGTCATCAGAAATGGTAGAGTTTAAGAAGGAGAAGTTAGAGATGACTAACCAATCAGAAGTTTCATTTGGTTTTGATGATTCTGGTATTGGAGCTAGTTTTTCGTCACCTGAGTGTGATAAAAAGCCAGCTCGTGAGCAACCCAAAGATGCTGGGGCTGTTGATTTAAATGTTATATTACAAGCAATAGCTGCCAGTCAAACAAATTTTAATATGCGGTTTGAGGCAATGAACAATAAATTAGAATCCAATAATGCTGAAATGTCAGCCAGTAATGCTAGAATGAATGCTGAGTTAAAGTCTGAAATAAGTGAACAGGTCAAAAGCAGTAATGCTGAATTAAAGTTTGAATTAACTGAAGTCAAAAACAGTAATGCTGAATTAAAGTCTGAGATTGTGGCCAGCCAAACAAATTTTAATAAACGATTGGAGGTAATGGACGATACTTTCAAGGCTGGTTGCAATAAGTTGAAAGAGGATCTAGACAGTTTGAATTATAAAATTGATTGCAATCATGAGGATATTAAGAAAAAGGTTGCTCAACAATTTTCTGAAATGTATAAGACAATAAAATCCGAAGTCGCTGAGGTTCGCAAAGACTTCCAAATGGAAGACGCGAAGCTGGAGCACAAGTAAACCGAAAAGATCGAGACGGAATCTGAACTGTGCTCAGATAGATTTAAAGATGTTAACATAAAAGTAAACATATGTCAAGCAGACATAGGTGCAATCAAAACTGATACTACCCATATTGTACAAAGAGTAGATAATGTTGAAATGAAAGTAGAAAGTATAAGTACTAACATTGCTAACATTGAGAGTAAAGTAGCTTCAGTAACTTCTGATAATGGTAATGTACAACAAGTTGTAGCTGCAACCGCCGCTTTTATCGGGTGTCGGCAGTTCTTGCGGTTCGATCCAGATAAAAATATCCATCCGCTAGATTTCTGGAACGATTTTGAAGATGTGATTCCACCAACTTGGTCTGAGCGAGAGAAAATCTCATTTATTAGAAGCCATTTAGCAGGTGACGCCATGCGTTGGTCAGCTGATGTTATGTTGAAGTGTAAAACATTAGCGGAGTTTAAAACAGCTTTTATTAATGAGTATTGGTCTAGCAATAAGCAAAATGAAGTATTGAGAGAATTTTGGAGTGGGAAACGCTTCAATGCAGGCAAGGAATCAATTAAAGAGTTTGCTAGGTCATGGATTTCACGTTTGTCACATTTGGCGGAAAAGCTAAAACCAGAAATGATTATACTAGGTCTGGAAGCCAAACTGCCATGGTACTGGCAAACTAGAATTATATCAGCCCCTAGAGACAATCTGGATCGTTTCATTGAATATTTGGAACGTGTAGAACGTGTTGCTGCCAATGAGGAGCAAGCACGTAATAACAGAAATGCCAATACCAATAATAGTAGTAATTTTAGGAACGAGCAAAATGGCAATGTAAACATCAGAACAGTAGGTGTTCGTAATCCTAAGAGAGGTAGGAATTGGGGAAATAATTATCAGAGCCAACAATGGCGTCCAAGGGATAATAATGTTGTTCCAAACAGAAATATGCATGTAAACAACAGTACGCAAAGTAATGCTATGCCAGTTAACTATAATGAAACTAAAGGAAACAGTAGTATGCCGAGGCAGGAAAACTAGTTCCCGTCTATGAGGACACTGGCGCTCACCAGGCGGTTACTTTTCCTAAGCCAGTAGTTACGGGAATTGGTAAGACAGATCAGAATACTCAAACTGAACATGTGAATGAAGAGTCGGTAGCACCTAAGGATACAACCGAAATATTAGATCACTCACAGTATTTGATAGATACCGTGTTAGAGACGCTTTCTAAGTGGGAAGAGAAAGAAAAGGCGCAGCAGTGTAACGATAGGGACGAGCTACAAAATACTGAATTGACAGGTGAAGAAGCAGAAGAAATTCATGCTTATATTTACGATGAGAATGATGTGCTCTTATCTAAAGTGACTGTGCAGGAGGTTGATAATGTACTAATAGATTTAGGACAGGAGATAAGTGGGAATGTAGAGGGTAGGCTGTTTGGGGTCGATGAACCCAGTAGCTGTGACCAGTTGTCACTTGAGAAGGAAACCGACGATAATGGTAAAAGTGGTTTAGCTGTAACTAGTATTATGCCATGTCTGGAGGCGCAGAATCGCTCAGACTACAGTAATTTGGGTCATGTTCAGCAAACTAAATGTAATGAAGTCGTGCGGTGTTTCGATTTAAAATTAATAGACCGACTGGAAAAGGCAGCTGAAAAGGTAATTCAGGAAACCCCTACACACTGTGACCTAAATGTAATGAAGACAGATGTCGATCACTTTAGTTGGAGACAAATCCAAAAGGAACTACTAGATGAATGTGAGGAACCACCTGTACAACCTAGAATAAGCCACCCTATAATAATAGTGAATATGTTGGGTATCAACGTACGTTGTCTCTTAGACAGTGGAAGTGAGGTGAGTGCAATATCTCAGTCCTTCTTTGATGCATTACCTGGTAAAGACAAGCTTACAGTAATGAGGGTATCAGGACTAAGAATAATTGGTGCTACTGGCAAGGTGTCAAAAACAGTAAAGCAAGAAGCTTTGCTACCTTTTAACATAAGTGGTAATTTAATTGATCATCCATGTTTAATTGTAAATAATCTCAGTATTGAGGCTTTAATTGGCATAGATTTCTTGTCAAAATATCAGAGTGTTGTTGACTTTGAAAGAAGCCAGTTAAAAATGGTCTTGCCAATAACCGGAGTAATTATAGTACCTTTTAGTGATAAACATGTAGTAACTGATCATGAAACTTGGGAGCTGCCTATACGAGTTCTGAAAAACAGGAGGTATTGGGACGAGGATGTTAATCTTAATAACAATAAGTTAAACACAGAAGAAGAAGAAGAAGCAATTATTTTAGACAAAATAGAAACTAAATTGCAGGAAATCGATAAGATTTCAGCCAATCAGGAGGAAGAACTGAGACAGGTTCTAAAAAGGCATCATAAAGTATTTTCAGATCGACCTGGCAGATTCATAGGTAGCCACTGAATGCTGTAGGGAGGAGGTTGTTCTTTAACCTCTACACAGTGTGGCAGCTGTGCAGTCCCAGCTGTGTGAGATCTTCTTTCCCTTTCAGGTCTCACTCATTCTTCATCTTTCCTATCTACAAAATTTCGACATCTTCTTACAACACATAAAAATTTCTAACTGTTCTTTACAGCATTAAACTAATGAATGCTGTAGGGAGGAGGTTGTTCTGTAACCTCTACACAGTGTGGCAGCTGTGCAGTCCCAGCTGTGTGAGATCTTCTTTCCTTTTCAGGTCTCACTCACTCTTCATCTTTCCTATCCACCTAAAATTTTCTAACTCTTCTTTACAGCATTAAGCTAATGAATGCTGTAGGGAGGAGGTTGTTCTGTAACCTCTACACAGTGTGGCAGCTGTGCAGTCCCAGCTGTGTGAGATCTTCTTTCCCTTTCAGGTCTCACTCATTCTTCATCTTTCCTATCCCCAAAAATTTCGACCTCTACTTTCCAACACAAAATTTTCCGTTATGATAATCAAGCCAGCATTAAACTAATGAATGCTGTAGGGAGGAGGTTGTTCTTTAACCTCTACACAGTGTGGCAGCTGTGCAGTCCCAGCTGTGTGAGATCTTCTTTCCTTTTCAGGTCTCACTCATTCTTCCTCTTTCCTGTCCTCAAAAATTTCGACCTTTTCTTTCCAAATACTAAAATTTTCGGTTATGACTATCAAGCCTTGAGTTATGTAACCATTCTATCTACCGATTAATGAAGAAAAATACCTAATGTGACAAACCTAATAGTGACAAACAATAGAGAAGTATGACGTAATTAAGATATAAAATGTATTTGAGTAACAATTATGTATAGTACCCTGGTAATATAATAAATACAAAGTGTTGTTTTATTGGAAATGGTCCACCAACAGTAATTTAAAAAGATATATGAATTCATGTACAAGCAGTATCTGAAGTGGTAGTGAAACCTAGTGTATGTTGTAGAGCTAACTAATTAATAATTAGAGAGAGTGCTTAGTGTTATGAAAATATGCAGATAAGTTGTAAGGATAAACTCACCTGGTATAGCAAGGAAAGGCAGTGTAATGGAATTGAGCAGTGTTTGTGGTTGAGACGTGAAGGACACGTCCCTGAAGTATTTATAAGGTTGGAGCTGGCCATTATTTTAGTGTAGTGTGTGACAGGATACACCTACACGTATTGAGGTTATGAGTTGGAGGCGTGAATGCGACCATAGGTACCCTTATGTTAGATGAGACAGAGCAGCTCATGGTGTCCTATAGGTTTAAGGAATTTAGCATTACGCTCGTCCATAATTATTTGATGCAGTTTAGTGGTAGGTCTGAGAGAGACTACCTGAGGTTTCAGCGTCCGATCGAGTGGAAATGGATTGCCACGTGAGCAAACTAATCAGCTGCAATACACTATGAATATGAAATAAATGTGCTTTCCTATGCTTTAAATTTAAATGGAGTGAGTATTACTTAAGTTCATACACTAGCAAAGTAAGTAAGTACATAATGGCAGACGTAAAACATTATTTTAGCTCCGCATAAATACACTTCAAAGTAAGTAAGTACGTAATTGCAGATGTGGAACTGACAACAGCAGAGGACCAATTAGTGGATTTAGTAGTCAACTAAACGTAGTGTGTTTTGAACACTCACAACTGTACTATTACCAAAAGTTACTCACATGTACAAAGAAGCTGAGAAAACCACTAATCATACTCATACTATCTCTAAGAATAAAGTAATCAAAGATGAGTCAGTTAAGTAAATAAAATGCAGATTTGTCAGGAATGTACCGAGCATTGGTTCAGTGTTCCGGCCCAGAACTAATAAATTCAGATTAAATAGGATTTATGATTATATGCCTTGAGCATAAAATTTTCTCTTGTAAGTGACTAACGGCGTTTTGAGCCATTTGTTTACCGATTTTATGACAGTTAAGTAACCACGAGAGTAGAATTGAAAAAAAAATTCTGTTAACTTTGTTCAAGCAACATACTGAAGGATAAAATGTATATATCCCCATTTCATTGTGACCCACCCTGAGATATTAAGCGAACAGAGTCTGAGGCACTCTTTTTGTTTGTTCTACAGGACAAACCAGATAATGGCAGCCTGATAGCTGCGTGAAAGCGTGGAGTGACTTGGACACAACTCACAGTGACCCCTCCCCTTTCCCCCATGTAATTTAGAGAGAACGTGAAGGACGCACACCATAGCAACTTCCCCTCCTCTACCCTTGTGAATGGAAGTGTAGGACGCCAGCCAAAGCGGCTACAACCACGTGTGTAAAAATTATTTGTGAACTTTTCTTTCAGGTTTAGAAAAGACTGCTAAGAGATAAACATCTGTTTATGTATCATGTTATTTTCTTTGAATTTGTGTATGTAAAAATGTATTTAATGGATCTAAGATTTTCATAATTTTTCAATTTCTATGTGTTTGTTTGTCTAAGGCAATATGTATGCCAAAATATTTCATGACTTTGTTTTAAAAATTTGAGTAATGACATCGTTTAAAAAGGCAGTGAACATGCCTACAATTTACATAATTAATGTAGGTCATCAGTTTTCTTTAATGTTTCTACAGGTTTGTATTTCAATTTTGATTTTTCATAGGGAGTTAAACTGTACTCTTGCTTCCCTTTTTGTAATTAAATTTTTTTTCATTCATTAACATTCATAAACAAAAAATTTAAGTAGAGGGTGATGTAGTGAAGCAGCCTACTCACGCTGTTGTAAATTCACATCAGTTTCCATTATGTGCCAGCCAGTCGGCTGTAACTAGCTCTGACGTCATAAATGTTGCGCAATACCTTAAAAATCAAGCAAATGAACTAAAACTTTTCTAGCATGTCAGAAATAATACTAAATTAATGTGTGTTAAATATCAGTTCGATAACTTCAGCCATTTCTGAGATTTGGACGTTTTTCTGGAAAAATCATTGGCGCAACAGAAAAGAGCTAGAGACTTCAAAATTTATATTTAGATTCATCTTTCATAATGATTTAATAAAAACAGTACTTTGGATTTCACAAATTAAGACTTTAGTGGAAATTCATGATTTTGTGGTCTTCATCTCAAAACTGAAGGAAGCAAGATAGATTAAGTAGGCTAGTAAATAAGGCTAGGATGTTTAGATTTAAATAGGTTGGAGGTCCGCTATGATTATGAAGATGTGTAAAGTTTCTTTTTAATACCTATAAAATTATAGCGATAGCGGATCTCAAAAGGGACAGTTCAGAGCTCATCTGCTGCGTGCAGGGTAATTAGATTAATTCTCTCGCCCAAAGTATTTAACTTAGCCACGTCAAAATTTTATTATCAATACTTACCTGCGTGCTGAATGCACGTTTAAATTAAGAGATTCTTCGGCCATCAGCCAAAGAAGCTATAAATTATTATGTAACTTGAAGTGGTGCGTTACTAGCCCAGCGGCTAGTCGGGAGAGCGGATTTAATCAGGCGTTCCCTCAGCCGTCCGCACCACGGCTTTATATATAAGAACACTGCGCGAGGAAGCAAGGCCCCAGTTCTCTCCAGACGCTGAATGACACGCCATCTGTGTCGGTAGTCGCGTCGCATCAGTGTATCTGCTACAAACAGCCTCGGGTGCCGTATTAAGTTACTAGAGATACGCGGAACCATGAAAACATTTTATGTGAAGTGTTAATTCTGGAATGATTTTCATTATCTAGCTTCAGTTTGCGTTTTGTCGTATTTTCACGTGCCGTCGCGGGACAGACATTCTACCAAATATTTAGCGTGGCGTTTGATGAAATACTTTCATCAAATTATGGCGAGCATTCTTTTTAACATTTGAGTCGGACATTTATAGTTGCATCAGCGTATTAGACTCTGGACTGTTCTGTTAGTTAGGTTGTAGGGATACTTGTGTTGTTTATCAGTGAATTTCAGAATATACTCAACTATTTTGGAAAACCGTTTTTGATTAGAAATCCCGGACAATCTCCTAATTCCTCAGAGCTATAAGCTGCAGCTATAAGAACATTCTCAGGTAAAGTGGGCACTAGGATATCTATTTACTGGCTCCAAGTTTTATTAAATCACTTTCTGGGGGCCACCAAGTAAATAGAGAGCCAGTGTTGAGAACGGCAAAAGCCAGAAATGTTACAACATTCAAACAGCAAACAACAGCAAAATTATTATTCCAACTCTCATCCGCCGCCCCACAGTACCTTTACAGAGCACACCACAGAAAACTGCCTACTGCCTCCTATTTGGCTCACAGACTAGTACACACACTCACTGCTATGCGCCAAACGTTCTCCTACTCAAACACAACAATTTCGGACCAAAAACTGTATCTTTGGCTCAGCGATCGTGCAAAGTCGGCGACCCGCTTTATAGAGCCCATCAGAGACCTACATCATTTACAATATAATAGTTTCATTTTAGTTTACTCTAGTACCGTTACAATATTCGGGTGCCACTTATAAGTGTACCCCAGTTCACTCCTTTCAAGAACAGTTTGTCGCGTTGTATGAACAAGTCCGTAACTGACTGCAGACAGGAATTATCGACCTTTCAAGCCCTTTCAAAGGGACCGAGGGCATGGTAATCGCACGGGGAGAGATCAGGACTAAAGGGTGGGTGTTCAAGTGTCTCTCACTTGAGTTGGCGGAACTTCTGCGTTGCGGCATTTGTTATTGTTATATGGGGACATGCATTATGATGAATCAGCAACACACCTTGTTGCAGTTTCCATTCCCAATCGGTGGTCTTCTGCAGCCATGTTCCCCCATACACATTCTTCATTCTCAGATGGATGTCAACCGGTGTTTGTCCTTCGGCGGGCAAGAAAAGAAAAAGAGCACCTTCTCATGTTGGACGCATTTGGTAATAACGTCACCTTAGTTCACGTTTCCGCACTTACCGAACGCACGTCGTAAACACACGAATGCCACATTAATCCATTGCCTTATGTACCTGCATCCGAGGAACATTACATTGCGTATACGTTGCAGGAACGCCCTAAAACGGACATTTTTTACAGCCCCTTATATTTTATTTTTTCCCTCAGGTGGCTTCCAGCAGCTACCCCGAAGTGCAGAAAGAAATTATTTAATGATGCTTTCTCGGAAAAAGTGTCTACTAATATGCAAGCAATAGAAGTTCACGAGTTAAAATTATCTGCTTGAGATCTGATGTTTTTGAGTTTGTTAAGGATCAATAACAGCTCAGTGAACATTGTTATTTAGGAAATGAGCAGCTGGATTCATAATTAGTTAAGGATTCCAGAAAGGAAATAGATTTAAGAAGTAACGTAGAACGTGGAGAAAATTCATGCAATGAAAAATAAGTCGAAATTCCCCTGAGTGAGACAAAGTTTAAGCAGCGGCTTTTGGTGTAGTTCAAACTGCTATAAGAAATATAAGATTTCTAGTTATCGATATTATAGGTATGCAAATTTCGTTATTTTTCAACCGTAGCTAACTCACAGCATTTTGCGTTTATAAAAGAATTTGTGGGAATATTTCCTGATCAACAAATTAGAAGCGAGTTGGGTGTATGATTAGCAGAGTAGAACGGGAAATGGCTTCCTGAGGAACTGGAACAGGATCACTGTATAGTACCTATGACCAATTTATAGGGTCTTTCAAAGCCTAAACTGATCGAGTAACGCGCAAAAATTACGATTTGGATGACTTGCTTGAAGATAGAAGTTTTGCAAGCAGCGGATGCCAAAGCCGTTAAGAATTCTTCAAAACATGTCTCGAAAAGAACTTGCACTTAGAATATCGATAGCACCTGACTTGATTTCAGTCATCATGATCAAATTACAAGTATCATTACAAGAAAAACAAATAGGGTTAAGTACTATGGATTCGCAGACGCTAAGCGAAAACGTTGAATCGCTTACTATCCGCGTACAACCTTTGGTCAGAGTATCTGTGCCGTTGGAAGATGTTTTTGTCATCGCTGCTGGGCAGTGCGGAGCGCGGGAGTCTTCTCATGGGAGGAGTAGTGGGGCAGACACCGAGCACACGACTCGTGGCAATGTAGGCTTAAAGTTAAGAACATATGTGTTTAAGTAAAATGATTTGTGTTTGAATATTATGAAACAGAGCAGAAGGATTTGGTGAATGATTTAGAATGAAAAGAGTATAAAGAGGAATTAAGGTAAGAGTATAAAGAGGAATTAAGGTAATATTTTCTATTTATTGACACTGCAGTAGCGCATATTTGGCATTCATTGCTCAATGAGACATCTAATTAGGGAAGTTTATATTTTCACTAAAGACTGAGTAATTTTCAATGTAAGGTGTTTGTCACGTTTATTAATGATTTGTCTAACATCTGTGAGAGCAAGAAATTGTCAGTTTTAATGAGTGTTGTAACATGAATTTCATACATGTAATAATATATCACGTAACTTAAAAACAGTTTTTTAAAGAAATAATTTACCTAAGAGCATTATCCACATCCCCGATCTAAATCATTTTTATTTAAAGGACAGTCTCACTCAGTGATAAGTAAAATAGTCTACTTCCCGTCTGGAGCACTGCACTACGCTCTCAGTTATTATAGTTAGAAATTTGCTGATGGCCCACAGTGAGCAGCAAGCACCGGGTGTGCAAGAAATTAAATTATGGAGTAAGATATTTTCTTTTCGGGATCAGTTTGCTTCGAAAATTGTCAATGCACAGGGACCATTGATTTGATTCTTCTCGCTGGTATCATCTGTAATATGTGACCGTCTTATCATGACTGTTAGATGTAAATATACAAATTAAACCAGACAATGATTGAGATATGAAGACAAGGAGCAACTGGAATACGCATATAATCTTTATGGAAGAGCCTACATAGAGCATGCCGCTTCGAAAGTCGCCCCTGTATGGGACCAGCTATCCACACCAGTCAACCCGCTCTCATCAAAACATTGCCAAGTATTATATTGGTCTTTAGTTCGAGTATGAATGCCTCTATCCTGATTGAGTACCGAGAAAGCGAAACGAATGCGATTAATTTGATAGTAAAATGAAGGGAAAAGAGCTGGCGAAGCTATCACATTACAACGAGTTTTTTAATAGAACCGAGTAATTATTTTCTATTTGTTAGATTTAGTATTTTGACCGTTCAGTCAACATAACTTCTTTAAATTTTTGCCACCAACAGTGATTCAACAACATAGCTGTAAATTAGTAATTTGTGTTACAGAGATCAGAGAAACATGTTTCTAAGGCAAGATTAGATCAATTCTCAAAGAAAATTATCTTAAGTTCTGTAACAAATCGAAACGGGTTATCTTGACAGAATTGAATCATGTTATCATTTAAGACGTATTGAAGAACGTAGTTAAATGCCATTCTAAATTGTGAGTCACTCTATCGAATAATCATTTGCGGAGCAAATGGGGTGTTATTGTACACTACTGGACATTGCTACGCCAAGAAGAAATGCAGATGATAAACTGGTATTCATTGGACAAACATATTATACTAGAACTGACATGTGATTACATTTTCACGCAATTTGGGTCCATAGATCCTGAGAAATCAGTACCCAGAAAAACCGCCTCTGGCCGTAATAACGGCCTTCATACGCCTAGGCATTGAGTCAAACAGAGCTTGGATGGCTTGTACAGGTACAGCTGCCCATGCAGCTTCAACACGATACCACAGTTCATCAAGAGTAGTGACTGCCATATTGTGACGAGGCAGTTGCTCTGCCACCATTGTACAATTGGTGAGAGATCTGGAGAATGTGCTGCCCAGGACAACAGTCGAACATTTTCTGTATCCAGAAAGGCCCATACACGACCTGCAACATGCGGTCGTGCATTATCCTGCTGAAATGTAGGGTTTCGCAGGGATCGAATGAAGGGTAGAGTCACGAGTCGTAACGCATCTGAAGTGTAACGTCCACTGTCCAAAGTGCCGTTAATGCGAACAAGACGTGACCGAGACGTGTAACCAGTGGCACCCCATACCATCACGCCGGGTGATGTATGGCGATGACGAATACGCGCTTCCAATGTGCGTTCACCACGATGTCGCCAAACACGGATGCAACCATCATGATGCTGTAAACAGAACCTGGATTCATTCGAAAAAATGACGTTTTGCACCCAGGTTCGTCGTTGAGTTCACCATCGCAGGCGCTCCTGTCTGTGATGCAGCGTCAGGGGTAACCGCAGCCATGGTCTCCGAGCTGATAGTCCATGCTGCTGCAAACATCGTCGAACTGTTGGTGCAGATGGTTGTAGTCTTGCAAACGTCCCCATCTGTTGACTCAGGGATCGAGACGTGGCTGCACGATCCGTTACAGCCATGCAGATAAGATGCCTGTCATCTCGACTGCTAGTAATACGAGGCCGTTCGGATCCAGCACGGCGTTCCATATTACCCCCCTGAAATCACCGTTTCCATATTTTGCTAACAGTCAGTGGATATCGACCAACGCGAGCAAGAATGTCGCGATACGATAAACCGCAATCGCGATAGGCTACATTCCGACCTTTATCAAAGTCGGAATCGTGATGGCACGCCTTTCTCCTCCTTACACGAGGCATCACAACAACGTCTCACCGGGCAACGCCGGTAAACTGCTGTTTGTGTATGAGAAATCGTTTGGAAACTTTCCTCATGTCAACACGTTGTAGGTGTCGCCACCGGCGCCAATCATGTGTGAATGCTCAGAAAAGCTAATCATTTGTATATCACAGCATCTTCTTCCTGTCGGTTAAATTTCGCGTCTGTAGCACGTCATATTCGTGGTGTAGCAATTTTAATGGCCAGTAGTGTATGAAAACTGCAAAGTGACTCTTCTTTTCTTCTTTCTTTCGTTTTTAAAAATTGTTAATTTGTCTACAACAATTAATAATTTTGAAAAAGCTCTAAGAGGAAATGTGTAGCATTTTTGGTTGATTGCCACTATGCTAAAGCCTGCTAAATCTCATGATGTTGTCTGACTGGGACACAGTAATTTGAGTCAAATAATATTTTATATGGAAACAGTAATGTTGTGAAGCATGAGATAAACTCAAGTAGGGCGATATGTATTATGCTGTGATCAGGCACTGGGTGCGCGATCGAACACATGAAGGGCCTGAACAATACATTTCTCGTCTCCCATTGGGTTTTCAGAAAACGCTATTATAATGAAGAGTTGGCGTTGCCTTTTCCGGCCTCTAACAGCATTCCAGAACGAAAACTCTATAATGGTCTTACACAAATTGTGGCTACAGCCGGAGGGTGAAAGTGCCTAGAGAAACTCGTACCCAGGGCGTGTTGTAAATAGCACATGGATATCATTTTACTTAAAGTGTATGTGATTATCATGCAAAGTGCCTGTAATTGTGACTGTTATACATTCCACAAGGGTCTCGTGATTAAATATTCGTGACATGTGCTTAAAGTGTACGTGTCCAAGCGCAACGCGTGTGTGAAATGTCATGGTTGTTACAGCCAGTGCACATCACGATGCAGGCAGTAACGTCACGTACAACCGTTGCAGTATTACTGGAAGCACTTTATTCTTGCACCACAAGCTTAATATCAATAACAGGTGGAAGCGATATACCTCTATATAAGTATTACATCTCAGTCTTTCACATACATTTGTCGATTACCGAAAGTTGTTTACAAGAAATGTTCCTCCTCTCTTAAATATGTCACACAGCATAAAAACAACCAACTGGACGCAAGTGTCTCACATTGTCAATGACAATCGATTTGAAACCCGCTTGTAATTAATGTCAATAAGTGGCGTTGCCTATTCCGGCCATTGTTTGGCTTGCATTCGAGAACAAAACCGCCAAAACGACTGGATACGAAGGAACGTCTGTAGTCTGACAGGTGAACGTGCCCTGAGAAAAATGGTTCAAATGGCTCTGAGCACTATGGGACTCATTTTCTGAGGTCACCGGTCCCCTAGAACTTAGAACTACTTAAACCTAACGAACCTAAGGACATCACACACATCCATGCCCGAGGCAGGATTCGAACCTGCGACCGTAGCGGTTCCAGACTGTAGCGCCTAGAACCGCTCGGCCACTTCGGCTGGCGACCTGAGAAAAACGTAAGTGTTCCTGGTTTTACGAACACTCATGCTTTGTATTGCTGCATCGATACACATTTATGTCAACACCGATCATCATCAGATTACGCTGCTTACAGTCGTCATAAGAAATCCTTACAGAGTTATCCCAGTACCATGATATCATGAGTTAAGATATCTAGTTATCTTATCTGGAATGGCTACTAAGTTTTTCACGACGGAGTCACAGCATGAAAAGTTCTTGGTTTACCAGCCGCATGAAATTCGTATCAATTTCGAAGTTTTCGGTAACTGGCCCCATCACCGTAAGGTGACGCTGATGCTCGACGCATCAATCAGCTTACATGAGTTTTGCCATTATCATAAGGAATGTTATAAATCTGGGGCTCTCTCAGACTGTGATCATCTCTGACTGGTCGCAACATTTCTTTGATGTTACTTTGACGGCGGGAAGACTGGTCTGATTCCTTGCCTGTTCAGGTCTCTAGCTATCTTGCTAGTTGTTGCAGGGCAGAATGGAAGTCGCGCTCTTGGCATATTTGTATGGCGCCGCGTCTTGGGTTCGTCGATAGGGTTGTTACAACAACACATAGAGAACACCCGTTCCTTCTGAATAGCACCTTCAGATGATTAGTCTTGAGACCGAGATGATCCTTGTCCGAAATAGTTCTGGCTATGCGTACTAAGGTGTTCAGAATAGCTCTCTTCTGAGCTGGATGGTGAAAGCTAGTCCCGTTGGAATACGAATTGCTTTGCGTCCGTTTCTCTGCACTGCACTGCGTGCCTGCGGAGTATCGCCTCAGTTGTGCGACGCGATTCGTGATTTCCTGTCCAAAAGGTAACAGTTCGTAGCAATAGACGGAAAGTCATCGAGTAAAACAGAAGTAATATCCGTCGTTCTCCAAGGAAGTGTTATAGGCCCTCTATTGTTCCTGATCTATATCAACGACATAGAAGACAATCTGAGTAGCCGTCTTAGATTGTTTGCAGATGATGCTATCATTTACCGTCTTGTAAAGTCATCAGATGACCAAAACGAATTGCAAAATAATTTAGATAAGATATCTGTATGGTGCGAAAAGTGGCAATTGACCCTGAATAAGGAAAAGTGTGAAATTATTCACTTGAATACTAAAAGAAATCAGCTAAATTTCGATTGCGCGATAAGTCACACAAATCTGAAGGCTGTAAATTCAACTAAATACTTAGGGATTACAATTACAAATAACGTAAATTGGAAAGATCACATAGATAATATTATAAATAGAGCAAACCAAAGACCTTTAGAAGGTGCAACAGGTCTACTAAAGAGACTGCTTACACTACGCTTGTCCGCTCTATTCTGGCGTATTGCTTTGCGGTGTGGGATGCGCATCAGGTGGGACTGACGGATGACGTCAAAAAAGTACAAAGAAGGGCAGCTCGTTTCGTATTATCGCGAAATAGGGGAGATAGTGTCACAGACATGGTTGCTACTCCACACCTATCAAAACTTCTGAGTAATACTTGCGAATACCATTACAAAATCATCGTTACACCTGTACTAGGTTATGGAAGTGGGTGATACATTCCTAAAAATCGTGATAAAAGTAAACAACAGACACCAGAAATGTGATTTTTTCAGGAGAGTGAGAGGTGTTACCGGGGAAAGTGGTATAAGAGAAGGGTATATTACAAATGTAATAGATACTTTTAATTGAAACGTGAGACTTATGGAAAGCAGGAGAAGGTTTGAACGGGGCCTAATCAGTTACCGTTGGTTGCATAGTAAACACATACGCTTTATATAAAGAAATAACTTTTTAAAAATAGTCTTTTTTTAAAGAAATTGACTGTAACACAAGCTACACTGACAGCTGAAGGCCTTATAAAGAAAAAATTCAAAATTATTCGTCCGCTGAAGGCCACAAGCAATACTTCAGTACAATTAGCGGCTGAAGGCCTGAATTACAAGTGAGGAAGCCAACTACACATTGAAAATACCAGAATAATTTTTAAAGCAATCATTTTTTTAAAAGAAATTGACTGTAACATAAGCTACACTGAGGGCTGAAGCCCTCATTAATAAAGAATTCAAATTATTTGTCGGCTGAAGGCCAAGAGCAGTACTTCAGAACAATTAACGGCTGAAGACCAGAATTACGAATGAGGAAGACAATTACACGTTAAAAAATACCAAAATAATAATTTTTTAAACAATCATTAAAAGAATTGATTGTAACACAAGCTACACTGAGGGCTGAAGGCTTTATTAAGAAGAATTCCAATTATTTGTCAGATGAAGGCCACAAGCAATAGGAATAATATAAACAAAAAATTTTTGTTAAACAATTGACACGGATAAAGAAGGGAATGATCCACAGACAGTGCTCCCAGAATCGACCTGAGAAAAGCCCCTGCAGATGTGTAACCAGTGAGACAGACAGCCAAGAGTTATATTTACCTAACAGGATGGTAACTCAAACTAGGAAGACTTTAAACGCCGATCAATGCTCTTCCCAAATCCACCTAACGTGTGATAACCTGTACAACAATGGAATAATTCAAGCGTGGACGAAGTGACAGACAGCACTGCGTCTTCAGAATCTGTTTTTTAAAACATCAAAAGGCAGAAGGAACCACTACAACCAAGGTAGACCAAATAAACCACAATCCACACCGCAATCAAGGAAGCTGTCGAACTACACATCATGCCAGACAGCATCAGCAGGGCGAGGAAAAGTACACTGCCGCAAAAATAGGCTAGCCTCCAGGGCAGGTAACTGGCGTGTTAGCGTCCACTAGGCAGTAAAATGCCACTGGTTGCACTTCATCAATAATAACACAAAATTAAAAAACTAATAACAGGCAGTAGAAGATGGCTAATAGATTCCGCCAACTCGACATGTTCCACTTGTTGCTGTTTGTCGCATGGCGACCCTGCAAGCAGCAATGCCTGAACAAACGACGTGATCACCAAACAGTGGAGGTTCCACTACTGGATGAATGTTCACTCACCTCAATGCCCTGGGTCCGGTGGACAACGAGGTTGTGGCCCTCACAAAAACAGCCCCTCGATCCGGCAATGCCTGCGTGCCACCACCGGTCCCGGCATGTGCTGGCGCTGCCGGACCTCTCTGCTGCTCCATCCCAACCGAACTACCGACACACCTGACCCGGAAAAGACTTGACGTCCTTCCAAAGATAGTAAGGGTACTAGATATCGATAAACGCTGCTGCTCCTACTTGTGGACAGACAATACTAGCAAATGTAGTGGCGCCACTAAACAAAAGAAGGAAACGAGATGCCACTATCTCTGTTACACGATGCCAACCTACCAACGGCACCAACGCGAGCTACACACGGCTCAATAATATTCATAGACACATACCAAGAGTTAGTGTAGAGAGAAACCCACGTCAGGCCACCCTTCACCAGCAACCAGGAAGGACGGACCTGGGAAGACCCAGGATGAGGTGGCAGTGAAACGTGAAGACTGGACAGGCACAATCGCCTAAACCATGAAATGCAGAAGAAAGTTAAATGGGCCAAATGGCGTAAAAGCTGGAGCACATGACTGGTGGCGTGTGGTGTGGTTCGACGATTCGCTGTTTTACCTATTTTTAGGCCGGCCGTGGTGGCCGAGCGGCTCTAGGCGCTACAGTCTGGCATTTTTGCATACTATTGTCTGAATAATTACATTCAACATCCAGGTGTGTGGTTTTAAAATAGGCGTGTCAGCCCTAAAGCGGTAACCACTACAGCCGAATTTGATATCAGTGTAACTGAGACGGACGAAATAAAAAATCCAATTTTCTCTGTACCGAACAGCTGAGGACCCAATATCCCATGGAAGCAAGCCTCCAGTAAGCAAGAAATTTTTATGGATGACAGCACTCCCTGTCACCGGGCCATAATTGTTCGCAACTGGTTTCAAGAACATCATTCTGGACAATTCGAGAGAATGATTTGGTCACCAAGAACGTCCGATTTGGACACCTTAAAGCCAGTGGCCATAGTCCTCCACAAGTACAAAATCTTAAGATTTTGCATTTTGCGCAAAAGGGTCATAAGTTAAACATTCTGGAAGAAATTGAAATACTTAGGCATATGGAAGACAAAGATTTGTTTCTCCTTAACAGCCAAAATTTGACGCCAATCAGGCCTTTTTAGAAGTTATGAAATCGGTGTCATTAATGCAATCCTGGAGCTCTCGTAATTCTGCCTAAATATGAGCCCTGTTCCTCTCTGGTCTTATGTCGTCATCTTAGCCAAGCCATTAGGTTTCTTTTTTTTCTTTTTTCTTTTTTTTTTTACTCAAATAGGATACTTGCGAGTTTGTCGCTTTAAATGATGACACATTTTACACATTTCAATGAAGCTATAAAAAGGGGGGGAGGGGAGTTTACCCGCATAACGTCCGTCTTCCACGTTGGTGTGTCATTTTTAAGCCTAATAATTTTACTTGTATTTTATAAAAAAAGTGTTCTTGCTAGAATTTCTAGCCCCGAATGATGCAGTATTGAGTGTTATATGGGCGGCCTCTTTATCTGAAATTACCGTCGTGTGTTTTTAATGTTCTCGTTCTGGTGGTGTATAATACGAAAAATCTGATTATGTACTGCATCTGTATGTTGTATTATACACCTCGTTTTCTCATTGTAAATTTACCGCCTCCGTGTATATTTTACTTCGTCAACATTTTAGGATAAGTTATTGCACAGGTGTTGCCCCTAGTAATTCCATCTCATCATTGTTTTATGTGCATTACATTTATAAAGTTTTAGTGGGTATGCATTTCCAGTTTACGATCTCTCATTCTTATCACTGCTGCGTCGCAGCGCCACCTATTGAGGTAATTCTGCACTAGGCTCCAGTACTAGCACACGCTCCTGTGAACGGGAACGCGTTATGCAGACCTTGGTGCCTCCTGCGTTCATCTAGAAAAGGTAATGATTTTACTGTTTTATATTTTAAGTTTTTATTGAGTTTGACGAAGACGATGTTGGCCTGATATATTCGACGATGACCTTTGGCTACACTGACTATTCTTCTAAGAATCATGCTTTATACATGCTTATTGTGGTGTCACCGCCAGACACCACACTTGCTAGGTGGTAGCCTTCAAATCGGCCGCGGTCCGTTAGTATACGTCGGACCCGCGTGTCGCCATTGTCAGTGATTGCAGACCGAACGCCGCCACACGCCAGGTCTAGAGAGGCTTCCTAGCACTCGTCCCAGTTGTACAGCCGACTTTGCTATCGATCGTTCACTGACAAATTACGCTCTCATTTGCCGAGACGATAGCATAGCCTTCATCTACGTCATCTGCTACGACCTAGCAAGGCGCCATTATCATCTGCTATTTATCTTGTGATGCATGTACCGTCAGACCGATGTTCACCAATTACGGATTAAAGTTAAGTATTCCAGCCGCTACGTACTTTTCTTGCTAGTATAACTCCTTTAACTGTTCCAGACCTCACGCCAGCCTGCGTGAGCTTAAACGCGTGCCTTTCGGCTTCACCTCGTAGTGGCTTGGCTGTCTTTACAAGTCACAACACTTATAGGTTATCCAAGTCAATACTTGATCTGTTTATACATGCTTATACTTTATCCAAGTCCGCACAACGCGATCTCGATTCTTAAATAGATGTATTTGTTCTCTGTTTTCTACGTAGATAACCTGAAGATGCCTAAATAAGGCGAAACGCGTCGTGGAAAAATAAAAAACTAAAATTGCAACCAAGACTGTTTTTAATCAATACTGTTAAGCATTGGTTTGCTGTATGCCACATGTGGATTGGAAGAATTCCTATCGAACATTTATCGGACGTAATCGAGAGGTAAGTTCGTGCACAAAATGCTGCATCCGCAACACTTCCGCACTTATGGTCGGCTCTGGAGACACCAGGCTCAATATTTCTGCAGGTGACTTCCCACGTCTTGTTGACTCCATGCCTCGTCGAGCTGCTGCACTACGCCGCGAAAAAGGTGGTCCGACACGATAGTAAGAGGTACTCCGTGAGTTCTTTCACCTCAGTGAATTACTCTTCCTTCGTAACGCGCCACTCCCGTCCTCGAAGGTACGAGAGCCATGTTCAAAATGCTGTATGTGGCTGTTTCTGGTCTTACGAGCACACACGCATTCTACCGCAGCTCGACTGGCCGGCTTAATCATGCGATCTTACATCTTCTGGAACTGTTTGGTACAGCAGATGAAACGGCTGAATCAACATCCCAGTAATCTGGGAGCTCTACGGGACCTAACCATCAAGCAGTGGTGTCAGGTGGATTCTCGCCGAACTGAATCATTAAATAACACCTCCTATAATTGCAGGCAATTGCTCTATGTAATGAAAGTGTGGATCTCTTTATTTTCCTCTGTTAGTTTGTTTCTGTTCTATTTATCTTATACTTCGTGTTTTAATAATTTTGGTTTTTTGTTAAAGTTGCCAGCGTTCTTTGTCGGGCTTAGAAACACTGTTCCACAGTTTTATAGTGACTTTTGCCAAGGAAAATCGCCAAACAGTTGAATGTTGTGAGAAGTTATTTTATTTAGAGAACAAGTTTCGGCATCTCATTAAGTCCATCTTTAGGACCATGCCTGTCCACTCCACGTATGGACGGTCAGATATATCGAGCCATGCCTAACTAGAGCCATCAGTATCTCGATTCCGCGAATTCGTTTTTGGTGTGTTTACTCTGAAGTCTCGACAAAAACTGAGTACACCTGCAGTCCGAGAAAGTGGTCAAAATGTCATGACGTCTGCTGCGGGTATCATCTTGTCCAATGTGCTTATCTTCCACTGCCAGTGTTCAAATCACCTTCCCCCCTAGTGTATCATCTCCACACTGTTTCTAGTTAAGGATCTCGGTTGCGGCGTTACTATTTTTCGTTACTTTCATAACTAGTTGAACGTCCAGAGAACGACTGATAATCTCAGAGTAGATCCAAAGATACCCCATAACAGAAGGTAGAGCTATCGCCTACCGCGCAACGAGCAGCGCAGCTATTGGATGGGGCGCAGCTGTGCCCCGGGAGCGGCAGAGCGCGGGCCGCTAACTTGCCGAAGTGCTCCCCCGCCCGCCCCCAGAGGCTGGGCTTCCAAGTTTCGCCCAACAGCATCCGCCGAGAGGTGCCGAAGCATCGCGCCGGATGGCTCTCCGATACTTCGACAGCCGTGGCTGCCGCCTTCTCCTCAGCTACGGTGGTTGCTCCAAGCGAGCAAGCACTCTCTCCCTGCCTCACAACGAAGTCCAGTTGATAAATAAGAGAGTGTTTTTCAGTTTTCGTTCAATGCACATTTCAATGTCAGATTCGTATTTTCAGGAAGAACGACATATTTCACATCGCACTTCAGTTGTATAGTAATTGAAAAGTATAGGAAATGGCGCTTCCCACGCCCGGGTTCGATTCCCGGCGGGGTCAGGGATTTTCTCTGCCTCGTGATGACTGGGTGTTGGGTGATGTCCTTAGGTTAGTTAGGTTTAAGTAGTTCTAAGTTCTAGAGGACTGATGACCATAGATGTTAAGTCCCATAGTGCTCAGAGCCATTTGAACCATTTGAATAGGAAATGGCAATAATAACTGTATATATGGTTAGTTTCTCCCTGAGGAGGGGACTCCGCCGTAGGTAGCAGCAAATAATAGGAAAATTATCAGCTCAAGTTGCACCATGGTGTGCTTGAAAGTGAAGCATTTTAATTAAACAAGCTTCATTAACATTCTGCATGTTTATTCATATACACGTATATATTTCTCAACATAGTCACCCTGGCGATCAACACACTTCTCCCAACGAGAGACCAGTTTGTTGATTCCGTCACTGTAGAATGTTTCACTTTGCTGACAGAGCCACAACCTCACCTCTGCTTGCACCGCTTCATTAACATTAAAGTGAAGTACTCGAATGTGCTCTCCAATTGCCGGAAACAGACGCTTTCTCTTGAAAAGGAAACCTCAAGATTAGCTCCAATAAGTTTAATATTTTTCACGACAGCCACTTTGGCTTTGCTGCCATTCTGAGGTGATAAGCGTATGGCATTGGTGGCCGGGAGACCCCTCATGGGGCGGTTCGGCCGCCGCTCCACAAGTTCTTTAACGCCACTACGGCGACTTGCGAGTGAATGAAATGATGATGAAAGACACAGAACACCCAGTCATCTCGAGGCAGAGAAAATCCCTGACCCCGCCGGGAATCGAACCTGGGACCCCGTGCGCGGGAAGCGAGAACGCTACCGCAAGACCACGAGCCGCGGACGCCATTCTGGCAAGGGAACCTCCCCATCGAACCCCCCTCAGATTTAGTTATGAGCTGGCACAGTGGATAGGCCTTAAAAACTCAACACAGATCAATCGAGAAAACAGGAAGAAGTTGTGTGGAACTCTGAAAAAATAAGCGAAATATACAAAATGATTAGTCCATGTACAAGATAGGCAGCATCAAGCGTGGTGTTGGCTCAGCAGCGCCATGGTCCCGTGGTTAGCGTTAGCAGTTCCGGCACGAAAGGTCCTTGGTTCAAGCCTTCCCTCGAGTGAAACGTTTAATTTTTTCATTTTCAGACAATTCATTTGTTGCAGTTTATGTGACAAACTCTTATGTTTTCATCACTTTTTGGGAGTGATCATCACATCCACAAGAAAACCTAAATCGGGCAAGGTAGAAGAATCTTTTTACCCATTCGCCAAGTGTACAAGTTAGGTGGGTCGACAACATATTCCTGTCATGTGACGCACATGCCGTACAGTATATATCAGACGTGTTTTCCTGTGGAGGAGTCGATAGACCTATGACCTTACGATCAAATGTTTTCGGTTCCCATTGGAGAGGCACGTCCTTTCGTCTACTAATCGCACGGTTTTGCGGTGCGGTCGCAAAACACAGACACTAAACTTATTACAGTGAACAGAGACGTCAATGAACGAACGGACAGATCATAACTTTGCGAAAATAAAGAAAGAAACCTTTTCAGTCGACGGAAGACTTGAACCAAGGATCTCTCGTTCTGCAGCTGCTCACGCCAACCACGGGACTACGGCGCTGCCGGCCGGAGTGGCCGAGCGGTTCTGGGCGCTACAGTCTGGAACCGCGCGACCGCTTCGGTGGCAGGTTCGAATCCTGCCTCGGGCATGGATGTTTGTGATGTCCTTAGGTTAGTTAGGTTTAAGTAGTTCTACGTTCTAGGGGACTGATGACCTCAGAAGTTAAGTCCCATAGTGCTTAGAGCCGTTTTGAACCACGGCGCTCCTGAGCTCACACTCTCCTTGATGCTGCCTGTCTTGCACATGGCCTACTCAGTTTGTATATTTTGCTTATTTTTTTCATAGTTCCACACAACTTCTTCCTGTTTCCTCGATTGATCTGTGTTCAGTTTTTCAAGGCCTATCCACTGTGCGAACTTATAACTAAATCTAAGGGGGGTGCGATGGGGAGGTTTCGTTGTGATGTAACCTGCGAATGTAACATTGATGACACTGTCTAGATATTTAGGTTGTCCATGTGGACAATTATATATTGGAACCATACGTTACTACTTACGTCTAGTTTCATTAGACGTCCGTATTCCATCTATACAAAACTATCATTGTCTAATTCATGAGACGCGCCGAGTAGGCTGGCTGGTTCCAATGGCTCTGAGCACTATGGGACTCAACTGCTGAGGTCATTAGTCCCCTAGAACTTAGAACTAGTTAAACCTAACTAACCTAAGGACATCACAAACATCCATGCCCGAGGCAGGATTCGAACCTGCGACCGTAGCGGTCTTGCGGTTCCAGACTGCAGCGCCTTTAACCGCACGGCCACTTCGGCCGGCCGCGCCGAGTAGCCACGTGGTTTGAAGCACAATGTAACGGATCGCGCGGCCCCTGCCGCCGGAGGGTAGAGTCCTCCCCCGGGCTTAGGTGTGTGTGTTGTTCTTAGCATGAGTTAGTTTAAGTAGTATGTAAGTCTACGGAATTACAACCTCAGCATTTTGGTCCTTTAGACGTTTAGACTCTAATTCGTGGCAGTTACTTGACATGCAGTAATCATAAACGTATGAAGTAGGTTTAGACAGCTATTTGATAGTTAAAATACGATCTGACAGTTATTTGACAGTTCGTTTATTATGATGCTATAAGCTTGTAAGTATAATTAAGTAAATAACGAAAAGGTTATATTTCACTGACTGGAATTCGCTGTGATAATTTGTATTTGGTTTGAGAGACGAAGTAGTGAACGTAGCAGACGATCAAATAGGTTAAAAGACGGGGGATAGTAGAAATCCTTGGGTAACAGAAGAGATATTGAATTTAATTGATGAAAGGAGAAAATATAGAAATGCAGTAAATGAAGCAGCCAAAAAGGAATACAAACGTATCAAAAATGTGATCGACAGGAAGTGCAAAATGGCTAAGCAGGGATGGCTAAAAGACAAATGTAAGCATGTAGAGGCGCATGTCACTAGGGGTAAGATAGATACTGCCTACAGGAAAATTAAAGAGACCTTTGGAGAAAATAGAACCACTTGCATGACTATCAAGAACTCACATGCAAACCCCCCCCCCCCCCCCCCCCCCCATGAACCATGGACCTTGCCGTTGGTGGGGAGGCTTGCGTGCCTCAGCGATACAGATAGCTGTACCGTAGGTGCAACCACAACGGAGGGGTATCTGTTGAGAGGCCAGACAAACGTGTGGTTCCTGAAGAGGGGCAGCAGCCTTTTCAGTAGTTGCAAGGGCAACAGTCTGGATGATTGACTGATCTGGCCTTGTAACAATAACCAAAACGGCCTTGCTGTGCTGGTACTGCGAACGGCTGAAAGCAAGGGGAAACTACAGCCGTAATTTTTCCCGAGGGCATGCAGCTTTACTGTACGATTACATGATGATGGCGTCCTATTGGGTAAAATATTCCGGAGGTAAAATAGTCCCCCATTCGGATCTCCGGGCGGGGACTACTCAAGAGGATGTCGTTATCAGGAGAAAGAAAACTGGCGTTCTACGGATCGGAGCGTGGAATGTCAGATCCCTTAATCGGGCAGGTAGGTTAGAAAATTTAAAAAGGGAAATGGATAGGTTAAAGTTAGATATAGTGGGAATTAGTGAAGTTCGGTGGCAGGAGGAACAAGACTTCTGGTCAGGTGACTACAGGGTTATAAACACAAAATCAAATAGGGGTAATGCAGGAGTAGGTTTAATAATGAATAGGAAAATAGGAATGCGGGTAAGCTACTACAAACAGCATAGTGAACGCATTATTGTGGCCAAGATAGATATGAAGCCCACACCTACTACAGTAGTACAAGTTTATATGCCAACTAGCTCTGCAGATGACGAAGAAATTGAAGAAATGTATGATGAAATAAAAGAAATTATTCAGATTGTGAAGGGAGACGAAAATTTAATAGTCATGGGTGACTGGAATTCGAGTGTAGGAAAAGGGAGAGAAGGAAGCATAGTAGGTGAATATGAATTGGGGGACAGAAATGAAAGAGGAAGCCGCCTTGTAGAATTTTGCACAGAGCACAACATAATCATAACTAACACTTGGTTTAAGAATCATGAAAGAAGGTTGTATACATGGAAGAACCCTGGAGATACTAAAAGGTATCAGATAGATTATATAATGGTAAGACAGAGATTTAGGAACCAGGTTTTAAATTGTAAGACATTTCCAGGGGCAGATGTGGACTCTGACCACAATCTATTGGTTATGACCTGTAGATTAAAACTGAAGAAACTGCAAAAAGGTGGGAATTTAAGGAGATGGGACCTGGATAAACTAAAAGAACCAGAGGTTGTACAGCGATTCAGGGAGAGCATAAGGGAGCAATTGACAGGAATGGGGGAAATAAATACAGTAGAAGAAGAATGGGTAGCTTTGAGGGATGAAGTAGTGAAGGCAGCAGAGGATCAAGTAGGTAAAAACACGAGGGCTAGTAGAAATCCTTGGGTAACAGAAGAAATACTGAATTTAATTGATGAAAGGAGAAAATATAAAAATGCAGTAAGTGAAACAGGCAAAAAGGAATACAAACGTCTCAAAAATGAGATCGACAGGAAGTGCAAAATGGCTAAGCAGGGATGGCTAGAGGACAAATGTAAGGATGTAGAGGCCTATCTCACTAGGGGTAAGATAGATACCGCCTACAGGAAAATTAAAGAGACCTTTGGAGATAAGAGAACGACTTGTATGAATATCAAGAGCTCAGATGGAAACCCAGTTCTAAGCAAAGAAGGAAAAGCAGAAAGATGGAAGGAGTATATAGAGGGTCTATACAAGGGCGATGTACTTGAGGACAATATTATGGAAATGGAAGAGGATGTAGATGAAGATGAAATGGGAGATATGATACTGCGTGAAGAGTTTGACAGAGCACTGAAAGACCTGAGTCGAAACAAGGCCCCCGGAGTAGACAATATTCCATTGGAACTACTGACGGCCGTGGGAGAGCCAGTCCTGACAAAACTCTACCATCTGGTGAGCAAGATGTATGAAACAGGCGAAATACCCTCAGACTTCAAGAAGAATATAATAATTCCAATCCCAAAGAAAGCAGGTGTTGACAGATGTGAAAATTACCGAACTATCAGCTTAATAAGTCACAGCTGCAAAATACTAACACGAATTCTTTACAGACGAATGGAAAAATTAGTAGAAGCCAACCTCGGGGAAGATCAGTTTGGATTCCTTAGAAACACTGGAACACGTGAGGCAATACTGACCTTACGACTTATCTTAGAAGAAAGATTAAGGAAAGGCAAACCTACGTTTCTAGCATTTGTAGACTTAGAGAAAGCTTTTGACAATGTTGACTGGAATACTCTCTTTCAAATTCTAAAGGTGGCAGGGGTAAAATACAGGGAGCGAAAGGCTATTTACAATTTGTACAGAAACCAGATGGCAGTTATAAGAGTCGAGGGACATGAAAGGGAAGCAGTGGTTGGGAAGGGAGTAAGACAGGGTTGTAGCCTCTCCCCGATGTTGTTCAATCTGTATATTGAGCAAGCAGTAAAGGAAACAAAAGAAAAATTCGGAATAGGTATTAAAATTCATGGAGAAGAAATAAAAACTTTGAGGTTCGCCGATGACATTGTAATTCTGTCAGAGACAGCAAAGGACTTGGAAGAGCAGTTGAATGGAATGGACAGTGTCTTGAAAGGAGGATATAAGATGAACATCAACAAAAGCAAGACAAGGATAATGGAATGTAGTCTAATTAAGTCGGGTGATGCTGAGGGAATTAGATTAGGAAATGAGACACTTAAAGTAGTAAAGGAGTTTTGCTATTTGGGGAGCAAAATAACTGATGATGGTCGAAGTAGAGAGGATATAAAATGTAGGCTGGCTATGGCAAGGAAAGCGTTTCTGAAGAAGAGAAATTTGTTAACATCCAGTATTGATTTAAGTGTCAGGAAGTCATTTCTGAAAGTATTCGTATGGAGTGTAGCCATGTATGGAAGTGAAACATGGACGATAAATAGTTTGGACAAGAAGAGAATAGAAGCTTTCGAAATGTGGTGCTACAGAAGAATGCTGAAGATTAGATGGGTAGATCACATAACTAATGAGGAAGTATTGAATAGGATTGGGGAGAAGAGAAGTTTGTGGCACAACTTGACCAGAAGAAGGGATCGGTTGGTAGGACATGTTCTGAGGCATCAAGGGATCACCAATTTAGTATTGGAGGGCAGCGTGGAGGGTAAAAATCGTAGAGGGAGACCAAGAGATGAATACACTAAGCAGATTCAGAAGGATGTAGGTTGCAGTAGGTACTGGGAGATGAAAAAGCTTGCACAGGATAGAGTAGCATGGAGAGCTGCATCAAACCAGTCTCAGGACTGAAGACCACAACAACAACACATGGAAACTCAGTTCTAAGCTAAGAAGGGAAAGCAGAAAGGTGGAAGGAGTATATAGAAGGTATAAACAAGGGCGATGTACTTGAGAACAATATTATGGAAATGCAACAGGATGTAGATGAAGATGAAATGGGAAATATGACAGTGCATGAAGAGTTTGACAGAGCACTGAAAGACCTAATTCGAAACAAGGCCCCGGGAGTAGACAACATTCCATTAGAATTACTGACAGCCTTGGCAGACCAGGCCTAACAAAACGCTACCATCTGGTGAGCAAGATGTATGAGACAGGCGAAATACCCTCAGACTTCAAAAAGAATATAACAATTCCAATCCCAAAGAAAGCAGGTGTTAACAGGTGTGAAAATGATCGAACTATCAGTTTAATAAGCCACGGCTGAAAAATACTAACACGAATTGTATACAGACGAATGGAAGAACTGGTAGAAACCGACCTCGTGGAAGATCAGTATGGATTCCATAGAAATGTTGGACCACGTGAGGCAATACTGACCCTACGACTTATCTTAGAAAATAGATTAAACCTACGTTTATAACATTTGTAGACTTAAAGAAAGCTTTTGACAATGTTGACTGAAATACTCTCTTTCAAATTCTGAAGGTGGCAGGGGTAAAATGCAGGGAGCGAAAGACTATTTACAATTTATACAGAAACCAGATGGAAGTGATAAGAGTGGAGGGGCATGAAAGGGAAGCAGTGGTTGGGAAGGGAGTGAGACAGGGTTGTAGCCTCTCCCCCATGTTATTCCATCTGTATATTGAGAAAGCAGTAAAGGAAACAAAAGAAAAATTCGGAGTAGGAATTAAAATCCATGGAGAAGAAATAAAAACTTTGAGGTTCGCCGATGACATTGTAATTCTGTCAGGGACAGCAAAGGACCTGGAAGAGCAGTTGAACGGAATGGACAGTGTCTTGAAAGGAGGATATAAAATGAACATCAACAAACGCAAAACGAGGATAATGGAATGTAGTCGAATTAAGTCGGGTGATGCCGTGGGAATTAGATTAGGAAATGAGACACTTAAAGTAGTAAAGGAGTTTTGCTATTTGGGGAGCAAAATAACTGATGATGGTCGAGGTAGAGAGGATATAAAATGTAGACTAGCAATGGCAAGGAAAGCTTTTCTGAAGAAGAGAAATTTGTTAGCATCAAGTGTAGATTTAAGTGTCAGGAAGTCGTTTCTGAAAGTATTTGTATGGAGTGTAGCCATATTGAAGTGAAACGTGGACGATAAATAGTTTAGACAAGAAGAGAATAGAAGCTTCCGAAATGTGATGGTACAGAAGAATGCTGAAGATTAGATGGGTAGATCACATAACTAATGAGGTGGTATTGAATAGAACTGGAGAGAAGAGAAATTTGTGGCACAACATGACTAGAAGAGGGGATCGGTTGGTAGGGCATATTCTGAGGCATGAAGGGATCAGCAATTTAGTGTTGTAAGGCAGCGTGGAAGGTAAAAATCGTAGAGGGAGACCAAGAGATGAATGCATTAAACAGATTCAGATTGACGTAGGTTGCAGTAGGTAGTGGCAGATGAAGAAGCTTGCACAGGATAGAGTAGCATGAAGATCTGCATCAAACCAGTCTCTGGACTGAAGGCCACAACAAAACATTTTCTGTTGCGAACAACTTATACCCCTTTTTGTTTTGTTGTATGTCAATAAATATTACAGATAATCTATACACTGAAGTGACAAAAGTAATAGGACAGCTATATGCACATATACGGATGGCGGTAATACTGCGAACACAAGGCAAAAAAGGGCAGTGCGTCGACGCAGCTTTCCTTAATCTCAAATTGTTTCCGACTTGATTATGGTTGCACGACGGGAATTATACTTTGAACGTGAAATGTTAGTTGGAACTAGACGTATGGGACATTCCATTTTGGAAATCGTTAGGGTTTAACATTCCGAGATTTACAATGACAATGGTGTGCCGGTAATGTCAAATTTCAGGCATTACCTCACACCATTGAGAAGGCCGTGGCTAAGGGCCTTCATTTAACGACCGATGGCAGCACTAACAGACAAACAACACCATATCGAATAACCACAGAAATCAATGCGGATCTGTTAGGAAAGTGCGGCGAAACTTGGCATTAATGGGCTATGGTAGCAGACGACGGAAGCAAGTGTCTTTTCTGAGTACACCACATCGCGTGCAGCGCCTCTCCTTGGCTTGTGACCATATCGTTCGACCATATCGTTTGGACCCCAGACGACTGGAAAACCGTGGCTTGATTTCAGTTGGTAAGAGCTGATGGCAGGGTTCGAGTTTCGCGTAGGCCTTTAAAAGCCATGGACCGAAGTTGTCAACAAGGCACTCTGCTAAGATGGTGGTAGCTCCATACTGTTGTGGCTGTGTTTACATGGAGTGGACTGGGTCCCCTGGACAGCTGAACGTATTATAGACGAAATGGTTATGTTCGGCTACTTGAAGACCATCTGGCCCCATTCATGGATTTCATGTTCCCAAATACCGATGGAATTTTTATGCATGACAGTTCGCCATGTCACAGGGCCACTATTGTTGAAGAACGTTCTAGACAATTGTAGCGAAAGATTTTGCCTCCCAGATCGCCAGAGATGAACCACAGGGAAATTTATGGGACGTGGTAGAGGGGGTCAGTATGTGCACAAAATGATGCACCGGCCACACTTTCACAATTATGGACGGCTGTAGAGCCAGCACGGCTCAATATTTCTGGAGGGGAGTTCCACCAACTTGTTGAGTCCATACCACACGAGTTTGCTGCACTACGCCGGGTAAGAGGAGTTCCGACACATGAGGCACGCAGTGACTTCCGTCACCTCAGTGTTTTTTTTATGATCTGTGTGTTCGTTTAGTATATTGTGTGGATTGTCTCTCGTACATATACGTATCTCCTAGTCTTCCAATATGTTGACAGAGTGCTCTTTGGATTTTCTGTATAGTGTTTGTAATGCACACTCAATTTTCTCGGCTGTGTGGTGTTGGCTTTTTAGATGTAAAAAGAAGCTAGACTGACTACTGTCGCAGTTTCCGGTGCGTTCTTTGAATCTGATCTTAAAATGACCTGTTTGGGCAACATAGAAAATATTACAGTCATCACAAGTGATTTTCTATATTCGTGGATTTGGTGCATCCTGAGATTTAGATATTTCTTCAATGTAATCTCAAAATACACGAATTGGGGACATACAAAATCTCTTCCGATAACTGCAATAATATCTATATCGCCCAAATAGGACGAAATTTTAACATCAGATTCAAAGAACCCCAGAAAGAGCGACAGTAATTAGTTAAGTTTTTTTAGGTTTAAAAAACCAACAATAGGCTGAAAATCTGTTATAAATAGTACATAGAATATAGAAGGAACTCGTTATGAACATATTTGAAGAACTGGAGATATGTACCCATATACCTAGGAGAGACTATCCACACAAAGTAATAAGTGAACACACAAAACTATGAACATATCTATTACCTGAAAACTTCATTGACATACTAGAAAACGAAAAGAGATAGCAAGCAAGCTATCGTTTCGGCCTGCTATGGACCACGAAGATTTTATCTCATCCCTGATTGTGTTTTCCTCTTTTACCAGTAGATTTTTCATTTTGGCTGACTGTGCTCCTTTAGCCGGCCGGAGTGGCCGAGCGGTTCTAGGCGCTACAGTCTGGAGCCGCGCGACTGCTACGGTCGCAGGTTCGAACCCTGCCTCGGGCATGGATGTGTCTGATGTCCGTAGGTTAGTTAGGTTTACGTAGTTCTAAGTTCTAGGGGACTGACCACCTCAGAAGTTAAGTCCCATAGTGCTCAGAGCCATTTGCAGGCAGGACGTGGAACTGGCGCAGTAAGCGACATAAGGTTTTTAGTAATTTTGACTTTTTCTCTGAAAACTTCTCGATCCTGAATGTCATCAAATGAAATTTCAGCTTCTTGTAAATCCTTTTTAATTTGGCTTGCCCATTTTGAATAAGATTTTGTTTCTGAAATTGATGAATGTATGCGATGAGTAAGTCTTTGCGGGTTCATTCTTTCCAGATGACCAAAAAACATCGTTCTACGCTTCCTCATGCTGGTAACAATGTCATCTGTATGTTCGTATAATTCACAGTTGTGTCTTCGGCGGAACTTTCCGTTTTCTTTGATAGGGCCAAGGATTTTCCTCAAAATTTTCCGGTCTTTTATTTCAAGTTTTCGTAGTGGTCCTTTCTTCGTCATGTTTAAACATTCTGATGTATACATAGCTGACGGTCTAATTACGGTGTTATAATGACAAAGTTTTACGTTTAAAGACAGGCTTTTGCTTTTGTATAAGTCTTTACACAGGTGAAAAGCACCTTCTAGTTTCAAACACCTACTTTCAACACTGCTTTTTCTGAACCGTCAGGTGTAATTATTTCTCCAAGATATTTAAATTTCTTCGACTACTTGATTTTCTCTTGTTGTATTTCAATGTGAGGAGGAGCATGTTTGATGTTTGTGATGAATTCAGTTTTGTTAAATTCTATTTTTAGGCCAGTCTTAGCAGCGATTGATTGTAGACTGGGCATTTGAACCTTAGCTTCGTCAGTATTATTTGCAATTATTTGTAACGAAAAGAGATAGTATATGTGGACAACAAAACATATTCAAATCAAAGTCATATTTCAAAGCAAAATCGAGTAAGTGAAATATAACATTATCGTTGCTTAGCTAATTATATTTTGCAAACATACACATCACAGTGAACGAACTGCGAAATAAATGTCGTATCGTACTTTAAAGTAAACGAATTATCAAATATCTGTGAAAACCTATTCCAGACGTATATAATTATTACGTAGCATTTAATCATTACGGATTAAACAATGTCAGTTTACTATAGATGCAATATGGACGTCATATCGAACTGCATGTAAGTACTGATATACAATTCCATTGTATAATTATCCACATGTATAACAACCATACATGTAGACGTTTCCTTTCCAAAATTTCATTATAAGGTGTAGTATACTGCGGGCCCAATCGAACGAAAAAGAAGGTGCACTTTTGTTTTACGGATGAAGATGGTGAACCCAATTTTTATCGCCTGTCACAGTGTTATCAAGCAACTCATAACTCTTACGCTCAAAACTAAAAAGAAATTGTCGACACATGTCCACGCCAGGAGCGAGTATTCGACGCATTCACCGTGCACGCAGGTTTCTGTAGCGTAGTTCTGCAATAATGACCTGTACAGGCTCGGGTAATATGTCACTCTTACATAAAAGCTGTGTCTGCGTTATCCGACGGTTTTCTCTGGTGCATTCATCACCCCGATTCCCAAGAGTGTCGTCGGTTGTGGTACCCGTCTGTGCACTCCGAGCTCTGTCACACACGTTCAGGTTAGCACCACGGTTTTCTTCATTACGAGCACAAACAACCCAACGTCGCACATTACTTACATCGATACAATTATCACCATACACAGCTTACATTGTTGAAAGAATTTCAATTGGAGGCACGTTTCCTGCGGTTAGAGACTCGATTACAGCACACTGTTTCTCACTCACCGACGCAATTACGTAACACACCGCTATGTTACGTGGTACAGTTGGGAGCACTCTAGCGGCAGAGGTTTGCAACTCGTCACAGCGAGGCGGGAAGTCCACCGAGTAATGCACAAGACGTGAATAGCTCAACCGGTATTGAGAACAGAATAAAAAATTCGGTGGTATTACAGGGTTATTACAAATGATTGAAGCGATTTCACAGCTCTACAATAACTTTATTATTTGACATATTTTCACAATGCTTTGCACACACATACAAAAACTCAAAAAGTTTTTTTAGGCATTCACAAATGTTCGATATGTGCCCCTTTAGTGATTCGGCAGACATCAAGCCGATAATCAAGTTCCTCCGACACTCGGCGCAGCATGTCCTCATCAATGAGTTCGAAAGCATCGTTGATGCGAGCTCGCAGTTCTGGCACGTTTCTTGGTAGAGGAGGTTTAAACACTGAATCTTTCACATAACCCCACAGAAAGAAATCGTGTGGGGTTAAGTCGGGAGAGCGTGGAGGCCATGACATGAATTGCTGATCATGATCCCCACCACGACCGATCCAACGGTTTTCCAATCTGCTGTTTAAGAAATTCCGAACATCATGATGGAAGTGCGGTGGAGCACCATCCTGTTGAAAGATGAAGTCGGCGCTGTCGGTCTCCAGTTGTGGCATGAGCCAATTTTCCAGCATGTCCAGATACACGTGTCCTGTAACGTTTTTTTCGCAGAAGAAAAAGGGGCCGTAAACTTTAAACCGTGAGATTGCACAAAACACGTTAACTTTTGGTGAACTGCGAATTTGCTGCACGAATGCGTGAGGATTCTCTACCGCCCAGATTCGCACATTGTATCTGTTCACTTCAGCATTAAGAAAAAATGTTGCTTCATCACTGAAAACAAGTTTCGCACTGAACGCATCCTCTTCCATGAGCTGTTGCAACCGCGCCGATAATTCAAAGCGTTTGACTTTGTCATCGGGTGTCAGGGCTTGTAGCAATTGTAAACGGTAAGGCTCATGTTTTATCCTTTTCCGTAAGATTTTCCAAACCGTCGGCTGTGGTACGTTTAGCTCCCTGCTTGCTTTATTCGTCGACTTCCACGGGCTACGCGTGAAACTTGCCCGCACGCGTTGAACCGTTTCTTCGCTCACTGCAGGCCGACCCGTTGATTTCCCCTTACAGAGGCATCCAGAAGCTTTAAACTGCGCATACCATCGCCGAATGGAGTTAGCAGTTGGTGGATCTTTGTTGAACTTCGTCGTGAAGTGTCGTTGCACTGTTATGACTGACTGATGTGAGTGCATTTCAAGCACGACATACGCTTTCTCGGCTCCTGTCATCATTTTGTCTCACTGCGCTCTGGAGCGCTCTGGCGGCAGAAACCTGAAGTGCGGCTTCAGCCGAACAAAACTTTATGAGTTTTTCTACGTATCTGTAGTGTGTCGTGACCATATGTCAATGAATGGAGCTACAGTTAATTTATGAAATCGCTTCAATCATTTGTAATAGCCCTGTACTTCTCAACGCACACTTGTAATAGAGAAATGTGGCTGACTTTAATATTATAGTATAAGCGACGTGCGATGTCAGCGCAGAAACTACCGCGGCAGCTTTTGATCTAACAGCTGTCAGCAACAGGTTTGCATTCGACCAGTCAGTTATGAGCAAGCAGTGTTCAGCAGTTAAGTGCAGCCATGGTGTGTTAACGACATTGTGTCACAAATCGCAGTGAAGCAACGAACTGAACATCTCTAAAACAAGTGTTCAAGCCATTTTTCAGGATGTTTTGAAGAAGAGGAAAGTGTATGCAAAGTTTGTCCCACGGATCTTGACTGCCAAACACACACACACACACTCACACGCACACACGCACACACGCACACACGCACACACACACACACACACACACACACACACACATATACAGGAAACCGGTGCGTGGATGAGAGCCATGCTTAATTGTTTTCTGGAAAAAATCATTACGGGTGACGAGACTTAGTGTTTCCGATAAGAACATCGCACAAACACAGAAGATGGTGCAAATGTAACGTGCAAGCTGAACAAAATCCCTAAGAAGTGCTTTTCTAAGAGTTCTACGTGGTTGTACCAATGTTCTTTTCAAGTGTTGAGAGACTATTAGAACATCTGAAGCATTAAAATTACCATCTTAACCTTTCACCGTTTTCCATTACTTCAGTCTCGAAACTTTTTTGAATGATGCCATAGGTTTTATATCACTTGACGATGTAGTTATCTGAAGCCAGAAAGGGTCTACGCGATTAACGTAAGAACTGACGAACACAAAGTAGAAAAAACCAAGGACAAAGAAGAACGTCCTTTGTGTTTTCGTTGTCGAGGTTATTACAGGTTTAGCTACAACGTCTTTCGGTAGGAATGCTCTAGTAATTCCCAGACAGCTTTTTAAGAAACTATCTTAGTATTTTCATATACAGCACTGATGTAATAATAATGGTAATAATTTCACGTGGCTCACTGGCGTGGTGCAAGTCTTTCAACTGGACGCCACTTCGGCCACTTGCGTCTCCCTAACCTCCACAGTCGTCCAACTGGATACAGGAGACCTACATTTTAATGTGAAATCCGGAGCACGTCGTTTCTGGTGACTCTTCGTATCGTTGAGCGGTGAATGCTACGTTAAAACGCAGATTGAAAAGTCCGTGGTCCGAATGGGATACAATTCCACGAGAATGACGAAGTAATGCATTTTCCCTTTTTTTTTCGTTCGTTTGTTCTGTGACTGGCATGATGACATCCTTTCCTCTACCAATCTTTCCTGTCAGAGTAGGACGCCCTCAATTATTCCTTGGATATGTTCCAATCTCTGTCTTCTCCCGCAGTTTCAACATCTTCAGTACCACGTCAGTTACTTCCTGGTGGCTTAACACACATCCTATCATCCTGCCCTTTCTCGCTGTCAGTGTTTACTACATTTTCCATCGATTGTGCGCAGAAGCGCCTCATTTCATATCTTATTACCCATTTCATTTTCATCATTCTTCTATACCACGAAATCTCAGACAATGAAACTGTAGATGGCTTCATTATTTTAGGACAAGTTATAAAACAGATCTGAAAGCGGTCATTGCCGAATGAAACCGGTAGTCTAAAGACCAAAAGTTTTGTGATCACAGGCAGAAACAAAAGACATTCGTTCTACACTTTCTAGATCACTATTTTAATCAACAACCATGTCGCAACTTGTGAAACATTACATACACTTCGATCCTCTTCCGTCCCGATTCACTTCCATAGAATACTGTAATCTAAACGTGCATTGGCATACACGTCTTCCCCAAATTGTGTCTGAAGTGTGACAGCAGCCGATTCCTTTCGGCCAGGAATGCCCTCTTCGCCTGTACTAGTCTGCTTTTTAAGTCATCTGTTTTTTACTTCGAAGGTAGCAGAACTGCTTCAAGACTGCTGTACTTCTTGTACTATTTGGTCACAAATTTCGATTGGAAAATTCCTCAATAATTTCATTTTTGCTACTCCTGATTGTTTCATCTTTCTGTGGTTTACTATCTCTCCATATTCTGTGTTCAACAGGCTGTTCATTCCATTTAATATGCCCTGAAGTTCTTCTTTGCTACCATTAGCGATTGCAGTCTCGCCAGCGAATATTTCATAACTCTCCTCAAGTCTGAAAGTATGTCTGCTTTCGTATACATTCGATTTGCTAACTTGAACAGTGGTTTCTTTGCCATTTGCCCCATTGATTTTAGTAAATACTACGCACGCAGTTCGACAATTTTCCGACAGTACAGAGCCGGTTATGAACGTACGCACATTCGACAAGAGGAAGGAAACGCAAAATGACGACAAGCAAGGGTTAGCAGAGATTCATGTCTCTGTAAAAATACCTATGAGCGAAGCATACAGCTACTACGGTCACACATTAGCAAAAGATCTGGCACAGAACCTCAGAAAAAAATTGGTCTTAGGTAAAATCGCTACGCAGGTCTACGGTTTCAATTCAGTGTGGCAGTTGAAGATAGCAAAACGAGACCTGAACTTTGAAATTTCACGTCCAATACATCGTTCACACAGGAGAATCCTACAAGCATATCGTCATTTGACCATCGGAGAGACTCCCGTATTGGCGACATAGCAATAAGCATACCTGGCATAGAGAAACAACTGAAAGATTTGAAAGCAAATAAATCACCAGGTCTTAATGGAAACAAGTTCAATTTTATTAAGAGTATTCTACGGCATTGGCCCCTTACCTAGCTAGCATTTATCGTGAATCTCTCGCCCAGCACAAAGTCCCAAGCGACCGGAAAAAAGTGCAGGTGACTCTAGTACATAAGTAGAGTAAAAGAACAACCTCACAAAATTACAGACTAATATCCTTAACCCTGTTCGCTGCAGAATCCTTGAACATATTCTCAGTTCGAATACAATAAACTTTCTTGAGACTGAGAAGCTCATGTCCATGAATCAGCACGGTTTTAGAAAGCATCAATAGTGCCAAACTCAGCTTGCCCTTTTCTATATCTCTAGATTTCCGGAAAGCATTTGACACGGGGCCTCATTGTAGGCTGGTAATGAAGGTACGAGCATATGGAATAAGTTCACAGATATGTGGGTGGCTCGAAGTCTTTTTAAACAACAGAACCCAGTATGTTGTCCTCGAGGGTATCGTCAGCAGTGCGCCAAAGAAGTGTGATAGGACAGTTGTTGTTCTCTACATACATAAATGATTTGGGGGACAGTTTGGCCAGCAGTCTGCGGTTGTTTGCTGATTTATTTATTTATCGTATCCAAGACATCACCATTTTACAAAAAAAATTATATTACAATGCAAGAGAAGCAGTTATAATACAATAGTACATGGTTATAAGGTAAATTAACTACAATAATATAGGAAAGTATGTAACATATAATGATAAGCGCTAAGGATGCGAAACAGAGCGATTTTCATATCCCACGTGAAGCCCAATACACTGCAGCTTGAATAGCCTTGTCATTTGCTTCAAATAGGTCTTGAGTCGAACACGGGTTGTTTAGTTTCCTGCAGACCAGTAGGTGTTGTGGGTCTTGCTGTTCTCCACACTCGCAGGGCTCGTCTGCACTGATGTAGCCTCATTTTTCCAAGTTTGCTCTGCATCTTGATACGCCTGTTCGTAGTCTATTCAGGGCTTTCCAGGTCGTATATGGGAGTTCAGAGCCAGCTGTGGGTTCTTCCCTGGGGCTATTCCCTGGTCTTCCTGGGTCCACATTGTACCACAGCTCTTCTCGTCGTGCTCTAGGCGATAAAAGAGTTGCTTCAGTTGTTCGTAGTAAACTCTTCCTTGATTTAAGTCGGCGAGGTTGAAGATTGTATCCGAACATTGGATGCCTAGGGTCTGTCTCCTGTTTACGTTTCTCGATTTCTGCGGCAGTCCTTCTTCTGGTGTCTGGCGGGGCTATGCCCATGAGGTGGTACAGCTGCTTTGTGGGAGTTGGGCGGAGGCATCCTGTCACGATGCGTCCAGTCTCATTCAATGCTATATTTGCTTGTTCAGCGTGGGTGGAACTTTGCCAAACGGGTTCCGAGTACTCCGCAGTGGAGAAACATAAAGCTAAAGCTGACGTGCGGAGAACTGTAGGTTGCGCTCCCCATCTGCTATTTGTTAGCTTGCGGGTGATGTTGTTCCTGGTGATGGTGACGTGGGTATACGGTGTGTGAAAGTTGAGCGACTGTAAGTAGATACAAGAGGACATAGACCAAACTTATAATTGTGATCAATGGCAGCTAGCCCTATTTGTGGAAAAATGTAAGTTAATGCGGATGTCCTGCTTGAGACAGTCAAGTCGTTTTAACAGATGGGTGTGACGTTGCAAAGCGATGTAAGATGGAACGAGTATGTGAGAACCGTGGTAGGGACGGCGAACGGTCAACTTCGGTTTATTGGGAGAATTTTACGAAAGAGTGGTTCACCTGTAAAGGAGACCGCATATAGGACGCTGATGCGACCTATTCTTGAATACTGCTCGCGTGTTTGGGATCCTTACCATGTCAGATTGAAGGAAGACATCGAAGCAATTCAGAGGCGGGCTGCTAGGTTTGTTGCCGGTAGGTTGGAACAAAACATGCTACGGAGATGCTTCGGGAACTCAATTGGGGACCTCTGGAGCGATCGGTTCAAATGGTTCAAATGGCTCTGAGCACTATGCGACTTAACTTCTGAGGTCATCAGTCGCCTAGAACTTAGAACTAATTAAACCTAACTAACCTAAGGACATCACACACATCCATGCCCAAGGCACGATTCGAACCTGCGACCGTAGCGGTCACACGGCTCCAGACTGCAGCGCCTAGAACCGCACGGCCACTCCGGCCGGCTCTCTGGAGGGAAGCTGACTGTCTTTTCTAGGAACACTATTGAGAAAATTTAGAGAATCGGGATTTGAATCAGACTGCCGAACGGCTCTACTGGACCACGAAGATAAGATGCGAGAAATTAGCTCTCATATAGAGGCGTATAGACATTCGTTTTTCCCTCGCTCTATTTGCGAGTGGAACAGGAAAGGAAATGCCCAGTAGTGGTAGAGCGTACCCTCCGCCACGCACCGTACAGTGGCTTGCGGAGTATCGATGTAGATGTAAACGTAAACAACAGTGTATGTGCTCTTTCTGATGTATTTGACTCCTCTGTGCCTTGCTGGTACTGTTATGGCAATTATTTCAGTGCACTTAGTAATACATGGGAGTGTCTTTTCTGTGATTTTACCTCCATATATGCAATGGCGAGATGGCAATGTCCCACATATAGCGGCTTTGCAGTTCACATACATGGTGATCTGAAGATTAAAATATAACTTTGCAGAAACTACTAATCAGGATATGTATCATCTACCATCTGGACGAAAAGAAAAAGAAATAAAAAAAATTGGATGCTTTTTTATATTAATGTAAAGAACACTTTCCTTCTGACAATGTCAGCATTAAAAATATTTTTTTGTGTTGCATCTATTTTTTTAAATTTTCGTACAGCTGCACACTGTACCTCTGTCAACTGCACTGCTCTCCCATGACCCAGCGAAGCTACTGGGAATCGCAACCACCGTACTAGATGGAACCTGCCCATGCACCATCACTTCACCAGCGAGCTCCTCCATTGTAAACCGCACTGCGCCAGGCACATATCTCACAGCCATGACTGAAACAACACACAGGAAAACAAGACATGGCCTGATATTTATTTTCTAGTACTATCAGGAAGCATCCACGCTAGCACATCACGTAAACACACTCTGCTATCAACTGTTGCAGAGGATTTAGGTGGAGTTGGGTCTGGACTAGGGTTTGTACAGAGGTAATTTAACATTTATTTTATTTAACACCAGCTGAATAGAAATACAGTTTCACTTATGTAAAATATTTCTGTAGTTTGTAGAGGTCTTAATCAGGGCTCCACATAATCGATACAAAAACGCCTTAAATAAAATAAAAAAAATAAAATTCAACCTTTGTCCTAATATACATGTCTGGCCAACAACATAATAGCCATAACCATTCAACATACCTGAGAGAACTCCAGCAGTAAAACATACGACGGCAAAACAACTTTCATTCTTAACCAGGATCATAACTCATAATTTTGAGTAGGTATACTGCTACCGTCAACAGATATCTAGATAGCTACAATTACAAGCTATACTCAGCTCTCTACCAACTATCAGTGCCCTATATATTGATAACAACAATACAGCCGGCCGGAGTGGACGAGAAGTTCTAGGCGCTTCAGTCTGGAACCGCGCGTCTGCTACGGTCGCAGGTTCGAATCCTGCCTCGGGCATGGATGTGTGTGATGTCCTTAGGTTATTTAGGTTTAAGTAGTTCTGAGTTCTAGGGGACTGACGACCTTGGCAGTTAAGTCTCATAGTGCTCAGAGCCATTTTTGAACAACAATAGCCGCCCGCGGTGGTCTCGCGGTTAAGGCGCTCAGTCCGGAACCGCGCGACTGCTACGGTCGCAGGTTCGAATCCTGCCTCGGGCATGGATGTGTGTGATGTGGTGGTGGTGGTGGTTAGTGTTTAACGTCCCGTCGACAACGAGGTCATTAGAGACGGAGCGCAAGCTCGGGTTAGGGAAGGATTGGGAAGGAAATCGGCCGTGCCCTTTCAAAGGAACCATCCCGGCATTTGCCTGAGACGATTTAGGAAAATCACGGAAAACCTAAATCAGGATGGCTGGAGACGGGATTGAACCGTCGTCCTCCCGAATGCGAGTCCAGTGTGCTAACCACTGCGCCACCTCGCTCGGTGTGTGTGATGTCCTTAGGTTAGTTAGGTTTAAGTAGTTCTAAGTTCTAGGGGACTGATGACCACAGATGTTAAGTCCCATAGTGCTCAGAGCCATTTGAACCATTTTGAACAACAATACAAACAATGGATTGTTTATGTAGACCAAATAACAAGATGAATCTCTGCAGAATTGTCCCAACAAGTGGGTTACATTCGAAAGGTTGTTTAAACAAGCACTTTAGGATTAATGTAATTAATCACATCCAAAGTGTGTAGTTAACTAGCTGATTTACTGTCGTCCAGTCCTCACACACCCACACTCCTCTGTGCATCAACAAACAACCACGAATTTTCTTTCACTCGACACCACAGACTTCTGTGCAGAATGTTGTTGCTAGAAAATAAACGAAATCCTGTTCATGTGAGAGACAGTACAATGCATCAACCGTAAAACCATCTTGCAACAGTCAGTTCCAAAAGCACTCTGGTAATGTTCTTCCTGCTATGCAGAAGCCCCTTTCTCTGTGTAGATGGGGATCGCTGTTTATCTGGCAGGGAACGTCCACCATCCTCTTGTGTCCACATAGCTGCCGCACCTCACACAGGCTGTGGTGTAATGCCGACAGAGCGCAACGCACCAGATTTTTGAGTCCCTCATGCATGGCTCTGCTCAGAACACGCTCGTTCGTCTCCGTGAAACCAATGACTACCCCCACACCTTCAAGACCAGCCTGCCATTACGGATACCACACCGATCTGGCCGCTGGGGATGCGTCACAGAGTTGCCCATTGCTACCATCGCATCGACGGCACTGTTCTCCTGAAGACGTTGCTAACTCCACTTGCTCCAGCTGATTGACTACTCCGCCAACCATCCTTGTCACCATCTCGGCCACGGCGCAGCTAAGGGCAATTTGTCTGCGTCGTGTGCCCTCTCTTGGCTGCTGCATTACACACAACTCAAAATGTCTCTGGAGATGAGAAATCATCTGTGCTACTGGATACTGCACACCACTTATCATTATTTACACCTTTATGCAGGCTGAACTTTCGCCATAATAATTCCTCATGAACAGCCGTTTTGTATGTGAAATGTCAACGCTTTTTACTAGTTTTCCGTCTGGTCTGATGCGATTCACCAAGTCGTCGTTTCTCGTGCCTACATTTTCGTATCAGATTATCAGTATAGCACTTGCACCCAAATTTCTCAATTATCTGTTGAATTTATTCTAACCCCGATCTTCCCTATGGTTTGTTTCTTCTACTGCTGTCTTTAGTACTATGGAACTTCTTTCCTGGGGTCTTAACAAAGTCCTATCGCCCTGTCCCTTTTTCCACCCGATGTTTTCCACATATTCATTATGCGGTTGGGACTGTTTTACTATAAATAATCTGTCCCATCTTCTATTCAATGTTTTCCACATATGCGGTTTGGACCTTTTTATTATAAAAATCTTAACTTTTGTTATAACCACTAACTTTCCAATACAAAAAAGGTAAAATGTGTCAAAAAAAATTTCCACATATTCCTTTCCTTGTTTATTCTGTGGAGGATAGTATATTTTCTTATCGGTCAACTTAATTTTCAGTTAATGTAATGTTTACAATCAAGTTTTCCTACAATTAAGCTTTCCGCACCAGTCACTACGCGTTTCTATAGTTCACACTGTCATCTTCAGGTGGAGAATTCTGATGATCGAAACGTGTAGTAGTATAACAAGTGACTGATAGAAAATACTAACTTGTTTTAATTATCAGTCGCAGTCCTCGTGATGCCCATTCTGGAAGAAGTTATTACCTCCAATAGTGCAACATTTTATGTTAACTAACATCTTTATGTATAATAGGAACAGTATCGCTCCTAAGCGAAATCCCTGAGGCTACCTGCACGTCTCTGAATGGTTTTCAGTACAGAGTTTGTTGTTAATATGCCCGTAATCTCTTCAAAAATCTAATTTTATATCCCGCGCAAACATGAGAATATTTTCGTTCTCTGTCGTTAGTTCTCGGTCGCAGCTGAGTAGTGGCACGCTTACAGTTGCAAGCACCAATTTTATATGTTTATCTGAACCGTACAAATATGTGAACAAATGCAATACACTTGTACCTCTACGTGACACCTAACAGCTTGGTGAAACTCAAAGGTTTCTGCCTTGATGAGGTCACATGAACAGTTTCACGTTGGAAAAAGCATCTTTGTTCGAGAAATTGAAAAAGAATCGCCGAAGTTATTTGCTTTCGCGTATAGCTGTATGCTATATAGACTTTTTTCGCCCATGGTTGATGAGATATGGTGAACACAAAAATAAACACTCGCCTCAGGCTGTTTCTCATTTTACGAAGTGCTCGTCACAGAAACGAAAAGCTTAAGAGCATACGTTTCGACAAACAGAGTAATGGCAAGTGTAATTACTAGCCGGCTTTTATTTTTTCACGTAAAATGTATCTGTCCGCCGCAGAAGAAGCGATTTTCTGGACACAGAAGGAGAATTCAATATATGCGCCCATTCCGCTACCAATTTTTCCTCTGACGACCCATTCCAGGAGAGACGACTCAGCACACGCTGCGAGATAAGGGAAATCAATTGCTTGTCAAACTCTGCAAATTCTCTTCGCTCTTTGAAAGATCTAGTGCCTTTCTCTAGCTAGCACTTAAGATTTAAATGCAAAATAATTTTAAGATATCTTACCTAATTAAAACTGTATTCTTCTCATTAAAAAGTATTTTAGTTTATCAGAGTCATCCAAAACTTGAGAGTCGAATCAGTGTCTAATATTAAAACACAGCAACACAAGAAAACATCGACACCTGTATACCACTGATATGTATTTTTGTTCTTGTGAAAATAGTCAGCTGACGGTTCAACTTCATCGTCACCGTCGAAATTAGGAAAAGTCTCTTGTCGTTTGCAGTTTCTGACACCTTTCCTCCAATTCGAAAGTATCTATTGATATTTGCGCATTTATCTTTTACCCTGAACGTTCTCTCTTTCTCAACAATTATACCCATCTACCACTAAATCATTCAGTTTCTTGCTGTCCATCAGTATCATTCATTTAACTTTGCATTCCTTTGCACTTACTGGAGCAGATCGCTGTTTGCGTACCAGGCGGTGCCGCTTTAAATTTGGTTTACCCTTTAAAATACATGTCACTACTCTTAATACGACCATTAACTGAACGCAGATGAATATTTCGAGCTCAAAACTGCCATCTGCTGATTGTCCATGTACAAAATACCACCTATTCTAGCTTTCCTTAATTTAATTTATAGATGATGTGCAGAAAAGCTTTTCTCCTCTTTTATCATTCTAATCGTCTACTTGAACTCGCCTTCACTGGTTACTTTCCAGCTGAAGAAGTAACGTAATAAAAATATTTGTTCAGCTACTTGGAAAAGATCTGAAAAGTGGTTGCCTCAGCCTTTCATTGTCAGCACAGTCTTAACTTTTCTAACTATCGTGCTATGGATCGTAGTGGAACAAAAAGATGTTTACTCTTTTCGTGCCAAGGAAGTTACACAACGAAATACTGATGATCTGGCTATTAAGGTGTGCTTTCTCTTTAAGCCCATTGAACATCAAGACTAACGTATATAAAACTGTTCAAACAAATAGACATCAATTTTACTGCTATCTAACCAGTCCAAAGGAATGAAGAAGAACACATGTTATAATTTTACACTTGTAAAGATCAAAGAATCCACGCGCTTACAGTTATGAACAAAAAACTGTCCCATCAAAAAACATACCCATCTTTTCCTAAACATAGCGCATTACGGAAAGGGGTGGCGACAGGAAACCTATCCGCCCACTATCTACCACTAACCTGGCTAAATCCAGATGAACATGCCGACCCTGCGAATGCATGAGAAAGAAAATGTAAGAAAAAACTAGGCGCAAGATAATCTTCATTGGCGTGACCTCACCAAATCAGCGCTGGATCTGCATTTAGTTCAACTAACTTAACTGCCCAGTGTCTCATGAATAAATGTGTTAAAACGACTTAACATCCACGTGGCCGAGACGAGTTACCTCACTCATCCTGCATTCAAAATTTAACTGCCGTTCACGCAGATATCACCCAACATTTAGCGCGCACAGCGCGAATCTCTACCACGAGCGTTTCTGCTAGCTCGAAGCACTGCAGCAATAGCCGGACATCACTGTTAAGTGCCTGGACAAGGTGCGAACACAAAACCAAAGTGCGTGGGGATTTTGCAAATTTTCTACTCGAATACGAAACTCTCCCTTTATTTTTCGTTGGCGAAGCATACAAAACTTGATTGTATTGCTGAAACGTAGGTGATCTGTTACGTTTGGTTAATTGTACTCCTTCTCTTTGCTGCATTTTTGTTTGTTAAATAGACGTGACCTGCAGATGAAAATTACTGGTATACCTTACATGAATTGCAAATCACTACGGAAAATAGCAGAGAATAGTGCGAGTTTTTTTGAATACACTAAGCAGATTCAGAAGGATGTAGGTTGCAGTAGGTACTGGGAGATGAAGAAGCTTGCACAGGATAGAGTAGCATGGAGAGCTGCATCAAACCAGTCTCAGGACTGAAGACCACAACAACAACAACAACATAAACATGTTTTCCTCTCCTCAATTACATGTTAAGGCAATGGAAGTTATTTAATGTAGTGATTTTGAATTTAATTGCCATGTTCTGTTGTCACATTCTATAATATTTTTTTCATAGTGCGCCATAATGTCTACCATTCTGATACAAGAGGCCTACCAAATTAATCTACATCTTTATCTGCATCTACGGCTACATACAGTCGCCGCAAGCGACTGTTCGGTGCGTGGCGGAGGGTCCCTGTACCACTACTAATCATTCCCTATCCTGTTCCACTCGGAAACAGAGACAGAGAAAAGCGACAGTCTATATACCTCCACAAGAGCGTAATTTCTTTTATATTATGTTCGTGGTCCTTACGTGAAATGTAGTTCGGTGAAGTAGTCAGCTCCAATTACCGGTTCTCTACATTTTCTCTATAGGGATCCACGGAAAGAACTTCGCCTTCGCTCCAGGGATCGCCATTTAGATTCACGAACATCTCAGTAATACGTGCGTCTGATCTAAATCACCATTAACAAATCTAGCAGCCCTCCTCTCGATTTCTGCGAAATCTTCCTTTAATTCTATCTCTTGGGAACCCAGACACACTGACAGTACTCGAGGATGAGTGGTACTAGTGTTCTACACTACTGGCCATTAAAATTGCTACACCCCGAAGATGACGTGCTACAGACGCGAAATTTAACCGACAGGAAGACGATGCTGTGATATGCAAATGATTAGCTTTTCAGAGGATTCACACATGGTTGGCGCCGGTGGCGACACCTACAACGTGCTGACATGAGGAAAGTTTCCAACCGATTTCTCATACACAAACAGCAGTTTACCGGCGTTGCCTGGTGAAACGTTTTTGTGATGCCTCGTGTAAGGAGCAGAAATGCGTACCATTACGTTTCCGACTTTGATAAAGGTCGTATTGTAGCCTATCGCGATTGCGGTTAATCGTATCACGACATTGCTACTCGCGTTGGTCGAGATTCAACGACTGTTAGCAGAATATGGAATCGGTGGGTTCAGAAGGGTAATACGGAACGCCGTGCTGGATCCCAACGGCCACGTACCACTAGCAGTCGAGATGACAGGCATCTTATCCGCATTGTTGTAACGGATCGTGCAGCCATGTCTCCATCCTTGAGTCAACAGATGGGGACGTTTGCAAGACAACAACCATGTGCACGAACAATTCGACGACGTTTGCAGCAGCATGGACTATCAGCTCGGAGACCACGGCTGCGGTTACCCTTGCCGCTGCATCACAGACAGGAGCGCCTGCGATGGTGTACTCAACGACGAACCTGGGTGCACGAATGGCAAAACGTCATTTTTTCGAATGGATTCAGGTTCTGTTTACAGCATCATGATTGTCGTATCCGTGTTTGGCGACATAGCAGTGAACGCACATTGGAAGCGTGTATTCGTCATCGCCATACTGGCGTATCACCCGGCGTGATGGTATCGGCTGCCACTGATTACACGTCTCGGTCACCTCTTGTTCGCATTGACGGCACTTTGAACAGTGGACGTTACATTTCTGATGTGTTACGACCCGTGGCTCTACCCTTAATTTGATCCCTGCGAAACCCTACATTTCAGCAGGATAATGCACGACCGCATGTTGCAGGTCCTGTACGGGCCTTTCTGGATACATAAAATGTTCGACTGCTGCCCTGGCCAGCACATTCTCCAGATCTCTCAGCAATTGAAAACGTTTGGTCAATCGTGGCCGAGCAACTGGCTCGTCACAATACGCCAGTCACTACTCTTGATGAACTGTGGTATCGTGTTGAAGCTGCATGGGCAGCTGTACCTGTACACGCCATCGAAGATCTGTTTGACTGAATGCCCAGGCGTATCAAGGCCTTTTTGTTCAGAGGTGGTTGTTCTGGGTACTGATTTCTCAGGATCTATGCACCCAAATGGCGTGAAAATGTAGTCACATGTCAGATCTAGTATAATATATTTGTCCAATGAATACCCGTTTATCATCTGCATTTCTTTTTGGTGCAGCAATTTTAATGGCAAGTAGTGTATATACGGTCTCCTTCACACATGAATCACACTTTCCTAAAAGTCTTCCTAAAAACTGAAGTCGACAATTCGTTTTCCCCACTACAATCCTTACTTGCTCGTTGCACATCATATCGCTTTGCGACGTTATGCTCAGATATTTAATCGACCTGTGTCAAGTAGCACAATACTAATGGTGCATCCGAACATTACAGGTTTGTTTTTCCAACCCATCCGCTCTGACTTACATCTTTCTACAATTAGACCTAGCTGCCAATTCGATCACACCAACTATAAATTTTGTCTGTCATCTTGTATCCTCTTACAGTCACTAAACGAGACACCTTCCCGTGCAACAGAGAACCAGCATAAAACAAACGCAAATTCTCTCCGTCAGAGAGTAAAAGCGGTTCTGTCAGTCTTCTGTGGGGAACGCCTGGCGATATCCTTGTTTCTGATGAACACTCGCTGTCGAGGACAACGAACTGTGTCCTGTTACTTCAGATGAATTCGATACACTCACGTCTTTTGTATCCTAGTCCGTTTGCCCGTACCTTCGTTAACAGTCTGCAGTGGGACACCGTGTCAAACGATTTTCGAAAATTTAGGAATATGTAATCTACCTGTTTCCTTTCATGGATATCATGCGACAAGAGGGCACGAACGTTGCTTTATAAAACCATGCTGAGTTGTAGACAGAACGTTTTCCGTCTCAGGGAACCTAAATATAGTCGAACTAAGAATATCTTCAAGAATTTTGGAATAAACCGATGTTAGGGATATCCATCTGTAATGTTTCGAGTAACTTCTTGTACACTTCTTACGTACAGGAGACACCTACGCGTGATAATTCAAGCTAATTAAGGGACCAATGCCGTCATCTGTGTGACACCGAAGAGTGTATGGTCATTAATCAACACCTAACTGTTGTAGTGTATTGCATCGGAGAGTCTCACAATCTGACCAAGATGAAACAGCAACAACCAAACTTTGTATTTTGATTTTGTTTTTATTTATAGGATTGATACGAAGAAATTAGTTATTGAAGACTATCTTAGGCATAATCATGAAATATTGAAGACCATGCAGATGAGCCAAAGCTATAATGGCCACTGACCACATGACATTAAATAAACTGTGGTGGCGCTGCAGCACGTGACGTGGTAAAATAGCCAGACAAGACAAAAAAGTGAAGCAGCCAGAAGACATGGTCGCATTACAATGTAACTTCGTTCATATGCACGCCACTGGCGGGTATGTAATTTAGTAAGAGTTGTAATTCTCTGTGAAGGGTGAAACAACCACAGGGATGTATTACTGTTGTTTGTGTTTAATGTTGTTACAAGACCTGGTAGAGTGTATGAGACCTGTGAAAGGCGTCAGATGTTAAGTGATCGTTCTGAAGGATACGGAGACGCTGCATACTCGTTTGAGACAGCGTTATCAAGCCTTGTTATGGATCTCCATTTGGACTTCTGTTAGAATTGTGCAATATCCAGATTTGTGGGGGATTCTCATATGACAGTGGCTCAATGCTGGACTCCATGGGAACGTAAGGGCAGGCATACTCTTCATCAAGCTACTGCTCGACAACGTCTGACCATCGCAAAGGAGGGTCGGCGTATTGTGCATGAAGCATATCATAACGTCTTCGTATCTACGCCTGCCGTCTGAAAACAAATAATGGACTCCCTACAACATTCTGGTCGCCCCTCAGCATTAGTCTGCGACTGGCGGCAGATGGGCTGGGGAATTACCGGCACATGCGTAGACTGCCGTTAACACAACACAAATGGCTGCGTTTGGAGTGGTGCCGTGTTCGGCAAGCATGGAATGTTGATGAATGGCGTTGAAGCAAAGAAAGCGCTGTATCGTGTGTGAGATACAGAGGCGAGCGTGTGTGCAGGGACTCACCCCAGTTCACTGCTAGAAGCGCCACGTCATCTTAACGCATCTGCGCGAAGCGCGCAAGTACTGCACCACAATTAAATATGAAATTAAAAATCAGAATGTATTATTAAAACTTTGTTATCATATATGTTAGTCTTATAATATTTCGGATATCAAGTTTTATGTAGCTACACTTAACAGTGGCGCTAAATAATAAATCTAGAAAGCCGGAATTTGATCAATATGTGCCTTTAGAACTCACAAATAAGTGGTGCAAGTTTTAAAACCATAGAACGAAAATTTAACACCGGAATCCACATTCTTAGTGTAAGTAGGCTATGAAACGTCCCCTTTGAACAATTGTACATGACTGTGCTTAAACTGACATACAATATTTTTAGCGCAACGCAATCTGACTTTCAAAAATCCCTGCAAAAGAATGGCCCTGAGTAACATTAAACTATACCTTTCAGAAATCACTTACCTCACAAAAATCTTCATTACTCGAACTACTGCAGTACAGCGAGGGCCACTACTGCCAGCTAAATAAAAGATTCAAACTACGGAAGGCACTAACTACTGATAGGGATAGTTAGCAAATGAAAGATATTAATAAAGAACAAACAATGTATTTACCTTGATAGTCATAATATATATAGCAGTTCATGACAAATTACAAAACTCCGCCATCTCTCTCCCCACATCCACCACTGCTGGCGGCTCACCTCCAATTTGTTTTCTTATTGGCAACGTTACGTAGCGGTCTGTATAAAAATCACTGGCTGTGCTGTGTGCAGTCTGTGGCTAGTTTGCATTGTTGTCTGCCATTGTAGTGTTGGGCAGCGGCAGCTGGATGTGAACAGCGCGTAGCGTTGCGCAGTTGGAGGTGAGCCGCCAGCAGTGGTGGATGTGGGGAGAGAGATGGCGGAGTTTTGTAATTTGTCATGAACTGCTATATATATTATGATGATATTAAGGTAAATACATTGTTTGTTCTCTATTAATGTCTTTCATTTGCTAACTATCCCTATCAGTAGTTAGTGCCTTCCATAGTTTGAATCATTTATTTAGCTGGCAGTAGTGGCGCTCGCTGTATTGCAGTAGTGGGAGTAACCAAGATTTTTGTGAGGTAAGCGATTTGTGAAACGCATAGGTTAATGTTAGTCAGGGCCATTCTTTTGTAGGTATTTTTGAAAGTCAGATTGCGTTGCGCTAAAAATATTGTGTGTTAGTTTAAGCACAGTCATGTATAATTTTCAAAAGGGGACGTTTCATTAGGAATAATCAAAGGCGCTAAATATTGACCTTAGAAACGTAAAAATTTGGTTTATGCTTCAGTTCACCCTAAATATCATAACTGAGAGACCACGTTAAGCTACCTATTATAGTTTTTGAGTAATTCAGTAAAAACCAATTTTGTATCTAAATTATACCCATTTGTAGTAGATCAAGTATCTGCAATTTTAAGAGTCTCCATTTTGGATAAGGTAGTTGATAAAACCTGTCAATTAATAGAGCTATACTAAGTTGTAGAGTTTTAGTGTTAATAACAGGCGGCTGGAGTGGCCGTGCGGTTCTGGGCGCTACAGTCTGGAACCGAGCGACCGATACGGTCGCAGGTTCGAATCCTGCTTCGGGCATGGATGTGTGTGATGTCCTTAGGTTAGTTAGGTTTAATTAGTTCTAAGTTCTAGGCGACTGATGACCTCAGAAGTTGAGTCGCATAGTGCTCAGAGCCATTTGAACCATTTATTAATAACAGCCGATATAAGTTCTAGTAAAGTACTTCAGAAGTAACGATCTACCATTAGTTGCAGTATGAAAACTCTAGAAGGCAAAGTTTTTACGGAAGGGGTCATTGTACATGAAATTAGTTGAAATTTGACATTTTATGTTTTCTACTGCATAATGTGCTTTGGACTTCCCCGAAAATTTTAGTGTATAATGCATTAAAATCAGAGAGTTGTGAGACCTTCAAATAATGTTTTGAATGTTGACGTCTGACTCAAATTTCGTGGCTACGCATATACTGCCACAGTTGAGCAGTCAAATCTTGGGAACTACACAGTCTACAATGCTGTGAGTTGCCTACTGCTACGTCTCAGAAGTTGTCATCACGAATAAACAGATCAGTCCTTTGTTCCATATACTAGTTTTCGTGGAAAGTAGTGTGATTATCGGCTTTTTTGTAGTAAGCTAATTTCCGTTGCTTTTTATACGTAAATAAAATGGTTAAGCGTAAAAGTAACTTCAAGAAACGCAAATTTGTGGGTAACAGATATGGAGACATGCATTCTCTTCTGAAGTACTTGAAAACACATATACCAGCAGTGAAGGAAACCACGATAATGTTTCTGAAGTGACCACGCCCCCTAGTGCATCGAAAAGGAAAGTAACTTTAGAAACGGATGACAGTGGTAAAGGTAATGGTATTATTGACAGTAATGGAGGGAATCAAACCTAATTGGCAAGTCCTGAGCTACGAAGGAAGTGTTTACATGGGAAGTCCCGGAATGTAAATGAGTTCTTCAATAATGTTGTGTGGTGCCGGGTGCCTAAAAATGTATTTGTTGGCCTTTTGACTCTAAAGTCAGCAGTGTCTGTTGCTGTAGTAACTTTTAGTGGTGGGAACTCTGAAAGACTAAATGTTCTGGAGAAGTTAGGGGTAATATTTGGACAGAACACTGCTAAAGGACTGCGGGAACTGGATGAGCTTCGAGTACGTGAAGCAGAGTTAGCTGTTCAGCAAATGAGAAAAGAAGCAAGAAAGAAAAGGAGGTGGCAAGCACTGGGCTGTTGTGACACTGAAGAAGACACAGACTATTGGCCAGAGCAGTTCTAGTGCATAAAAAACGCAGAAATGTAAGTCTCTATAAGAATATTTAATAAAAAAGTTTCAAAACGCAATACCTCTTAACTAAATTTTTTGCAATAAATGACCTATTTTTTTTAAAAAAGTAGTGACGGTAGAGACATGAAATTTTCACAGCATGCCAAGTGTGAGATTCAACACATATTGAACTCGAATAATTAAAATATCCTGAGTTGTTTTGTTTTTATGTTCATTTATTTTTTAAAAATCTGTCAAAAAATTGAGGGTTTGAAAAAAAAAAGATAACATGCCCCACAACACAATTTTAGTAATAATTCTAGTTCAGTGTATCTAGAAAGGTGCATACAATAATTATGAAAAATTTTAAGTTGGTGCCTTAAAAAGTTTCCGAGACAAAGGATTACAAAATTCGATAATTTAACATAGGTGGCATTAGACATACAATGTCCCCTTAAGCGAGCTGAAACTTTTTCTGTGCTTTCAAACAACCTATCTGAATACATATCAAAGAAGATTCTAAATTAATTTATAACTACGTTATTAAAGATTATGTTTACGCGAAAGCGGTCGTTTTTTGCGGCTGCTGCAGTATGCAGAAAGCAGTAGAAACACAGATGTTCCCTTGGCCGTCCGCTCCGGCACCTATATAAATACAGCCCGAAAGGCAGTAGTAAGGTTCACGTCGTACTCAGCCACTGTAAGACCGACGTCTGTTAAACGTCGGATAGCACTCTGCCTCGGGTGACGTCAGAGACGGATTGTGACAAAGCGCGTATTTGCGGTAAAAACGGATAGTGAACTCGCGAGGACTATACACCGTTCTGGATCGCTTAGATTATGCTAACGTAACTGTTAGTGCTCCGTCAGTGAGTATTACAAATCCACGTGGCAAGTGGCGATTATTATTCCCACTTTTGTGGCGAGCATTAATTTTGAAATTTTTTTTAACGTCGAATTGAGTTTTATTAACCAGTGCAGAAGACAATCCTGTAGGAACGTACCGTAGGGGTCACCTATGAACTGTTAGTTGTGCTGTTAGAATAGAAAGACTTACTTTCAATTTAAGGTTATGAATTTCCAAGTGTTGTAGGTTAGAAACCCTACTCAAAATAAGTATTAAATAGAACTTGATACTTTCATTCAAAATCATAGTCCTGATCCCGCTAAGAAGAAGGAGAATAGAAACTTCTCTTTCAGTGGGCTGGACCAGTATGTGGTCGTGCAGACTGGAAACTGAGGTCAGTATGTTTCCCTTCGCTTTCTGGCTGACCACAAAACTAGTTGCCAGGCTCGCGTGAGAAAGACGGCGAACTGTACAATTAACAACTTTATAATTTTACCCGCCGCCCCAAAGCGTCCCATTGTGTTGTGCGCTGAATCGTGATTTCTCACGATCACAGTTGTTCACGATCGGCGATTGTAATAACTGTAGTAACAATATTTACCCACAACCCTATGGTGTTTCATTTAGCTTCCAATTTTCTTTCTGGTTGCTTCGCATTTTTATCACGCAGTGTTCAAACGGCGTTCTAAGGGTTTCACACAGTTGTCACAAATTTATTATTTTTTGCTGGAGGAGAATGAAATTTTTTGTGAACATACTTGTGATATTTAGCTATACATTGAGTCTGCTCAGTGTAGCCTCCATCAGATATGACGCATCTAGCCCAACGTTATTTACATGATGTAAATGCACTTTGGTAAAATTCTGCGGATTGAGTTTTACACCAACGCATGACACAGGAAATAAGGTCTTCCACACTATCAAATGTTTTACTGCGCAGGTTGGCCTTCAGATGACCAAAGAAGAAAAAATCAGATGGTGCCAAGTCCAGATTGTAGGGAGGATGAGGAAAAACTTTCCGATCCATTTTTCTGATTTTCTCCTGCGTCATAAGGGCTGTATGGTGTTTCGCATTGTCATGGTGTAGTTTGATGAGCTGAACCTGAAGCTGTGGTCTGTGGGTCTTGATGGCACGTTGCAGTTTGTCCACTGACAAACAGTAACGGTCCTGGTTAATTGTGGAGCCAGGTTCCAAAAAGTCAATGAAAATGACGCCACACTGATCCCAGAAGAAGGAGGCCATCACCTCTCGGCCTGCTGTTCGTGAAATTCGTGAAAGTCTTGGTTTCTTCTTTCGAGGGGAACCCGGATTACGCCACTCCATGGATTGGGTTCTGCTCTCAGTTGGGACAAAAACAACCATGTTTCATCCTGGGTAATGACGCCGTCAAAACAGTTTCCACTCTTCAGTAAAGGTCTTCATGAGACCCTCGCACACATTCTTCATCATCGTTTTCATTTCTCTTGTCAGTAATCCAGGCACCCAACTTGCACAGATTTCTCTGTTCTCTAGTGACTGTACCAGTGGTACCACACTACCCAATGACAAACGAGTCATTTCAGTAAGCTGTCGTGTCATCACATATCTGTCGTTTGGATGATTTGATCAATGGTCTCCTTATTCACATCACTCAACGCCGTCGATGGTCTACCGCATCGTGGATTTTCCAGTAGAGAGAGAAATCACGTTCTTTAAACCTCTGCAAGCACTGCTGGATACTGCTGCGATCCACTGTGAATAAACAGGGAGCAACGAAGTGTGAATCTACGTAACAGTCACCGCCAGTCCTGAAGAGGTAGTTCATCACCGACTATTTACGCAACGTGACATGTACTTCACGGTCCATTATGGCTCACCTGTAAACAAAAGAAAATACTTTTACAAACCAAATGTTGTAAGCATGTTCACAAAAAATTTTATTCTCCTCCTGCAAAAAATAAAAGATAAGAGAAGACTGTGCAAAAATTTTTGAACGCCCTTTGTATCTAAGTGGAGGGACGACGAACCGGGCAGAAAACGGGAAAAATCCACTGATATAAAATAATTTCTTGGAGGGGTGAATGTCATGACCCGGTACCGAGAAACTAACACCTCGGAAACAATGACGTTAGTCGGCTGTTCCACGCGCTGTTTTTGTGAGCATCCATGGAAAGTGGTTGAAGGACGATGAAATGAAGGGTACATGGTATGGTGTTGGATGTCCACGTCTCCTCACAGAACGCTGAGATCGGGCGGTTATCCGTTGTGTAAAGCAGGATTAGCAGGAGAAAGCTACAAGCTGTTTCTACGTCCACAGGGGAGTAGCTAGCGATCCGTGGCACATAAGAAGACAAAATATGAAGCTGGTGTCGGTAGGTTAAGCCACCATCGTCAGTTACGATTGCAGTGAGCACAGGATCATAGTGACTGGACCACTTGTAACCTCCTCCTCACTTATCGACATCAGTGACAGTGAAAAACTAAACCGCGTGTACCTAATGGAAATTTGGGAAAAGCAATCGTCACCGAAATTAATCTGTCGGTAAAGAGGGAAGAAAGGGTTGCATCTAAATGAAAGGAAAAATGCAAATGAAACTGGTACAAATTTATTTTGAAAATGGGTAAAGTTAATAAAGAAAGTAAATGTGCGGCCGTTACGTTAACAATTAACTAGCGGTAATTAGATATTTGAGATTTGGGGAAAATTACGGTCCCCAGTCCTATGGACAATTACTATAGTAACCGAAAAAGAAAGGTTATTGCACATATAATTAGCACTAGAAGCGTGGCAACTGAAGGTTGACACGTGTAGTGTGAAAACTGAAAGTTTGTCAGAAGTAATAAATTTCGCTACACTCTGACTAAATTTAGCAAAAGAATTAATAAAACCGGAAAATTGAAAGTTAATTTAGTGACTGAAATTAATAGTGAGCTTTGTTTCTGAAGCACATCGAAATTCAGTAAAATACGGTTGGGCTACCTCAACAATCAATTCAAAAGCTACTTGAATCTACGCAATTTAGAAATAAGAGATTTAACCTTGAACTTGAATTAAATGATTCTGAACAATTAACAATAGTAAAATTTAGTACGTACCAAGCTGAGGTGCAGTCACAGGTAAGCTAAAATACGGTAACAAAACACGCACTCTTAATTTGTGCTTGTGTAATCTAAATATTGTAGCTAGCTATGAATACCTTAACTGAACTTTGAAATTAAAGCAGTGAAATCGAATGATATTACTTCTATGCTGGCGTTTGAATTTCAACGACACTCGGGTTCATTCCGGAAAAGGAAGGGACCCTGCTTGGTAATGCAATTTGGACAATGAGCAACAAAGGTTCATGCTACTTTGCTGTAATTTAGTGAGAAAAATTTAACAGTTTGAAAAGCTGAGGTCTGCCATACAGTTCTACAACTTTACGTGCTTCCAGTCTTCCTTGTTGGTTGATTGAAGGTTTGAAGTCGTCGATCGAGGAGGTGGCGTCAATTACTCATTGTCGCCCATCGCTGTTGCAGTAGCTGGATGTCGGCGCGCCTCCTTCTCGACACGGTCACCAGGCGAAACGGGCTCTTGATGTGCGCCAGCTAATGCTCCCCGTCCGCGACACCGTGTCAGAAACTATCATCGCAAGTCGAGCGCAATTACATGCTGCCAAACCCCGAAAGCGCGGCAACTCGCGGGAGCGTCACACAACACACCTGCTCCACTGCCCTCCTCCAGCCAGACTCCCCTCTGCCCGCGCTCCACGCGACAGAGTTAACACTACCAAAGATCGTAGACACTTTGGTTCTCCACACGACCTATCGATGTATTCGTTCGATAGCATAGTTTTCCCTAGGCAAGACCCAGCGTAAAAGTACAAATAGTATTTACAAATGCCGGCCATGGTGGCCGTGCGGCTCTAGGTGTTGCAGTCCGGAACCGTGGGACTGCTACGGTCGCAGGTTCGAATCCTGCCTCGGGCATGGATGTGAGTGATGTCCTTAGGTTTGTTAGGTTTAAGTAGTTCTAAGTCTAGGGGACTGATGACCTCAGATGTTAAGTCCCATAGTGCTCACAGCCAACCAGTATTTACAAACCAAACCAATTATACATCGACATAAATGCATATATATACAAATAGTAAAACAATTACAATATACAAAGACACAGAAATGTTATATCTTCAGGTAACAAAATAAGGAAAAAAATTTGCAGTGCAATAGATGGAAATAGGAGGATATGAATTTCCGGCGTTGCACACTGATCGATGGAAACGTGCGGACTGGTCGAGTGAATCTCGTTTCTTGGTACATCAGATCGACAGTCGTCATCCAGCCGAACGGCTTCCCGAATCAAGAACCGTGTCACAGACCCAAGCCAATGGGGCAGTATTATGCTGTGGGAGTACTGGGCTCCTGTGAGATTTGTGATAGTAATTAAAGGCATCATGACTGGAGATCATCCCAACAGCTTCATCCCTTCATATCTGATGTATTTCCCGACGACTACAGCTTCTTGCATTAGGATAAATCTCCATGTCACAAAGCCAGAACACAGAGGTTTCAGAATACCAGAAGCACGATAGTGAACTCAGGTTAATGGGCACAAAATTCGCCTGATATAATTCCGATGGAACACGTATGGGGCTTTATCAAGCGACAGCTCCTCGTCCACAAACCACCTGCCGGTAATTTGCAGGAATCGCATGACGCTCTCATTGACAGCCGCGGCAACATACCGTCGGACATCTTACAAGGACTCTACGAATTCACGCCACTCAGGATCGTTGTTGTATTGGGTTCCAGAGATGGTCCGCCGTGAGGGATTAGTCGAGCGGTCTAGGGCGCTGCAGTCATGGACTGTGCGGCTGGTCCCGGGGAGGTTCGAGTCCTGCCTCGGACATGGGTGTGTGTCTGTGTTAGTCCTTAGGATAGTTTAGGTTAAGTAGTGTGTAAGCCTAGGGACTGATGACCTTAGCAGTTAAGTCCCACAAGATTTCACACACTCCTAGAGATGGTCCAAACACTCTATCATGCGGGTGGTCATAACGTTTCGCCTCATCGTTGTATGCCACAGTCTAGAAGAAAAAAACATTCTGAACAAATGAAAATATTTCTAGAGGTACTTAGATAAGATGAAATGAGATCTCCTGAAACCTAATGTATTTGCAGCGCGCCCTTCTCACTCCCTTGAAATAAATTCACGTTGATGATTGGGCAGTCTTCGTCTTCTCATTGAGCTTACTCTTTCTCTTCTGGTTCTTTTGCCGGCCGTTGTGGCCGAACGGTTCTAGGTGCTTCAGTCTAGAACCGCGCAGCTGCTACGGTCGCAGCTTCGAATCGTGCCTTGGGCATGGATGTGTATTGTGTCGTTAGGTTAGTTAGGTTTAAGTATACTCCTGGAAATTGAAATAAGAACACCGTGAATTCATTGTCCCAGGAAGGGGAAACTTTATTGACACATTCCTGGGGTCAGATACATCACATGATCATACTGACAGAACCACAGGCACATAGACACAGGCAACAGAGCATGCACAATGTCGGCACTAGTACAGTGTATATCCACCTTTCGCAGCAATGCAGGCTGCTATTCTCCCATGGAGACGATCGTAGAGATGCTGGATGTAGTCCTGTGGAACGGCTTGCCATGCCATTTCCACCTGGCGCCTCAGTTGGACCAGCGTTCGTGCTGGACGTGCAGACCGCGAGAGACGACGCTTCTTCCAGTCCCAAACATGCTCAATGGGGGACAGACCCGGAGATCTTGCTGGCCAGGGTAGTTGACTTACACCTTCTAGAGCACGTTGGGTGCCACGGGATACATGCGGACGTGCATTGTCCTGTTGGAACAGCAAGTTCCCTTGCCGGTCTAGGAATGGTAGAACGATGGGTTCGATGACGGTTTGGATGTACCGCGCACTATTCAGTGTCCCCTCGACGATCACCAGTGGTGTACGGCCAGTGTAGGAGATCGCTCCCCATACCATGATGCAGGGTGTTGGCCCTGTGTGCCTCGGTCGTATGCAGTCCTGATTGTGGCGCTCACCTGCACGGCGCCAAAGACGCATACGACCATCATTGGCACCAAGGCAGAAGCGACTCTCATCGCTGAAGACGACACGTCTCCATTCGTCCCTCCATTCACGCCTGTCGCGACACCACAGGAGGCGGGCTGCACGATGTTGGGGCGTGAGCGGAAGACGGCCTAACGGTGTGCGGGACCGTAGCCCAGCTTCATGGAGACGGTTGCGAATGGTCCTCGCCGATACCCCAGGAGCAACAGTGTCCCTAATTTGCTGGGAAGTGGCGGTGCGGTCCCCTACGGCACTGCGTAGGATCCTACGATCTTGGCGTGCATCCGTGCGTCGCTGCGGTCCGGTTCCAGGTCGACGGGCACGTGCACCTTCCGCCGACCACTTGCGACAACATCGATGTACTGTGGAGACCTCACGCCCCACGTGTTGAGCAATTCGGCGGTACGTCCACCCGGCCTCCCGCATGCCCACTATGCGCCCTCGCTCAAAGTCCGTCAACTGCACATACGGTTCACGTCGCGGCATGCTACCAGTGTTAAAGACTGCGATGGAGCTCCGTATGCCACGGCAAACTGGCTGACACTGACGGCGGCGGTGCACAAATGCTGCGCAGCTAGCGCCATTCGACGGCCAACACCGCGGTTCCTGGTGTGTCCGCTGTGCCGTGCGTGTGATCATTGCTTGTACAGCCCTCTCGCAGTGTCCGGAGCAAGTATGGTGGGTCTGACACACCGGTGTCAATGTGTTCTTTTTTCCATTTCCAGGAGTGTAGTTCTAAGCCTAGGGGACTGATGACCTCAGATGTTAAGTCCCATAGCGCTCAGAGCCATCTGAACCATATTTTTCTGGTTCTTTTTCCATTCAGCCCGTACTTGATGTAGAAAATAAGAGACAGCTAAGGAGAATCTCCTTAAAGCATTTAACAGAACCGAAGGATCTACAGGTGAAGTGCTAAGCTTCACGAAACTGATATACGATTTTTGCAACTAACGGAAAGTACAGAGGCGCACAGAGTTCGTTTTTACGAAGCAAACAGTCAAGCGAAAATTAGAACCTGACGCGATTGTCTACTGTTGCGGCTGCGGGTAGAATATCAATAATAGGATTCGTAACCTCAAGAAGTTTACCTTCCTCAAGTCTGCAGATGGCATGTTCCCGCGCGTTACTCAGCGACATTTCCACTTTATCCTGCAAAACCGGTGATTCGCTGGAAACACTCAAATATTTATAGATGGTTTAAGTTAGATTAAATAGCTCATTGCAGTATTAGAAGATTCCACTGAGGTATCGTCGGCTAAGGGTCGACAGATGAAATTTCTTTATTTAAATGTGTGTGTCTGTACTTAAACTGCAGATTCTGAAACAGCTGAGTGAAACTGAACGTACTGAGCCTACTTTATACAGGGTTATTACAAATGATTGAAGCGATTTCACAGCTCTACAATAACTTTATTATTTGAGATATTTTCACAATGCTTTGCACACACATACAAAAACTCAAAAAGTTTTTTAGGCATTCACAAATGTTCGATATGTGCCCCATTAGTGATTCGGCAGACATCAAGCCGATAATCATGTTCCTCCCACACTCGGCGCAGCATGTCCCCATCAATGAGTTCGAAAGCATCGTTGATGCGAGCTCGCAGTTCTGGCACGTTTCTTGGTAGAGGAGGTTTAAACACTGAATCTTTAACATAACCCCACAGACAGAAATTTCATGGGGTTAAGTCGGGAGAGCGTGGAGGCCATGACATGAATTGCTGATCATGATCTCCACCACGACCGGTTCATCGGTTTCCAATCTCCTGTTTAAGTAATGCCGAACATCATGATGGAAGTGCGGTGGAGCACCATCCTATGGTACGTTTAGCTCCCTGCTTGCTTTATTCGTCGACTTCCGCGGGCTACGCGTGAAACTTGCCCGCACGCGTTCAACCGTTTCTTCGCTCACTCCCCTTGCAGAGGCATCCAAAAGCCTTAAGCTGCGCGTACCATCGCCGAATTGAGTTAGCAGTTGGTGGATCTTTGTTGAACTTTGTCCTGAAGTGTCGTTGCACTGTTATGACTGATTGATGTGAGTGCATTTCAAGCACGACATACGCTTTCTCGGCTCCTGTCGCCATTTTGTCTCACTGCGCTCTCGAGCGCTCTGGCGGCAGAAACCTGAAGTGCGGCTTCAGCCGAACAAAACTTTATGAGTTTTTCTACGTATGTGTAGTGTGTCGTGACCATATGTCAATGAATGGAGTTACAGTGAATTTATGAAATAGCTTCAATCATTTGTAATAGCCCTGTATTTACTTTTTCTTATCAAGTCAACACTGACCCACAATATTCCAGCGCAACGCAGTCTACTGCCCAAAAAAATTACAACTTGACTTCAAGTGAATAATTCAAAAGAATGGCCCTAACTAAAAGGAAATCCTAACAATAACCTATACATTTCATTAAGTACTTACCTCACAAAAATCTTCATTACCCGAACTACTACAATACAGTGAGCGTCAATACTGCCAGCTAAATAAAATATTCTAACTACCTAAAGCCACTAGCTACTAGTAGGCAAGTCGTTAGCAAAGTAAAGATCTTGTTGCAAACCAAAAATGTACTGAAATGCAGGAGGATTTGCAGCGAATTCGCGAATGGTGCAGGAAATGGCAATTCAATCTCAATGTAGACAAGTGTAAAGTGCTGCGATTACACAGAAAGAAAGATCCCTTATCATTTAGCTACAAAATAGCAGGTCATAAACTGGAAGCAGTTAATTCCATAAATTATCTGGGAGTAGGCATTAGGAATTATTTAAAATGGAATGATCATATAAAGTTGATCGTCGGTAAAGCAGATGCCAGACTGAGATTCTAAGGAAATGCAATCCGAAGACAAAGGAAGTAGGTTACTGTACGCTTGTTCGTCCACTGCTTGAATACTGCTCAGCAGTATGGGATCCGTATCATATAGGGCTGATAGAAGAGATAGAGAAGATCCAACGGAGAGCAGCGCGCTTCGTTACAGGATCATTTAGTAATCGCGAAAGCGTTACGGAGATGATAGATAAACTCCAGTGGAAGACTCTGCAGGAGAGACGCTCAGTAGCTCGGTACGGGCTTTTGTTAAAGTTTCGAGAACATACCTTCACCGAAGAGTCAAGCAGTACATTGCTCCCTCCTACGTATATCTCGCGAAGAGACCATGAGGATAAAATCAGAGAGATTAGAGCCCACACAGAAGCATTCCGGCAATCCTTCTTTCCACGAACAATATGAGACTGGAATAGAAGAGAGAACCGATAGAGGTATTCAGGGTACCCTCCGCCACACACCGTCAGGTGGCTTGCGGAGTATGGATGTAGATGTAGATGTAGAATGTATTTTTTACCTTAATAGTATGACATCCAGTTCAGACACGAGTATAAATCGTCATTAACATCTAGTACAAAGGTGTATAATCAGGAATAATATTCAGTCTCCAAGTCGAACATGTGAAGATCGTTAAACTACGCTAACACTTCAGACCTCTACCCTCCCTCAATGCTAACTTCTCACATCTAACATCCATCACTGCTGGCTGTTCACCTCCAACTGTCCAACAATACCTCCATCACTGCTGGAGAATAATTTCCAACTGCCCAACAGTACTGGCGATTAACGAGTCTGACCAGCCACAGAGTCTCTTACAAAGAAAGCGCAGTCAGAGATCCAATGCAAAGCGCTACACAGCGCTGCCAGCACAGAAGCAGCCCAATTATAGCAGCCCGACGTATATTAAGTACAATCATCACATTCCACGAGAGTTCTCTTAAGTAAGTTTCAGATCTACACACTCCCTTGATAATATCTGGGAAAGATAAATCTAGCTGAGGGCGTCTTTTATTCAACAACATATATGCAGTCATTTAACAGCCACTGCTGAATAACAAGGCTTCGCACAAACTCAAACTTCTCCGAGCATTAAGGTTTCCAGCAATGTGCACCAGTGCCTCATCTAAACTGTACCTAATACCTAGGCCCTCGCTGATGCGTCCACTCATCGATCTCCTGTCTACACGTCCCATAGTCATAAACTTAGTCTTTTGACCCAGCCCCTTCTCCGATCCATTTGTTTCGTTTCCCGCCCGTTTTAGCAATTCATTACGTGCCATCCCTCCATTTCTCACTGGTAAAAACTGTTTTGTTTCTTTTTTTGAATGAGTTACGCTATGCCGTCAGCCAAAACTTTTTACACACCATGAAAGCAAAGCCTGTTTTTTACCCACTATATACTTAGTTTTGCAAACCTTATTTACTTCTTCATAAATATTTCGTTCCTTTACCACCCTTCTGTTTATTTATGTTTCTGCCTAGCAAGGCATCGTGTTAAACCGTTCTAAATATAACACTCATCAGCTGCTGCTGTGAAATTCAAAAATGGTTCAAATGGCTCTGAGCTCTATGGGACTTAACATCTGTGGTCATCAGTCCCCTAGAACTTAGAACTACTTAAACCTAACTAACCTAAGGACATCACACACATCCATGCCCGAGGCAGGATTCGAACCTGCGACCGTAGCGGTCACGCGGTTCGAGACTGAAGCGCCTAGAACCCCACGGCCACACTGGCCGGCTGCTGTGACATTATTGCAAATTTGTTCCCTGTATTTCTGCTGATGACAGGTGGTTTCAGTCTCACTGAAATAGATATTCAGGATTCAGGCATACTTTCAGTCTTGCTCTATTAATTTATTCCATTAAAAAATTTAGTTGCACCATTGATCAACAATATATATTCATCATAAAAGAATGAATGCCATTTTAAAGACGTTAGATTAGTGTGCTGCCTATTACTTACTCTTTATCTCAGTATACCGATATGGCAACTTCATTTAAGCGAAGCAGAACTTTACCGAAACAACTTCAGAGTTTGTTCACAGATATTTTCTGTGTATAAGGGGCCCTCTGGTATCCAGTGGCTCGTTACAGTGTCTTTGCATTTAGTTTCTCTTCTTGCCACCATTTATCTTTGTACCCGTATTGAAAGTGAAAAGGAAGTAAATTAAGAACACTTCTCAAAACTACAAATATCGAACGTATGCGTTGTGTTTCTTGTTTGGAGAGAAGCTACAGGATTGTTCCATTCATTGACGGCTCTTCCCGTTGGGAACAGCAATCCCACTTCATTCACCCACAAGCTTGTATTCAGGATTGCTGGAGTCTCCCACGGTTTTGTTTTTCTCAATTGTGTTAACTACATGTTAACAGTGATACAGAACAGAGAGTATTGGTTCACTGATGGAGAGCCGTCGGAAGTGCACCTCGTGTACGGGTTCACAGTGAATGCAACGGAAGAGCGACACTACATCGATATGCAGGGCTGTTGACGCAGTGACGCAACCACATCACAATACATTCGCATCTGCACCTGACCCCGTGTTTTGTGCTGCGCGTTTTACTAATCGAATACTACAGCTTTTTCACTGTTGGGAAGTTCTTTTTCTCAGGTACAGATTTTACAGGGCACCTGAACGGATACATTATAATTACATTTCTAGTCTGTATGGAGCCACCGGAGTATTCCAAAATGCTAAGAAAATATCGCAGAACAGCCTTTGAAATTTTGTCAGTGTATTTCTGGTTCAACCTTTGCTTTCTGCATCAGCGCTGTTTCTTTGCTACTTACTGAGGACAACAATAAGAAGTTTGTGTTAATGTGAGACGTTCTATTTTTCCCGACAACGTTGTATTTTTTGACTGCAATGCCAATAATCAACAACAAATGGAAACATTTTTTGAAGGGGTACACCACATGTAGGCCTGAAAAGCAGTGTCAGTTACTGTTTTGCTTGGTTTGCAATTTCGCAGATCCTCTGATGCACAAGTCAGCTGCCTAAAGAACGTTAGGGAATAAATACAAACGGACCTATCACGCATCATTAAAAGCCTATTTTAACCTTAGACGAAGACATGTCACTGAAAATCAGTTCATTCTCAGACCTGGCTAACCCTCTCTAAGCAACTGGTTTGTCTACTAGGCGGCAATGCGCAACTAGGAACGCAGGAAACAAATGCATTCTACTGAGGTAGAGCGATAAGTTTGCCATTTTCTCATATCTTTCGATGAGAGGTCGAAATTCCGGTGAAATGACCTAACGAGGACAATTGTCATTGCACAATTTTTGCACCAGTTCCACCGCAGGCTGTGATACTTCAAAGGTTTGCGCGTACGAGCATATCCGCTCACATCCGCGATGATGTTGCCTTTGAGGAATAAAACATGTGCGGTTGCGCCAAGTCTAACAATAATCATGCGTGATGAAAACTAAAAGAGTGTTAACGTTGCATTATATTTGCATTTATAACGATAGATAATGGAGTTAATTCCGGTTAAGTAGTTGCTATTTACCTGCTCGGAACGGACTGCCGCTGCTTTGGCGTCATTGCGCAGTATACTAGAGACAGCACATGCGCCGTTGAGACCTGAATGGTGTATAGGTGAAGACATGCCGTATTCCTGATATTCCGCACAGTCACAAGTTGTTCCAGCAAGTGCCTTACGTCTGTGATATTCCTGTTGCGTTTAACCCTTTCCACTCTGGCTCGCACAATCGTGCGGGTTCGATTATAAATTTTTCATGTTTCAGCTACATGACGTTTCTGCGTCACTCCAGACTGCAGCGATGGTGCGAGCTCCCAGCTTCCATTTGCTGTGACCACCAGACTACAACAGATCATTTAAAACTTCAACGACAAGACAAAGCCATGCGTTACCGAGATAAATGCATTCTGTTTTCCTACATTTCATTAGTTTAAGGAAATTGCTGTATCATTTTAGACTGAGAATCTTTCACTTAAGGTGTGTAAGGTGTCTAGACACTTCCATGAAATGCTACGTGCGTTTTATACATGTTTGAATTTTGAATAGCACGATAATGCTGGTGACTTCTTGAACAAAGTATCACTATGTGAATTTTTTCAGTATTTTTACCTAATTCTACACGTAATAATGTATGGTAATTGGTACATATCAGATAAAATTTTAAGAGGTTTCCTCTCAGGGTGGAAAGGGCTATGTTAACCATGGCCACTTACGTAGATACCGAAAGCTGACAACAAGCGATATGAATAATGTTCAAGGACACCCCTTCCTTCGGGATTTTCGCTTAATGATGTGACCCCTTTTACTGTATAAGATACAACATAAATATTGTTTTGTATGAAATCAGTAATGTTGTCAACATGCATCTTAATAATGAAACTTCCTGGCAGATTAAAACTGTCTGCCCGACCGAGGCTCGAACTCGGGACCTTTGCCTATCGCGGGCAAGTGCATCTTAATAATATTTACAAGTAAAAGATGTAACACTTGCTACATGTATAAATGAAGCACTTTAATATGATTCAACATTATAAAACGAGTTCCTCAACCAGGGAGTGAACGCCTAAGGAATGTCTTCCGGTCTCCATGCCATCCTCTGAGTTGCGGCATCGAGCGCACACCGCTCTGCACACCGCCTTCCCGGCCGTTCTTGCAGACTTCACAGACCGTCGAGCCGCTACTGTTCGGTCAAGTGTCTCCTCAAGCGGGATCACGATGCAGAGTGCGACGCGTACCACTCCTACCACTAAGCAAAGCTCTTATCAGGAACAGAATCTGGAGATTCTACATGGCAGCCATCTTACCCGACCATTCAGCAACGGAATCGAAATCAAATTTTTAACACAAACACCAAACGCTTACAACAACTAAGCGTACATTTTTATCGCTAAATCTAATGCAGACTGAAGTGACCATGTTTTTAACTGCGAACCCCGGAAAAATTGGATTTTTTACATTACAGCGCCACCACCACCACCATCATCATCATCATTATCATCATCATCATCATCATTTAAGACTGATTATGCCTTTCAGCGTTCAGTCTGGAGCATAGCCCCCCCTTATACAGTTCCTCCATGATCCCCTATTCAGTGCTAACATTGGTGCTTCTTCTGATGTTAAACCTATTACTTCAAAATCATTCTTAACCGAATCCAGGTACCTTCTCCTCGGTCTGCCCCGACTCCTCTTACCCTCTACTGCTGAATCCATGAGTCTCTTGGGTAACCTTGCTTCTCCCATGCGTGTAACATGACCCCACCATTTAAGCCTGTTCGCCCTGACTGCTACATCTATAGAGTTCATTTCCAGTTTTTCTTTGATTTCCTCATTGTGGACACCCTCCTGCCATTGTTCCCATCTACTAGTACCTGCAATCATCCTAGCTACTTTCATATCCGTAACCTCAACCTTGTTGATAAGGTAACCTGAATCCACCCAGCTTTCGCTCCCATACAACAAAGTTGGTCGAAAGATTGAACGGTGCACAGATAACTTAGTCTTGGTACTGACTTCCTTCTTGCAGAAAAGAGTAGATCGTAGCTGAGCGCTCACTGCATTAGCTTTGCTACACCTCGCTTCCAGTTCCTTCACTATGTTGCCATCCTGTGAGAATATGCATCCTAAGTACTTGAAACTGTCCACCTGTTCTAAATTTGTTCCTCCTATTTGGCACTCAGTCCGTTTATATTTCTTTCCCACTGACATTACTTTCGTTTTGGAGAGGCTAATCTTCATATCATAGTCCTTACATTTCTGATCTAGCTCTGAAATATTACTTTGCAAACTTTCAATCGAATCTGCCATCACAACTAAGTCATCCGCATATGCAAGACTGCTTATTTTGTGTTCACATATCTTAATCTCACCCAGCCAGTCTATTGTTTTCAACATATGATCCATAAATAATATGAACAACAGTGGAGACAGGTTGCAGCCTTGTCTTACCCCTGAAACTACTCTGAACCATGAACTCAATTTACCGTCAACTCTAACTGCTCCCTGACTATCCATGTAAAGACCTTTAATTGCTTGCAAAAGTTTGCCTCCTATTCCATAATCTTGTAGAACAGACAATAACTTCCTCCTAGGAACCCGGTCATATGCCTTTTCTAGATCTATAAAGCATAGATACAATTCCCTGTTCCACTCATAACACTTCTCCATTATTTGCCGTAAGCTAAAGATCTGGTCCTGACAGCCTGTAAGAGGCCTAAACCCACACTGATTTTCATCCAATTGGTCCTCAACTAATACTCGCACTTTCCTTTCAACAATACCTGAGAAGATTTTACCCACAACGCTGATTAAAGAGATACCTCTGTAGTTGTTACAATCTTTTCTGTTTCCATGTTTAAATATTAGTGTGATTACTGCTTTTGTCCAGTCTGATGGAACCTGACCCGACTCCCAGGCCACCGACGGAAAAAAAAATGTTTGTAGTAAGCCCTCAGTATTTTGTGGCGTAGAACCTGAATCTGCATTAAAAATGGTAGGATCCCTATGGGGGCTTTGGAGAGAAGGGGATGTAGTGTGTGGCCAATTTTAGGTTCAAATCGTTCAAATGGCTCTAAGCAGTATGGGACTTAACAACTGAGGTCATCAGTCCCCTAGACTTAGAGTTCTCTAAACCAAACTAACCTAAGGACATCACACACATCCATGCCCGAGGCAGGATTCGAACCTGCTACCGTAGGAGCAGCGAGGTTCCGGACTGAAGCGGCTAAAATCGCCCGGCGACAGCGACCGGCTTTAGTAGAGACAGATGTCCCCTTTGAAAGTATTAACTTTTCATGTCGAACATTTTTTTTCGTGCAGTGCGTATTTTTCGAAGTATTTAGTCGTTTCGAGATAAAACAAGCGCCCTGTATATGTCTAGCAATTAACAGCATGTAGCACGTGATGACAACTCGCAACACGTGTCCACTTATACTATGTGATCAAAAGTAACCGGACACCAGGCTAGAAATGACTTACAAGTTCGTGACGCCACCTATCGGTAATGCTGTAATTCAATACAGTGTTGGCCCACTCTTAGCCATAGATGACAGCTTCCACTGTCGCAAGCATCCGTTCAATCAGGTGCTGGAAGATTTCTTGGGGAATGGCAGCCCATTCTTCACGGAGTGCTGCACTGAGGAGAGGTACAGATGTCGGTCGGTGACGCCTGGCACAAAGTCGGCGTTCCAAAACATCCCAAACGTGTTCTATAGGATTCAGGTCAGGACTCTGTGCAGGACAGTCCATTACAGGGATGTTATTGTCGTGTAACCACTCCGCCACAGGCCGTGCACTATGAACAGGTGCTCGATCGTGTTGAAAGATGCAATCGCCATCCCCGAACTCTTTTTCAACAGTGGGAAGCCAGGTGCTTAAAACATCAATCCAGGCCTGTGATGTAATAGTGCCACGCAAAAGAAGAAGGGGTGCAACCCCCCTCCATGAAAAACAGGACCACATAATGACACCACCTCCTCCGAATTTTGTTGTTGGCACTACACACGCTGGCAAATGACGATCACCGGGCATTATCCATACCCATACCTCACCAACCGATCGTCACATTCTGTACCGTGATTCGTCACTCCACACAGCGTTTTTCTATTGTTCAGTCGTCCAATGTTTACTCTCCTTACACCAAGAGACGCGTCGTTCGGCATTTACTGGCGTTATGTGTGGCTTATGAGCAGCCACTCGACCATGAAATCCAAGTTTTCTCACCTCCCACCTAGCTGTAAAAGTACTTGCAGTGGATCCTGATACAGTTTGGAATTCCTGTGTGATGGTCTGGATGGATATCTGCCGATCACACATTAAGACCCTCTTCAACTGTCGGAGGTCTCTGTCAGTCAACACACGAGGTCGGCCCGTTTACCTTTTGTGCTGTACATGTCCCTTCACGTTTCCACTTCAATATCGCATCGGAAACAGTGTACCTAGGGATGCTTAAGAGTGTGTAAATCTCGTGTACAGACGCACGACACAAGTGACACCCAATCACCTGACCACGTTCGAAATCCGTGATTTCCGCGGAGCGCCCCATTCTGCTCTCTCAGCCGGCAGCGGTGGCCGAGCCGTTCTAGGCGCTTCAGTCCGGAACCGCGCTGCTGCTATGGTCGCAGGTTCGAATCCTGCCTCGGGCATGGATGTATGTGATGTCCTTAGGTTAGTTAGGTTTAAGTAGTTCTAAGTTCTAGGGGACTCATGACCTCAGATGTTAAGTCCCATAGCGCTCAGAGCCATTTGAACCCATTCTGCTCTCTCACGATGTCTAATTACTACTGAGGTCGCTGATATGGTGTACGTGGCAGTAGATGGCAGCGCAATGCACCTAACATGAAAAACGTATGTTTTGGGGGTGTCCGCATACTTTTGATCTCATAGTGTATGTCCGTCTCGCCATAGTGGAGAGACAAGACATTTCGTGGAGCCAGCAACAACAATTTCGGATAATGAATGGATGTAAAAATTTTGTCTTCGTAATTTAATCTAGACTTGTCTAGTGTGAATATGGTACACAATATAATGGCAAAACCATCACGGGAAAGGGTGGCAAGCGTAAGAGTACTTGACTGTCGGAACTAAATACAGGGCTTCAGGGGGTTAAGTACATGCTTTGAGGGGTATTAGTGATTCCGAAGAAGTGATATTAGTGATTCTGAAGAAAAAATGTCTGGATAGATGTCTTCCTATTAGACATTACGACCGTCTTCAACTGTCGGCGGTCTCAGTCAACAGACGAGGTCGGCCTGTACGCTTTTGTACTGTACGTGTCCCTTCGCGTTTCCACCTCACTGTCACACCGGAAGGAGTGAACCTTGGTATGTTTAGGAGTGTGGAAATCTCGTGTACAGACGTATGATACAAGTGACAGCCAATCACCTGACCACATTCGAAGTCCGTGAGTTCTGCGGAGCGCCCCATTCTAGTATCTCACGATGTCCAATGACAACTGAGGTCACTGATGTGGACTACCTAGCAGTAGGTGGCAGCACAATGCATCTAATATGAAAAACGTATATTTTCGGTGGTGTCCGGATACTTTTGGTGACGTAGTGTAATGTCTTAATGTTGAGAAAATAATCTACTGAAAGCTTCAAAAATCTGTATCGGTTATTAGACAGAAACTTGTAACTGAAGTTGGGTACCAGAGGTATGACTATACTGTATTTGAATGTGGTTATGATAGGCCTCGATATTGTTAGTCCGTACAGTACCTATTACGGTGTCCTATTTCAGCAGGCCTGGCGCAAGCCTACCGACCGAAATAGTGCGCAGCGAAGGGCTTAAAATTGTTTGCTATAGTTCAATATTTACCGATGAAGATGGCGATAAATGACTTGCAGATGCTGGTAAAAGAATTGTAGACGTGCGGTGCAGGAGCATACAGCATTTCGTTTCGGCATGTCCATCCTTGTTAAATAGGAGGATCACAGCCAGTAGAAATACCAGAATTGTCAACGATACCGTCGGCTGTAGTTTCACTATCAATTTGTTTACAAGCGGTTTCGACGATACATTTCATCGTCAGGTTCTCTAACATGCAGTGGATGAATTGAATGATGAAGGCCTTTCGGGAAAATTTAGTAATTATATGTATATCTAGAAGGCCTGGTGAAGACGAAGTGTACCGACGAAACCGGCTGATGATAAACTGTTAATGAAATTGTAGCTGACAGCAGTCTTGGAAACTATAATAAAGACAGCATTTTTCTCATCCGCGCAGACGTCGCCTGATGCAGTATCCAGTGTGTCAGGGGCGACGCCGTTGTGGCGCCTCTGACTCACGTAGCTGACGCCGGCTGGCGGCAATAACTACGCAGCCCCTCCAGCCTATTTGGCGGAATATCCGCCGCCTCCCCACGGTCTCACTCCGGAAGGAATATAAGGGATGACCCTCCTAGAGAAATGAGGGTGCTGCCGTTATCATCTAAAATGCATGGCCTGCAGTCCTTGCCGCGGTTAAGCGCCGCCGTACATTTGTCAGAGCTTCGCACTAGTCGGGAGCAGCCATCCGGCGACACTTGTAACCCAGCAGTATTTCACGTTCGGCCGTACTTTATTGGCCGGCCAGATATGGGTCACGCGGTACTTCCGCGTCGTAATTCACGGATGAGGGGAGGTGCCAGCCATTTTCGGCACTGTCATCGCTGCAAATAAATATCAATTGCCGTGTCGCTGCGCTACATATAATCTCCCAGATGAGTCCTCCCGGAGGTATACGATGTGATGCAGCCAGATGTAAAGGCACTGTGAAATGTTTAGTTTCAGAGCCTGTAATACAGAGCGTTTGCAATAAAGAGCAAACTCTGAAGAGCAGAACAGACGAAACACTGTTTATAATCCATTCATTTTTTGCAGTCGAAATGTTACAATACCAAAGCAGACTGAAGCGTCGGGTTGAACAAGTGACAGAGGGGAGACAGAGGCAGAGAGAGTCAGAGAGAGGCAGAAAGAGAGAGAGAAGGAATGACAGTCAGCACCAAGTACTGTATTTTTTAAATATAACATTTATCAGCGAAAAGAATCAACTGAATGAAGTTTCTGTCAGGTGTTATTTGTCTTGGTATATTAGGTTGTTGCGGAAGTTCATAGCAATTACCCAACAATAATGTATTGTTGTTGTGGTGGTCTTCAGTCCAGAGACTGGTTTGATGCAGCTCTCCATGCTACTCTACCCCGTGCAAGCTTCTTCATCTCCCAGTACTTACTGCAACCTACATCCTTCTGAATCTGTTCAGTGTATTCATCTCTTGGTCTCCTTCTACGATTTTTACCCTCCACGCTGCCCTCCAATACTAAATTGGTGCTCCCTTAATTCCTCAGAACATGTCCTACCAACCGATCCCTTCTTCTAGTCAAGTTGTGCTACAAATTCCTCTTCTCCCAAATTCTATTCAGTACCTCCTCCTTAGTTACGTGATCTACCGTTCTAATCTTCAGCATTGTTCTGTAGCACCACATTTCGAAAGCTTCTACTCTCTCTTGCCTAAACTAGTTATCGTCCATGTTTCACTTCCATACATGGCTACACTCCATAAAAATACTTTCAGAAAAGACTTCGTGATACTTAAATCTATACTCGATGTTAACAAATTTCTCTTCTTCAGAAACGCTTTCCTTGCCATTGTCAGTCTATATTTTATACGCTCTCCACTTCGACCATCATCACTTACTTTGCTCCCCAAACAGCAAAATTCATCTGCTTTTTTAAGTGTCTCATCACCGTTAACGTCCGGACGCATCTCAATCCCTGGTCGATGGATCAGACCAAGGGGTTCAGTTGCATAGCCTATTCATTCAGCGGATGTCAACCCGTGCGATTTATGGATATGGGGTCATCTCAAAAGTATCGTGTATGCGGAGTCCATTCCAGATGTTGAGACACTGGAGCAGCATATTCATGCTGCCTTTGACACTATCCGGATGCAGCCGGGGAGATGTAAACGTGTGAGACAGAACAAGTTAAGGCGTGTATATGCATGCGTTGAGGCACATGGAAACCATTTTCAACACGTACTGTAATTGTGGCTGCCCGGTACAGAACGTATTAGACCGCAGTCTCTGTAGCAATGTGTGATTGAATAAATGGGCTATAGCATGGAAACCATGCATTTCTGGACATAAGTTAATTAGACCTTTTGTATTCCGTATCCTCTCATCGATCAATCCCTAGAGCTTATACACGGTGGAGAAAACATTCTGTATACGTGAAAATTGAAGAATATTGTTGTCCAATTCGTTGAGTGTCGTTTGTGCTGTTTGCACACTCCTGTGATGATAAACTCAAATCTCTGGTGATCTACAGAGATGAGAAGCGCTCCATACGACCATAGAAGTTAATTAAAGGAAATAATGATGTCACACAGTGGGAACGTCTTATTGAATGGAAGTTAATAGAGGTGGCCCAATCAGACATAACAATATAGGCAGCACACTATGCACTCAGACATATTAGTTGTAGGAGGTATCATCTAATTTATAACAGAAATAAGTGATCACTATAACAGTCAGATTTAGTATCAGAAAACAAATCACTTGAGTTACCCGCTGATACAACCAACTGAACATGAAATACTTGGACAAGGGTCTCTAATGGTGAATTGTAACCTTTTCACACGTATGTGGGCAAGACTAATCCAAAGTTATGCAGAGATCACACGAATACGAGCAGTGACTATAAGAATGATTAGTAAATTACAGGCAGAACAAAGAAAAATATGATCGAACTGCAGTGATATAAACAGGCTGTCAGTAAATTATTAAAACAGGATAGCTGACTCCTGCAGGGATTGAGCTAATATCGCGTCCCTACGGAATTGCTGACTGCAACGTTGGCGCATCTTACCATCATCGCAACGAACTACGGAAGGCAGCGGTAGCAACGGATGGAGGCCCTGAGTTCAGATCTCTCTTTCTCCACAGCACTCAAGTGGAAACACATTCTGGTGGGACCGTAAGGCTCACCTCATCACTCGTCCAGCAAAATGTCTTTAATCCAACATCTCCTAACATGAAGTGTACTCTTCCAGTGCCGAGCGTGAAGTGTAGTCCTCCAGAGCCACAAGTGTAGTGTGCTTTCTCGTCACTTATCGTGACGTGTTTTTCTGTGTGAGCACTCTGTAACTTGGCTGCCTTTTTGGCATAGCAGGAGCTCACCGCCCAGCAACAGCAAACATTGCAAGTTCCCGTTCAAATTCAAGTAAGGATATTTCGAACAATCTCCCACTCTTGCTGGTTTTTGCTGTTTCCAACTAATAGGCTCTGAGGTGGAGGAGTAAGGCAGAAAATCTCTCACACAATAAGGTACAATTTTCAGAAGGACCTGTTAAAAGCCTGAAACGTAGGCATGGTCGAGAAACTGCGTACTCTACGAAAAAATACAGTAAGATCTATCCGGAACGCTGGATTATGAAAGTTTAAAGCAAGGATTATTTCGAGGCGTCGTAAGGAAAAATCACACGGTCCTCGGGGAAGCGACACCTGGCTAGAGAAACCTTATATTGTTAGAAGATTTCTGCGAAGAGTTCTATGTTTTTCCGATAGAAGGCGACTGCACCAAATACTGTCTCGAGAGCTTGAAGTGAGGGAACGGAATGATTGTTCGTCTGCCTGCGGCTGCCACTTCGCCTCAGCTTTGGAACATTGTGTGGTGGCCATCTCCTCCTAAAAGTTTTCTCATATATCACTAGCCAGCCCTTAGGTTCCCAAACGAGCATTCACTCCTCCGTACTATGAAACAAAAGTCAGTATAAAGCAATAGGTCACTGAAGGCATCGAATCTTTACACCAATTATTACATACAGCGACAGCAATCGACTATTTGATGAAGAGAATGAGCATCAAATATTCTAAAACTTGTTGTGGGACAGCTTCAGAGGAGGCTGGCCACTTAACAAATAGATCCATTAATACGAAACAGGAATGCCTGTGGTATTAAGAAATACTATACAGTTTTCAATGGAACATGCATGCATAATCGAATTAACATTACATTCTGAATACCACAGACATTGATATTTCGTGTTTATTCATCAGTATCAGGCCCTTGACTCTCAATAAATATGTCCTCCTTCGACGGGAATATACGTAATGGAACGGAACATAACAGAGAGAAGGTCGAATACTGAGTTCTGTCTTCCGAAACTGGAAGCAACTGCAGTTGGTTAGTAGTGGAAAGGCGTCAAGACCAGATGGGATACCTATAAGATTCTGCACAGACTATGCGAAAGAACTTTCTACCGTTATAGCAGTTTTTTTTTTGTTATTTAGCGTATGGCTAATAAAGACATATCATAAAATTAAATTACATATACATATCTACATGTTGACACACAAGAAACTTAAGTTCGTCTTTACAACTGAGTATCTAGTCCTTCAATCCAGCGCACTGCATCTGGAGTGGCTAGCAGGAAGTTTAGCACCTGAGAAGATCTTATTTCAGGAGCACATCTGTCACTGCTTCCCACCGACCTTTCCATTCTTCAAGAGGTTTGAAATCCTTAGCAATCATGTCAGCAGCATCGCACACACTTGGATGGAGTGAGTTCAGTCTCTTACGATGTAAAAGTGGTAGGTCGCTATGCACAGGTAGGCTAGAATTCCTGGAGATCTTGTGGAATTCTCTCATAAGGGCAGTGCATCTGCGAAGATCGGGAGGCATTGTACCGGTTAACAGTGAAAGCCAATAAACAGGAGTAGATCTGTTTGCGCCAGATATTATGCGCATTGTCGTATTCAGCTGGGTGTTAGCAAGTCTTGTATGATGACTGTGCATCCAAAGAGGTGCACAACAATCAGCACGTGAGTACACCAAGCCCAGAGCTGAACATCGCAAGGTGGTTGCTGAAGATTCCCACGTAGTTCCGCATAGCTTATGGAGGATGTTGTTTCGAGTCATCAACTTTTGAGCTAAGTTAAGAAGGTGTTGTTCGAAGCATAGTGTACGGTCCAGGATGACACCAAGATAATTTATCGTAGATCGCTTGAGCAAAGAAGAAAACCTAGCGACTGGAAGAAAATGCAGGTGATTCCCGTTTCTAAGAAGAGTCGTAGGACAGATGCCTACAATTGTAGACCTATATCGTTGGCGTCAGTCTGTTGCAGTCTTATGAAACATATTTTATGCTCCAGATTTTTAAAGTTTTGGGGGATTCGGTGAACAGATATCCTGCGAAACTTAGGTCGCTCTGTTCCTCCATGAGATCCACATCGCCATGCACAACGGCACTCAGGTTGTTTCCGTGTTCATTGACTTCAGGAAGGCCTTCGACACCGCTCCGCACTGCTGTTTAGTGAAAAATTCACCAGCTTATCAAGTATCACAACAGATTTCTACTGCTTTCAAGACTTCCTTACAGACAGGACTCAACGTCGCTCTTTGTTGTTCGTGTGGTCTTCAGTCTGGACACTGGTTTGACGCAGCCTTCCATACTACTCTATGGTGCGCAAGCTTCTTCATCTCCAAGTACCTACTGCAACCTACATTCTTCTGAATCTGTTTAGTGTATTTATCTCTTGGTAACCCTCTTCTATTTTTACCCTCCACGCTGCCCTCCAATACTAAATTGGTGATCCCTTGATGCCTCAGAACAAGTCCTACCAACCGATCCCTTCTTCTAGTCAAGTTGTGCTACAAATTCCTCTTCTCCCAAATTCTATTCAGTACCTCCTCATTAGTTGCGTATCTACCGATCTAATCTTAAGCATTCATCTGTAGCACCACATTTCGAAAGCTTATAGTCTCTCTTGTCTAAACTAGTTATCGTCCACGCTTCACTTCCATAGCCCGCATCTCGTGGTCGTGCGGTAGCGTTCTCGCTTCCCACGCCCGGGTTCCCGCGTTCGATTCCCGGCGGGGTCAGGGAATTTCTCTGCCTCGTGATGGCTGGGTGTTGTGTGCTGTCCATAGGTTAGTTAGGTTCTAGGGGACTGATGACCATAGATGTTCAGTCCCATAGTGCTCAGAGCCATGTTTCACTTCCATACATGGCTACACTCCATACAAATACTTTCAGAAATGACTTCGTGACACTTAAATCTATTCTCAATGTTAACAAATTTCTCTTCTTCAGAAACGTTTTCCTTGTCATTTCCAGTCTACATTTTATATCCTCTCTACTTCGACCATCATCAGTTATTTTGCTCCCCAAATAGCAAAACTCATCTACTACTTTAAGTGTCTCATTTGCTGATCTAGTTCCCTCAGCATCACCTGATTTAATTCGACTACATTCCATCATCCTTGTTTCGCTTTTGTTGATGTTCATCTTATATCTTCCCTTCAAGACACTGTCCACTTCACTCAACTGCTCTTCCAGGTTCTTTGCTGTCTCTGACTGAATTACAATGTTATCGGAAAACCTCAAAGGTTTTATTTCTTCTCCATGGATTTTGATACCTACTCCGAACTTTTCTTTTGTTTCCATTACTGCTTGCTCAATATACTGATTGAATAACATCGGGGATAGGCTATAGCCCTGTCTCACTCCCTTTCCAATCACTGCTTCCCTTTCATGCCCCTCGACTCTTATAACTGCAATTTGGTTTCTGTACAAATTGTAAATAGCGTTCCCTTGCCTGTGTTTGACCCCTGAAACCTTAAGAATTTGAAAGAGAGTATTCCAGTTAACACTGTTAAAAGTCTTCCCTAAGCCTACAAATGCAGTGGGTTTGCCTTTACTTTCTGTTAACGGAACGTAATAGACAAATGTACGCCAAGGAAGTGTGGTAGGACCGTTATTGTTTACAACATATATGAATGATCTAGTTGAAAGCGTCCGATGCTCTTTAAGGCTGTTCGTAGATGATGCGGTTGTCTATAAAGAATGTTATGAAGCCAGAAGATAGTAACGATCTGCAGAATGACGTCCAGAGAATTAACGACTGGTGCAGGCTTTCGAAAGAACAGGCACCACGCTGATTCCGCAGCGGTGAAACACTATTTGTAACTTCAGGTGGGATTACTGCTATCAGAAGCAGCGGGATATTAAGCGGAATCATCGGCGTCCAGCCAAGAAGTGCACCGGGCCGGGATTGGAACTCAGGATCTCCTGCTTACTAGGTAGGTTGGTTCAAATGGCCCTGAGCACTATGGGACTTAACATCTGAGGTCATCAGTCCCCTAGAACTTAGAACTACACTGCTGGCCACCGTAAATGCAACACCAAGAAAGACAAGAGGTAGCACAACAAAATTTATTTTGTAGATAACATGTTCACCAAGTATCAAATGATTACGTATACAGACGTCTGTGACATGTGGTTCTTGCCAGAATCAGTCGCCAGAGTAGCCGCCATTGTTGGAGATCACCGCTGCCACACGTCTCGGCATTGAGTGAAAGAGACGGTGGATGTGTTCCTGGGGTACAGCAGCCCAAGCAGCTTCCACACGTTGCCAAAGATCATCTGGTGTGGCAGCTGGGGATGTAATCTGGGTCACTCGTTGAGCAACCATGGAGCACATGTTTTCTATCGGCGAAAGATCCGGAGAGCGAGCAGGCCAGGGAAGCACTTCAATCTGGTTATTAACGAAGAACCTTTGGACAATGCGTGCCACGTGTGGTCGCGCATTATCCTGTTGAAATATGGCTGTGGCCGAGCCCTGAAGGTAAGGAAGGACAACTGGCTCCAGCACCTCGGATATGTAGCGCCGGCTATTTAAAGTACCGGCAATGCGTACTAGAGGCGTGCGAGAGTAATATCCAATACCGCCCCAAACCCTAATACCCGGTGCAAGACCAGTGTGGCGGTGCATAATGCAGCTGTCCAGCATCCTCTCTCCACGGTGTCTCCACACTCGAATCCGACCATCGTGGCGCTGCAGACAGAAGCGTGCCTCGTCAGTAAAGACAACGTCATTCCATTCTGCCGTCCACATCCGTCTGTCATCACACCATTGGCGACGGAGACGTCTGTGGTTCTGCGTCAATGGTAGACGAAGCAATGGACGTCTTACGGACAGACCACTCTGCTGTAAACGGCGTCGAATGGTACGCGCAGACACTGGATGATGCGTTACAGACGCAATGTGCTGTGCTATGGTTCGGGATGTCACTGAGCGATCCGTCACTGCCATGCACACAATTTTCGTATCAGCACGTGCAGTGGTGCACCGAGGCGAATGCGATCGACCACGTCGGTCCGTCTTACCCTCCTGCATCCAACGGTCACATGTCCGCATTACAGTTGTTTGGTTTCGTCCAACACGACTAGCGATTTCTCTGTATGATAATCCACAATCTCGGTAAGCCACTATCCTTCCTCTGTCTAACTCGGATACTTGATCAAACGATGTTCGCTGTTGTCTACGAGGCATAACTGATCGTCTTGTGAAACAACCACAAGGTAAACACACGTGCCGAACGTACACTCGTCGAAATCGCCAAGCCTTAAATGGCGCTATGAGGTGGCGCCACAGGCGCGCGTGATGTGCGTCTGCGCTGAAATTCTAATCAGTTGCATATCTCATCGCTGCAAACCCATGGTGTAAATTTCACTTGATTCGGATGCTTCCTTCAGGGTGTTGCATTTACGGTGGCCAGCAGTGTACTTAAATCTAACTAAGCTAAGGACATCACACACATCCAAGCCCGAGGCAGGATTCGAACCTGCGACCGTAGCGGTCACGCGGTTCCAGACTGAAGCGCCTAGAACCGCACGGCAACACCGGCCGGCACTAGTTAGGTGCGGCAAGCACTGCGCCATCCGGGACCGACCGTTATCGCAACTGCACGGACCATCTGGGTGCGCCTGAGGGCCGATCCACACTGCCGCCGAGCGCCACTGCATCTGACAGCAGAGATCCCCCTTCCAGTTACTTATAGAGCTTCACAGCTGCGGGATCTGCGTGGTGTCTGTTCTTTCAAATTAACGGACAATTCATAAGCCTCGCTGGGCAATGGATACACATTCTTCTGTGCGAGTGCACGAAAGATGCCCGTCTTCCTGTAACAGTCTCCGAGTAACGACTATAATGGACGGGCCTGCGGATAGTTGGCTCTCGGTTGGAGCGTGGATCGGCCGTGAGGAGTATCGAGATAGCCCTAGTTTCGATAACACTGTATCCCGCAGAGGTTACTGCACCAACCAAGTAAGCAGGAGATGCCGGGAATCCGAATCCGGGTCCGGTACACTTTTTCGCTGGACGCCGCTGATTCCCCTTAATATCCCGCTGCAGCTGACAGCAGTGATACCCCTTCCAGTTACATACCTTGGAGATGAACCTGAATGTAAGTAATTGTAACATATTGCGCTTACATATGAAAAGAAATACATTATTATACAGCTACACTACTCACGAGAAACCACTGGAAACAGTATCTACCGTAAAATATTTAGTAGTAACTATTCAGAGTTACCTTAAGTGGAATGACCACATAAAACAAATAATGGGAAAAGCGGATGATAGACTCAGATTCATAACAAGAATCTTAAGGAAATGTGGCTCATCCACGAGGGCAGTGGCTTATAAGGCGCTCGTTCTATCGATTCTTGAGTATCATTCATCTATGTGGGATCACTACTAGGTAGGACTGATGGAAGAAGAGCAGCTCGTTTTGTCACTTGATCATTAGGCGATGCGAGAGCATTACGGAGACGCCCAACAAAGTACATTGGCAGGCGTTACAAGAGAGACGTTGTGCATCATGGAGAGATTCACTATTCAGACTTCGAGAGAGCACTTCCCGGGAAGAGTCAAACAACATATTACTCCCCAGCACGTATGTCTCACGTAATGACCACGAGGAGAAAATTAGAGAAATTAGAGCCAATACAGAGGCTTACCAGCAATCATTCTTCCCACGCGCTACTCGTGTGTGGACCAGCGTTGGAGGCTGAGTTACTAGTACAAAAGCATCCTCCACCACACACAATTAGGTGGCTTGAGGAGTATGGCGTAGATGAAGATGTAGATGAATGTACGAGTGCAGGTTAAGACACATTGTGTTGTATTGTATTGAACTGCGGAGGTAGAAACGACGGAGAGGCTTCGTCCCCGCCGTAGCCCTCATTGGTTCACAACCCCACAACAGGCTACAGCAGTCCACTCACCCCACCGCCACCCCACACCGGCCCCAGGGTAATTGTGCGGTTCTGCCCCCAGTGCCCCCACCCTGAGGGAAAGTCTCACACCAGACGAGTGTAACCCCAAATGTTTGCGTGGTAGAGTAATTATGGTGTAAGCGTACGTGAAGACAGTGTTTGCGCATCAATCGCCGACATAGTGTAACTGAGGCGGAATAAGGGGAACCAGCCCGAATTCGCCGAGGCAGATGGAAAACCGCGTTAAAACCATCCACAGGCTGTCCGGCACACCGGACGTCGACACTAATCCGCCGGGCGGATTCCCGCTCGTTAAGCAGTGCAGTAGATTGAAATGGTTCAAATGGCTCTGAGCACTATGGGACTGAACTTCTGAGGTCATCAGTCCCCTAGAACGTAGAACTACTTAAACCTAACTAACCTATGGACATCACACACATCCATGCCCGAGGCAGGATTCGAACCTGTGACGTAGCGGTCGCGCGGTTCCAGACTGTAGCGCCTAGAACCGCTCGGCCACTCCGGCCGGCAGTGCGGTAGACCGCACGGCTAGCCGGGCGGGCTTATGACACATGGTCGACGACATAATATGTAAGTTTGTGACTGGCCGTGATTCGTACGCGGATAGCCGAAAGAGTTTAGGCGACCACTCGCGTAATGTAGGAAAGCCGGGTCCGGCGAAATTTTTCGCTGTTGTTATTCCAATATACAGCCTATGACCGTTCATATTAGTAGTTGTGAACACGTTTCTCGATGTTATTAAGTTGCACCCCAGCTGTCTTAGGCATTATAATTATTTTGCGATCTATTATAATTAAATAAACATCGTTTACGCCAAAATTTCGTCAGAGTTTATAACTACTGTTCATTTTCACACCATAAATATAAGTCTGTATGTCGAAATAGGACCTACGGCAGATAACTATACATAACAGCATGGAAACCGTAGCTACTGATAAAGACGTTTCAACGGTCACTATTCTTATGGATAGAACAATGGATTACGTGTACGGCAATTCTTCACAGTTGCTATTAGTACTGGTTCGATTCAACATTCCGTAAATTCGCTTCAGAATAGAGCGAATGGATTCCAGAACCGCGAACGAAAATATTGTTAATTGCGGGCCGCGGGGTCGCCTGCCAGTTTTCTAGATACAACGCCCGGGCTGCCACTAAGGAGATCTGTGTCCCTGAGGCGCTACGCCGGAACCGTGTCGCCGAGGAGACGTGATGGATAATGCAGCTCTGGGGGCGGGGCGTCCGCAAGGTGTGCCCGTGTTGTCTGAGCGAGATGAGGCCGCCTGCCGCCGAGGGCGCGCCTTGTTTGAGCTCGGCGCGCAGGTAAACAACGCACAGTGGAATGAGTAGCGGCGGCAGGCGGGCGAACCTTGTCGTCTGCCGACGCCCGCCCTCCCAACTACCACCAACCTCAGAGCTCTGCCAGCCGCGCTGACGAGCCGCCTCGCTCACCCAACGACTTCTCACTGTGGAAGATAATGTCGATATAGCAGCCTGCGGATCTTGTAAACGTCCCACAAGCTACTGTACGCTACATTTCGATTGGCCTTAGTGCAAAATGGCTAAGCAGGGATGGCTAGAGGACAAATGTAAGGATGTAGAGGCTTATCTCATGAGGGGTAAGATAGATACTGCCTACAGGAAAATGAAAGACACCTTTGGAGAAATGAAAACCACTCGCATGAATATCAAGAGCTCAGATGGAAACCCAGTTCTAAGCAAAGAAGGGAAAGCAGAAAGGTGGAAGGAGTATATAGAGGGTCTATACAGGGGCGATGTTCTTGAGGACAATACTATGGAAATGGAAGAGGAGGTAGATAAAGATGAAATGGGAGATATGATACTGCGTTAAGAGTTTGACAGAGCACTGAAAGACTTAAGTCGAAACAAGGCCCCGGGAGTAGACAACATTCCATTAGAACTACTGACGGCCTTGGGAGAGCCAGTCCTGACAAAACTCTACCATCTGGTGAGCAAGATGTATGAGACAGGTGAAATACCCTCAGACTTCAAGAAAAATATAATAATTCCAATCCCAAAGAAAGCAGGTGTTTACAGATGTGAAAATTACAGAACTATTAGTTTAATAAGTCACAGCTGCAAAATACTAACGCGAATTCTTTACAGACGAATGGAATAGCTGGTAGAAGCCGACTTCGGGGAAGATCAGTTTGGATTCCGAAGAAACGTTGGAACACGTGAGGCAATACTGACCCTATTACTTATCTTAGATAATAGATTAAGGAAAGACAAACCTACGCTTCTAGCATTTGTAGACTTGGAGAAAACTTTTGACAATGTTGAACGGAATACTCTCTTTCAAATTCTGAAGGTGGCAGGGGTAAAATACAGGGAGTGAAAGGCTATTTACTATTTGTACAGAAACCAGATGGCAGTTACAAGAGTCGAGGGGTATGAAAGGGATGGTTCAATGGTTCAAATGGCTCTGAGCACTATGGGACTCAACTGCTGAGGTCATTAGTCCCCTAGAACTTAGAACTAGTTAAACCTAACTAACCTAAGGACATCACAAACATCCATGCCCGAGGCAGGATTCGAACCTGCGACCGTAGCGGTCTTGCGGTTCCAGACTGCAGCGCCTTTAACCGCACGGCCACTTCGGCCGGCTATGAAAGGGAAGCAGTGGTTGGAAAGGGAGTGAGACAGGGTTGTAGCCTATCCCCGATGTTATTCAATCTGTATGTGGAGCAAGCAGTGAAGGAAACAAAAGAAAAATTCGGAGTAGGAATTAAAACGCATGGAGAAGAAATAAAAACTTTGAGGTTCGCCGATTACATTGTAATTCTGTCACAGACAGCAAAGGACTTGGAAGAGCAGTTGAACAGCGGAATGGACAATGTGTTGAAAGGAGAGTATAAGATGAACGTCAACAAAAGCAAAACGAGGATAATGGAATGTAGTCAAGTTTAGTCGGCCGATGCTGCGGGAATTATATTAGGAAATGAGACACTTAAAGTAGTAAAGGAGTTTTGCTATTTGGGGAGCAAAATAACTGATGATGGTCGAAGTAGAGAGGATATAAAATGTAAACTAGCAATGGCAAGGAAAGCGTTTCTGAAGAAGAGAAATTTGTTAACATCGAGTATTGATTTAAGCGCCAGGAAGTCGTTTCTGAAAGTATTTGAATGGAGTGTAGCCATGTATGGAAGTGAAACATGGACGATAACTAGTTTGGAAAAGAAGAGAATAGAAGCTTTCGAAATGTGGTGCTACAGAAGAATGCTGAAGATTAGATGGGTAGATCACATAACTAATGAGGAGGTATTGAATAGAAATGGGGAGAAGAGGAGTTTGTGGCATAACTTGACTAGAAGAAGCGATCGGTTGGTAGGACATGTTCTGAGGCATCAAGGGATCACCAATTTAGTACTGGAGGGCAACGTGGAGGGTAAATATCGTAGAGGGAGACCAAGAGATGAATACACTAAGCAGATTCAGAAAGATGTAGGCTGCAGTAAGTACTGGGAGATGAAGAGGCTTGCACAGGATAAAGTAGCATCGAGAGCTGCATCAAACCAGTCTGAGGACTGAAGACCACAACAACAACAACAAGTCTAGTCTTCCTGAATGGTCAAACAGTGGCGTTATTAAAACTTGCTGGCAGATTAAAACTGTGTGCTGGACCGAGACTCGAACTCGGTACCTTTGCCTCTCGCCGTCAAGTGCTCTGCCATCTGAGCTACCCAAGCACGACTCACGCCCAGTCCTCACAGCTTCACTTCCGCCAGTACCTCGTCTCCTACTTTCCAAATTTCACAGAAGCTCTCCTGTGAGCCTTGCAGAACTAGCACTCCTGGAAGAAAGGATATTGCGGAGACATGACTTAGCCACAGCCTGGGGGATGTTTCCAGAATGAGATTTCACTCCGCAGCGGAGTGTTCGCTGATATGAAACTTCCTGGCAGATTAAAACTGTGTGCCGGACCGAGACTCGAACTCGGGACCTCTGCCTTTCGCGGGCAAGTGCTCTACCAACTGAGCTACCCAAGCACGACTCACGGCACGTCCTCACAGCTTTACGTCCGCCATTACGTCGTCTCCTACTTTCCAAACTTCACCGAAACTCTCCTGCGAGCCTCGCAGAACTTGCACTCATGGAAGAAAGGAAATCTTATTCTGAAAACATACCCCACGCAGTGGCTAAGCCACTTCTTCCAAGAGTACTAGCTCTGCAACGTTCGCAGGAGAGCTGCTATGAAGTTTGGAAGGTAGGAGACGAGGTACCGTCGAAAGTAAAGCTGTGAGGAGGGGGCGTGAGTCGTGCTTGGGAAGCTCTGATGGTAGAACACTTGCCCGCGAAAGGCGAAGATCCCGAGTTCGAGTCTCTGTCCGGCACACGGTTTTAATCTGCCAGGAAGTTTCATACCAGCGCACACTCCCCTGCAGAGTGGAAATCTGATAGTGGCGTTATTGCTAGTAATAACTACTTGTAATTAACAGGATGTCCGATTTAAACATATAATAATATTAAACGTAATAACTTAAGAAGTAATATAGGTGTGATTCTTCAATTTCTCCAGACGTATTTTATGACGAAATAAATCTCTGGTGAATAGCCTGGTATGAGTGTGCATAGGACACAATATTTCGGCAATCGACCACGTTGCCATCATCAGGTGCGCTGATGTACTGACCCGCGGTGGGCCGGCGCGAGGTATATACAGGACCTCTCCCGCTCCTCCCACAGGCGCTTCCTATGAGTCGGTGCGGTCCGCGCCCCGCGAGCGGTCCAGGGACAGCGTCCGTTCTCCCGCTGGCTGGGCGCTGCGTCCTAGGTCTTCTCGTTCAGGAGGGTCTGCCGGCACCGCTCTCGTTATTCTTCCCTCCTCCCCCGAAGTCGTTGCACTCTGTGAAATTTCCTTTTTCCTTCTTAATCCGGGTGATCGCGGGTTCCCACGCCTTGCTACGGATGTAACCGCTGTCACGATTTGGTTGTGGCTCCCTTACTCTGATCTCTATGGCTTCTTTGATGACACAGTCCCAGTATTTGGAAGTCTGTGTCAGGACTTTGGTGTGGTCATAATCCACGCTGTGCAGTTCCGAAAGCGCCGGCCGCGGTGGTCTAGCGGTTCTAGGCGCTCAGTCCGGAACCACGCGACTGCTGCCGTCGCAGGTTCGAATCCTGCCTCGGGCATGGATGTGTGTGATGTCCTTAGGTTGGTTAGGTTTAAGTAGTTCTAAGTTCTAGGGGACTGATGACCACAGATGTTAAGTCCCATAGTGCTCAGAGCCATTTGAACCATTTGCAGTTCCGAAAGGCAATGCTCAGCGATTGCCGACTTACTGGGCTGTTGCAGCCTAATGTGCCGCTGATGTTCTCGGCATCGGTCCCCAGTGGTACGAATGGTCTGCCCTATGTACACACTACCGCATTGCCAAGGTATCTGATAAACCCCTGATTTAGGTAGACCGAGGTTGTCTCTGACACTACCAAGAAGGCTCTTGGTTTTGCTTGGAGGACGGAAGATGGTTTTCACTAGGTGTTTACGTAAAATTAGTCCAATTTTTCCGGATAAGGCTCACAAAACGGAATAACTGCAAAGGCCGTCTCCTTCTGAGTTTCATCCTCAGGTATTTACTGGCGGTATTTTCTACAAGAAGGGTAAATCTAAATGTTTTTATACACTTATTACACCTTAATATTCTCACTACTATTACAACGACAGACATATGATCTGTATTCCACTTCTCTGCAAGTGTTTTGTAGCACTGTAGGCGTAACATTTGCGATAGATGTAGGAATGCAATGAGAGATCTGGTAGATCACGTACTGGCGTCTGTTACACTTGATAAACCTCCACAGAAAAAAATAAAGTCGTTTAGTGTCTGGGGCCCTAGGTGACGAGGCAATCAATGGACTACCTCTCCCAATCCAGATATATGGGAACTGTAAGTAGGCTGTTTAGGTTTTTTTATTGGTAACGCCACCTCTGTATGAAAATCACTGGCTGTGCTGTGTGCAGTCTGTGGCTGCTTTGCATTGTTGTCTGCCATTGTAGTGTTGGGCAGCGGCAGCTGGATGTGAACAGCGCGTAGCGTTGCGCAGTTGGAGGTGAGCCGCCAGCAGTGGTGGATGTGGGGAGAGAGACGGCGGAGTTTTGAAATTTGTCATGAACTGCTATATTTATATATGATGATATCAAGGTAAGCTGTGCTGTGTGCAGTCTGTGGCTGCTTTGCATTGTTGTCTGCCATTGTAGTGTTGGGCAGCGGCAGCTGGATGTGAACAGCGCGTAGCGTTGCGCAGTTGGAGGTGAGCCGCCAGCAGTGGTGGATGTGGGGAGAGAGATGGCGGAGTTTTGAAATTTGTCATGAACTGCTATATTTATATATGATGATATCAAGGTAAATACATTGTTTGTTCTCTATTAATATCTTTCATTTGCTAACTATCCCTATCAGTAGTTAGTGCCTTCCATAGTTTGAATCTTTCATTTAGCTGGCAGTAGTGGCACTCGCTGTATTGCAGTAGCTTGAGCAGCGAAGATTTTTGTGAGGTAAGTGATTTGTGAAAGGTATAGTTTAATGTTAGTCAGGGCCATTCTTTTGTAGGGAATTTTGAAAGTCAGATTGCGTTGCGCTAACAAAATATTGTGTGTCAGTTTAAGGACAGTCGTGTATAATTGTTCAAAGGGGACGTTTCAGAACTAATGATCAAGGAAATCCCTCACAATGTTCGCAAAATGGTATGTTGCGCCTGTTTATGAAAGATCACGTCACAGTTGTGGCATAATGTCTACCTTGGTTCAAATGGTTCAAATGGCTCTGAGCACTATGGGACTCAACATCTGAGGTCATCAGTCCCCAAGAACTTAGAACTACTTAAACCTAACTGACCTAAGGACATCACACACATCCATGCCCAAGGCAGGATTCGAACCTGCGACCGTAACGGTCCAGTGGTTCCAGACTAAAGCGCCTAGAACCGCTCGGCCACCCCGGCCGGCAGGTGTACCTAAGTTGCTGCTTTAACGGTAGGCTGCTCGAAGAAGAATGGGCCTAGAAATCTGGCTTTCAATAATCCACTCTACACATTCAATTTGGGAGAGTTACGTTAGGAAATTTGGAAACTCGTAGTAAGTTCCTATGGGGCCAAAGTGCTGACGTCATCGGTCCCTAAGCTTACACGCTACTTAATCTAACTTTAACTTACGCTAAGAACAACACACACACCATTGCTCGAGGGAGGACTCGAACCTCCGACGAGGGGAGCCGCGCGAACCGCGGCAAGGTGCCTCAAACCGCATGGCCACAACGTGCGGCAAGATTTACGTTAGCGCTCAATCATTAATGGGAGGCTTCAGTTCTCCGCGCGCAGGAACTGATTGTATTTACAGTGCCGGAAGTATGAAGTCCAAGAGACACGAAATCGAGGGACGCCTCCTTTCCATCCATTTTTGACGCACTGTGTCTCTGTGAATGCCTTCCGTCGCAGCCTGTCCTCAGGCTTGAGTTTGTGACCAAAGCTGCAGTTTGTATGCCCGTAGGCGCAACTATATACGGACGACATCATGTACTGTCGAACGAGGTAACCGTTACTCGCTGCTTGCTTGTCGGATTGACTTACGGGGGCTCCGCTGCAAAGACGTACGGGTTAATTCAACAGCATCCTCTGTAACTGCGTGCTTCGTGTGGTGGCCTGAAATTGGAAAGCAGACACCCAGTTTCCTGATTCTTCTTGTCCCATTTGTTGATTGTCACGTAAGTGGGTCCATACTCGCGCCGGAAACGACGTTGTGCCAGACCATGATTTACAATCTGCTTAAAATTTGCCCGTAATTCCTCTATATCCATCTAACTGGAAATAGTGATGTCAATTCACTGTGTAAGTGACATACTAATAACTGCTTATCTGCTCTATATAGCAGAAACACTCTACTAGCGTTCTTTCTATTTTAATTTTATCAGTGGTTGTCAATGCTTCTTCCGTGAACGTATTACTTTCGCAAAATAAAGAATAGCCACCTTCAGTTGTAATCGTGATTTTATTTCAATGCACGATGCATTTCGAGCTCTGGGGACTCATCTTCAGCTGCCTTAACAGCCTCAAATTTAGGTTAATTCTGGTATGATTAGAATGGTTTATTACAAAGTGGCACATTGGAAATATAAGTTTACAAAAATATAACAAACGGAAAAATATGTTTTCCACTCTAGAACTCATTTGTAAACACAGGTTACAACAAGCCAAAAAAATTTCAAATGTAAAGATACAGGATTTCTACAAAAACACGCGTATTATTATTTAGAAGAAGATAAAAAGCTGCAAATATAATGAAATTGTTGAAATTTTTTTATTCCTCTTTGATTGCAAGAAAGATGATCTTAATTGATTTCTTAGATTATTCAGTTCACTCTATAATAAAATGAAGTTCAAAACTTAAAATGAAACAAATCAATCTATAAATTTCTTAGATGTCACAACTGCTAACGAACACCAAAATCCCAATTTTTACATTTACAGGAAACAAACCTACACTGATGTCATAATACATAAAGCAACACATCATCCAAAACCACACATTTGTGTTGCATTTAGATCCATGTTGAACAGGGTACATAGATCATTTTTGAAATCGAAAGCATTAAACAAGATATTGATATGATCAAAATAATTGCAGTAAATAATGAGTATTCAGAAAAATCAGTTGACAAACTATCCAACAAAATGCAGGCAAATGTAACAGAAGCACTACAAGAATATCAACTCAGGTAACACAGATTTTTCACAAAAATTCCCTATTTAGGCAGAGCATCACAAATAATTGCTAGCTTATTTAGAAACACCAATATTAAAATGTCCTTCCTCACAAACAACAAACTGGACACCACTTGCCTCGCACAGCAGACACAACACCTCAATACTAGAACACAGTTGTATATATAAACTACAAAGTAAAGGTTGCCGTGCAGTTTACACAGGCAAAACAGTAATAACTATCCATACACGTTAAGAATAACACACAAACAAAGTTTATCAGCCGTATTTTTCAGTAATTATAAAAATTTATTTTTCCTCAAGAAACAAGTATTAATAGTGCAACCATTTGATAGCATGCAGCCACATCTTATGTATTCACAAATATTTATTTTACAAATTATACCTCTGCATAATTATTTCTATCTTCTATGAAATAATAACATCTGTTTATTTGTAAAAATGCAGTATTTTTGCTTTTGAAATTCTTTGACTTCCTTTTATCTGTGTCGACAAATGTGTTACAATGTGAAAAGTGCATATATGTACATAAACATGTTTATTCACACTGCGGTTCAAACCTATATATCCACTACTGGGAACTCTAAGTTATTTTTAGATTTGTCTCCATTTTAAACTTTACAATGCACCACTTTGTAACATGCCGATGCAATGTTACCAGTACCAGAATTAACCTAAACCTCAGAAAGGGAAAACAATTATGTGGACTTTTAAAGAAGCTGAAGATGAGTCCCCAGGGCTCGAATTGTATTGTGCATTAAAAAAATCACGACTGTGGCGGTTTTTCTTTATTTTAAGAATTTTTTTTATGACAATGGCTTTAGTTATATAGCCTTTCCTTTTCGTTTTGACGATACTGACTACTCAGACGCTAGTACTACGATCCGCAGAAAGGGCGCTGACCTACAAGCTTTTCAGCGTCCATCAGTTTTAAATCTGTCATCCATTGTCAACCATTCTCAGCTCCACTCAGTAGTTACCCATGTTACAGTGAATTCTGCTGCCTCGGGTGGCTGCCCTCCGTATTGTGCATAACCCAGATCACTAACAAATATAAACATTCTTTCTTCCTACTACACTGGGTAGTTGAATTATAGAAATTACGGTAGTCCTATTCTTACTAATTTCACGATTTGAATGGGTAGCAAAGAATACTAGAAAATGCTATATGAAAGTAAGTTATGTATTTAAACCGAATTCTACAAGAAATTGATTTCGTTGAAATTATGTACTTGTAGTATCTTGGTTGATCAAAAAAGCAATGAAATCATAAACAGATAACGTATTGAAGTGTAATTTCTTGATTACTGACGGATTACAGGAAACTTTTTCAGTAACTAAATCTGGGGCACCTAACAAAGCATAAATAAATTAACTAATACGAGAAGAAAATGTCGTAGAGGGTAATTAAGAACCGGAAGATGGTATAAAGTCTAAACTATAACGTCAACGACTCCTTTATCTCTTTCCTCTCATAATATCTTTCGAAATTTCAATTAGTGCTCTGTTGTTTCTGCCGTAGTGTTACTGAACGAGTGACTCTAACACTGTTCCTCTTTCTTCCAGTTTTAAAATTCCAGTTCTCTCCTGGCAGAAGTAAGTACAGAAAAAATTACAATAAACGAAAATCAGTGTCGTGTTTCCTTTGAAGAGCATACTGATGCAGCAGCCACGACGCGACGACAACATAAAAATTTTTAACAGTGGGAAATCACTCATTGAGTATTGTTAATGTTACTTGTTCCTGGATTGCTAGTACAGTACAGCAATGTATGCAGGAAAGCTTCAGTGAAGGAAGGAATGTAGAAAATAGATACTGCCAGAGAGAAGTCGTGAATGGTCCATGTGTGTGTGTAATAGGTAGAAGCATTTCCCGTGAAACTCACTGCTCCGGGTTCGAGTCCCAGTCCGACACGTTGTTTTAATCCTCCAGAAAGTTTAAACATAGCTTATACCTGGCTTCAGAGATATAGATTCATTCTGCATTACTTGCGACACTTATATAGTGCAAATTAAAAGGAGACATGCAATAAAAGTAAGTAAATTGTTTATTATTCGAAAGTAATCGCCACGACTACTAACACATTTATCATTTATCCCACTGTGAGACAAAAAGGTCAGTGATTTCATGGAAAAATGTTTGCGGTTGCCTACAGAACCATGATTGTACCCAGGGGTGCACCTCCTAGTTCGAAACAAATCGAAGGCCACGAATGTCTTTCATGGGAGCTCCAGAAATATGGAAATCTCATGGGGTGATATCATGACTATGAGGTAGATGTGTAAAATCTTCCCAGTGAAACTTTCGCAGTCTAATGAGAAAAGTCTTGGCAACATGTGGGCAGGCGTTATCCTGCAACAGGGTAATACCGTCCATCAACAGTTCTCGACGTTTGCACTTGATGGCGTGCTTCAGTTTCGCAAAGTGTCCATGTGAACACGTGGTGGGAATGATTTTCGCTACGGTCTCCTTACTGTGCCTTAAAAAAAACCGCTACATACTGAAGGATATGAATTCATATTACAGAACTGCGTCCTGCATTCAGTGGAGGGACTGTTCCGTGATCATGACTGCATCAGCATGGCAATGTACCCTGGTATGAAGCGTCCAACATCACTACTTCCTCTGCTTTCAGCATCTCGGGAAGAATGGACTCCCGTCCGACCATAGGCATTCAGACCTCGTTGAAAACGTTCCCACCAGAGCTGTCCTAAAAGCGATGGACGCACCCCTTATTAATCTCTACTAAAAGATGTCCGAATATTTGCGATCAAATGTAGTATATTTCGAAAAGCTCACTTATACCTAGGCAGACCTTTACCTTATACAGAAAGATACGAGAAGCGAACAGCCCTCAACGTACATCACGTTGGTGGCTCAAGCTGCCGCATTCTCGGCAGCTTGCATTATCCAGAGGGTGAGAATCCACCCACTGAGGCGCAGTCATAGACACTTGATACACTTCCTCACAAGGGATGAAATGCATTCACCCATCATGGCCGCCACCAGACACCGCTGGAACAGCATATCACAAAAGGTGCATTGTTATGCAGATAAAAAAAAGTCATCGTCCTCGAAATGTTCCTCTTCTGTACGCAATGTAGTGCCATCCGGTTCGCAATGTTCGCTCGTGTTCGCGTACAGCAGCAAACGTTTGTACTCGACGACGTCTGACCCTTGTCTTCTGTCCCTGTCGATTCATATTTTTTTACAAACGCTGGTCTTATGCCGTTATACAAGGCTGCGATTGCCACATTATTCTTTGCAGACGTAGATTCCAAATCAGGCGTACAGATATCCACACATGAAAAAGAGTTTTGCATCACCGCGGTTCCGAGAGTTCCGGAACCTGTACAAAAAATCTGAAAAGATATCAACATAAACATCATGTCCGCCCTTTTTACTGCTCATGAAAACCACACATCGCGTGTTGTACCACCATACAGAGAGACCTTCAGAGGTGGTGGTCCAGATTGCTGTACACACCGGTACCTCTAATCCTCAGTAGCACGTCCTCTTACACTGATGCATGCATGTATTCGTTGTTGCATACTATCCACAAGTTCATCAAGGCACTGTTGGTCCAGATTGTCCCACCCCTCAACGGCGATTCGGAGCAGATCCCTCAGAGTGGTTGGTGGATCACGTCGTCCATAAACAGCCCTCTCCAATCTATTTCAGGCATGTTCGATAGGGTTCTTGTCTGGACAACATGCTGGCCACTCTAGTCGAGCGACGTCGTTATCCTGAAGGAAGTCGTTCAGAATCTGTGCACAATTGGGGCGCGAATTGTCGTCCATGAAGACGAATGCCTCGCCAATATGCTGCCGATATGGTTGCACTATCGGTCGGAGGATGGCATTCACGTATCGTACAACCGTTACGTCGCCTTTCATGACCACCAGCGGCATACGTCGACACCACGTAATGCCACTCCAAAACACCAGTGAACCTCCACCTTGCTGCACTCGCTGAACGGTGTGTCTAAGGTGTTCAGCCTGACACGTATCGGTGAAGAGAACGTGATGCTAATCCCGAGCGGTCCATTCGGCATGTTGTTGGGTCCATCTGTACCGCGAGGCTTGGTGTCGTGGTTGCAAAGATGGACCTCACCATGGACATCGGGAGTGAAGTTGTGCATCATGCAGCCTGTTACGCCAAGTTTGAGTCGTTACACGACGTCCGCTGGCTGCACGAAAAGCATTATTCAACCTCGCGGCGTTACTGTCAGGATTCTTCCGAGTCATGATCCGTAGGTAGCGGTCACCCACCGCAGTAGTAGCCCTTGGGCGACATGAGCGAGGCATGTCATCGACAGTTCTTGTCTCTCTTTATCTCCTCCATATCCGAACAACATCGGTTTGGTTCAGTACGATACTCCTGGACACTTTCCTCTTTGAGAGCCTTTCCTGGCACAAAGTAACAATGCGGCTGCGATCGAACAGTGGTATTGACCGTCTAGGCATGGTTGAACTACAGACAACACAAGCAGTGTACCCCCTTCCTGTTGGAATTACTGGAACTTATCAGGTGTCAGACCCCCTCCGTCTAATAGGCGCTGCTCATGCATGGTTGTTTACATCTTTGGGCGAGTTTAATGACACCTCTGAACAACCAGGGGCGCTGTGTCTGTCATACAATACAAACAGTCAACGTCTACCTTCAGGAGTTCTGGGAACCGGGGTGATGTAAAACGTTTATTTGATGTGTGTAGGATGATTCAGCTGCTCCTGGCGATGTCGTTTTATGCAACCCTCAATGTTATTTCTGGCCTTAGGAAACCGCGCACGAGATTTTCTTATTCTCTCACTATCTAGGGAGAAACTATTAGTGCTACAAAAAATGAACATGACCTTTTTGTAGGAAATTACATGTAGTTAAATATTGTACAGGGATCCGTTTTCACTGAAGGCCACGGTTTTCAAGTTATTCAAGAAAAACGTACAGAAGTCCCCTTCTAACACGCATCCACCCCCACACTCATCCGTCGCAAATCATGATTTCCGCTCTCTCCTACCACTGTACAAAACTTTGCAGCTACACGAACTATTCCCGGTATTCGACCTTCTTCGGTCTCTATTGATTGCGCTGTTACCTCTTGAGAATGGTCGACTCTTTCTTTGACATCATTTATTCAAAGGCGGCCGTGACAGATATGAAGGAAAAATGATTTTTGTAAACGTTACGATAAAACTGATTACGTTGGAAGTTCGATCCAGACTTAACCATTACAAGCGCAGTAGTTTTGTAGTCAGAAGGCCTAACGTATTATGTAATTTGTTTATTTGATGCAGCTGAAATTCATGAAACTATTAGATAAAATTTCCATAAACGCCAATTTTAAAATTTGCAAGTATTCTACTAAGCCAGTCAATTGATACCAAAAAACGTCGAAAATTTGAAGTAATTCGCGCAGTCGCAAATTTTTGTAAGAGGTAGAAATCCTGACCTGTGGTGGCTGAGCGTGGGAGTTGGGAGTGCTTTTGAAGGTCACTTTTGTACCTCTATAATAACTCCAAAACTACGGCCTCTAGCGATATCATATCCCACTAAACAATGTAACTACATTAAATTTGCTTCAAATAGATCAAATTCATTTTCTCTGTACGACTAATGGTTTGTGCGTAGCGTGCGAGAGAATATGGAAATTCCGCGCGTGGTTTTCGAACGCCAAAAATAACATGGCTGGTTTCATGAAACGACATGGGTAGGGGCTGTTGACTCACCCTGTATGATTACCAGGTATCTCCTGTAAACATAGTTTGAAAAAAAAAATCCAGCTTACCGATTTAAATAAAATTTGTACATTTTGTCATAAGTACATTGTTGTTATAAACTTCACAAGGTTTTGGCTAAGCAATGCAATCTACTGCCACAGAAATTAATTCTCAGGAAACTGCAAAGGCATAATGCTTTCGGAAACATTTGTGTTGGCACGTAGAAGAGGTCAAATAGTATCCACCACCATTTTTACTCAAAGTCGCGTTAACCACGACGTGATTGAAATGCCTGAAGCTGCTACTGCTGACGAGCCCTCCGCAGCAGTTCGGCGACTGTTTAGAAGAAGGTGCAGTACAGGGACCAGTGTCCCACCAATTTGTGGGCTGGGAGATGTGAGGGGGAGGGGGAGGGCGCAGAGGGAGGACATCTCCTGCCCCGCACTTCCGGGCACCCAGCCAAAAGAGGACCAAACTTCGGCAGACAACAACTCCTTGCAGAATTAGCACGCAGATTGCGACAGCGTAGGAAACCTTATGTCAGTTCATCATGAAGTCTAACGAAGCGAATACTGCGCTCTGTGACACGAAGGAAGTAATTTGTCTCTTCCCGATGTTCCCCCTTGATTTTCATTCCTCTGTATTTTTGCTTATGTATGCAGTAATTTAAAATAGGAGAATACCTGTCGTTCTGATGAAGCTGTTCCGTACGGATTTTATCGAAAAGCATAATCACGAAGTTTCCGTATACGAAATGGGAAAAGTTATGACTTCCGTATTGGATGTGAATTAAAGCGATTGTTAGTCATTTTCAATTGAAAGTTTTGTCTTTACGCCGGCCGCTGTGGCGGAGCGGTTCCAGGCGCTTCAGTCCGAAACCACGCGGCTGCTACGGTCGCAGGTTCGAATCTTGCCTTGGGTATGGATGTGTGTGATGTCCTTAGGTTAGTTAGGTTTAAGTAGTTCTAAGTCTTGGAGATTGATGACCTCAGGTGGTAAGTCCCATAGTGCTTAGAGCCATTTGAACAATTTGAACCATTTTGTCTTTACTGTAATTTCTGTCAAAATGTTTATTTATGCTGCGTCTGAGTGTACAATGTTTACTGTGTAGTTTGTTATATCTTCTTTCTTTCAGAAGATCTGTCCTCAAACATATGAACTTGACGTCCTCCATATCTCTCTATCCTGAGCATTCTTTATTATCTTGTAACTCCTTCCTCTCTTATGTTTGTAGACAATCCCTGCGTAACATGTGTCCATCCAAGATGTTTTCCTGTTCTGCATCGTCCTCATGAAGTCCCTCGCTTCTCCTGCCCTAATCAGTATCTCCTCAATTCTCATTCTGTCCATCCATTTCGCTTTCTCCGTTCTCCTCCATAACCACATTTCAAAACTTTAATTTTTTTTTCTCATATTGCTCGCGTTTCACAACAATAAGACACACAAAACATTCGGCGAACCTCTTCCTAAGTGTAATGGGCCACCAGAAACCTTTCACTCGCCAAAAAGCACTCTCTCCTATGCAGATTCTGCGTCTCACTTCCTCTGTACAACTTCCGTTGCAAGTTATCTAGCTTACAAAGTACTGGAATGACTAAACCTGTTCAGATATCATTCCACCTAGATATATGTTAATCGTGACGTCTTCTCAGTTTCATTCCAAACCCTTTATCCCCACTTACTGTATTGTCCCTTATTATTTAGAGCTCATCATCCATTTCTGCTGGCATAGTCATACCATCAGCGCACTTCATGCTTTTTATTCTTTCTCCCCTCACAACAAGTCCTTTTGTTTTTTCCAAGGCCTTATTGATTAGCTTATCAGCACTGTTTATTTAAAAGTGCTGGTGACATACAGAAACCCTTCTTCCACTATCCACCTCGTCAGTTTTACCCTTTTCTATTCGAACTTACTGTCCCATACAGAGTTGCATTGTCAGCATTCCGTACCAGTATCTTTCAGAACCTTCAACTGCATACACGTGTCAGTTTTTTCAAATGCTTTCACCCACCCACGGAGCAGACATACTTTCCTCTATTCACCTACAAAAATCTTTCTACCATCTCCCTCAGACACCCAACTACATCCCTGGTACTTCTTCCTTTGCATAAAATGTTGTGTTTGTTGGGAACCACATTGCTTACTTCACTGTGCGATTAGCTAATTTCAACTAAGTTTCAGTGTTTATCACATTTGTAAAATCTTTATTTCGTTTAATATATTGTACGAATGGCAGCAGATAATTCAGAGGGTGTGGAGTTAAATGGAAATATTAAGATATTAGGGTATGCAGATGATCTAAACATCATTAGCGATAGGAAAGAAACTGTAACAGCAAATGCGAAAGCGTTAATAAAGGCTAGTGAAGATGTAGGTCTAAGGATAAGTGAAGACAAAACTAAATACCTGGTTACTACTAGAATGCCAACAGCAGTAGATCAGGAAATGTTAAGAGTTGGAGACATGCAGTTTGAAAAAGTGAACACATTTAAGTATCTAGGCGTGGACATCACTTCGAGAAATGAGATTGAATCCAAACTGAAGAAGAGATTACGGGCGGGATATTCGTGCTACTTCTCACTGAATAGATTACTTTCATCATGGATATTATCTAGGAATTCAAAGATGAGAATATACAAAACTATTATTCTACCAGTTATGCTGTATGGATGTGAGACTTGGTCTCTCACTGCGCAAAATGAAAAGCCGTTTCGGGTATTTGAAAACAAAATTTTGAGGAAAATTTTCGGAGCAAAAAAGGATGACATTAGCGGAGAGTGGCGAAAACTGCATAACGAAGGGGTTCACGAACTCTATTCAAGCCCTGACATAATCAATATTATTAAATCACGTAGGCTGCGATGGGCGGGTCACGTATCTCGAATGGATGAGGGCAGGGCAGCACGCAGAGTACTGGTAGGGCACCTAGAGGGCAAACGTCCTGTGAAGAGACCGAGGCGTTGATGGGAGGACAATGTGAAGGCTAATTTGAGGAGCCTAGGTATTGAAGGTGAATGGAAGGAAATAGCCCAAGACAGGGACAGATGGCGAAAATACGTTGCTGCGGTAATGGACTCTCGAGTCCGGTATGACCAGTGAGTGAGTGAGTGAGTGAGTGATGTAATATTCAAATCACTCTTAATTACCATCAAAATGTTGCCATATTCCATCATTTTACGAAAGGATCCACACTACAGTGACACCTTTTAAGGTCGGATTCTGAACTTCGCTCTATATACAACATCATGGTCACTGACTTCCTTTCCCAAATCCCAAATGATGTTCTCCTGTTGTACTCTCTGTTTTCCTTTCTATTCTTTGCAGCACTGCTATGGTCACAACCTTGGTAACAGCACATACAACTAGCAGTCCTATGATCTTTACACTGATTGGCATTGCCTTTCTTTCGCAGGGGAACCATTATGGTCTTCAGATCTTCAGACCATCATGTGTCATATAGTCTGTAGATCAGAATTATAATTCTAGTTACAGCATCATTCCTCAGGCTGTATTTGATTATAGGCTGTCGCTTTTCCTTCCGTAAGACCCTAGATCGCGCCCTCCACCTCCTATTTTCCTGTTAATGGTCCCGAGTGATTTTCATCACATTTTTGTTCTTACTCTAATCCTTCACGATCAGCCATAGAATCATGTAGATGTTCTGTGTGCTCTAAGTACATCTTTGTTTTCTGCAGTATTATTGGTCAACTTTCCATGCTTTCTTAGTACTCCTTTCTTGTTCCTCGGTACATTTCTTCTACTTTCCCTTGCCTTTCTAAATGTTCATTGGTTTTTCCCGCAATCTTTCTTGCTTTGTCAACTGCCCTCCTCAGTTTTTAGGTACCTCTAGAACCATCTTCAGATCTGCAATTTCGGTTACAGGAGTACCCGTCCAAACACAGTAAACTTCACATGCTGCATCAGGCAGTGGAAAATTTTGAGGTGATGGAACCAAGCATTGTCTCTCCTCTCTTCTGATCGGAGGAAACGCCTGCTATTACTGGCCAACTTGATGGTTGGTCAGTGAGCACTCATCAAGTTTGTTCGCTCGCTGTACGCAGAGGCGGGGAAGTTTCGAATTTTAGACAGAACTTACGGGCAATTGCACGTTACGAGTGCAGCAGTGTCGCTGTTACGTAAGTATGAAGTGATGCATCTTCTAACACTTGTACAATTATTTTCTATGGGAGATAGTTCAGTTTTCAGTTATGATTTTGTATGATGAGTAATCTCTATTGAGATTTTACAACCATTCACATGCGAGCGAACTTATTCTTTTATCAGCCACATCCACTTTATGCATCGTGCGCCAAGTTGACATTCATTGTGTTTTCGGTGAGAGTCACAAGTCGGCTTCTATGACTCAGTCATTACTGGAAAATATTAGACTTCATTTTAGACTTATCTATGAATTTTAATATTTGTGTGTGGCAATTGTGTGTCGGTGTTGGGTTTCTTTACCAGTCCAGCCCTTGTTGAATTATCATGGTCGTTACGTTAATACAGTTTGCTTCTAAGGAACCACAATATTAGCATTTTTCCGCTGAAGCTCCAAAGAAACTGGTATAGGCATGCGTATTCAAATGCAGAGATATGTAAACAGGCAGAATACGGTGTCGCGGTCTACAACGCCTATATAAGACAACAGGTGTGTGGCGCATTGTTACTTCGGTTACTGCTGCTACAATGGCAGGTTATCATGATTTAAGTGAGTTTGAACGTAGTGTTATTGTCGGCGCACGGGCGATGGGACTCAGCATCTCCAGGGTAGCGATGAAGCGGAGATTTTCCCGTACGACCATTTCACGAGTGTGCCGTGAATATCAGGAATCCGCTATGACATCAGATCTCCGACATTGCTGCGGCCGGAATAAAATACTGCAAGAACGGTGCCAACGACGACTGAAGAGAATTGTTCAACGTGACACTAGTGCAACCATACCGCAAATTGCTGCAGTTTTCAATGATGGGTCATCAACAAGTGTCAACGTGCAAAGCATTCAACAGAAGGTCATCGACATGGGCTTTCGGATCCGAAGGCCCACTCATGTATCCTTGATGACTGCACGACACAAAGCTTTACGCCTCGCCTGGGCTCGTCAACACCAACATTGAACTGTTGATGGCTGGAAACATGTTGGCTGGTCGGACGAGTCTCGTTCCAAATTGTATCGATTGAATAGACATGTACGTGTATGGAGACAGCCTCATGAACCCACGGACCCTGCATGTCAGCAGGGGACTGTTCAAGATGGTGGACGCTCCGTATTGGTGTGGGGCGTGTGCAGTCCCAATGATATGGGACCTTTGCTACGTCTAGATACGACTCTGACAGGTGACACATACGTAAGCATCCTGTCTGATCACCTGCATCCATTCATGACCATTGTGCGTTCTGACGGACATAATTCCAGCAGGAGAATGCGACACCCCACACGTCCAGAATTTCTACGACAGGAAAACAAGGACTGTTATTTCTCTATGTCGAATATATCTTATTTTTTGAGCTATAACGGATGCTCTCAACATATTCTTCGCCACGATAGATTCATTTCAATATGTCTAGTGCACTATTCGATCTGATAAAGGCAACGTGTTTGACACTATTTGTAGGACTAAGGGCGTCTTGTCTCCTACAAGCTCCTCCACACTCTGTTTCCAGTGTTCTTGTGCATCAATTTTCAGGGCGAATTTTGTTGTCTAGACCGTACCTAATATAGTACCTTTTTTTTGGAAATAGTAGTTCCACGGTTACACTGTTTTTCTTTAATTTATTTATCTTTCGTTCTTGTTACTTGTTTCGGGTACGTAGTCCCAACCTCAAGCAATCATTCCCTTCATCAGTCATGGTTGTTTGGTTGGATCGTGGAAGAGGACCAAACAGCGAGGTCATCCCATCGGATGAGGCAAGGATGTGGAATGAAGTCGGTCGTGCCCTTTCATAGGAACCATCCCGGCATTTGCCTAAACTAATTTATGGAAATCACGGAAAACCTAAATCAGAATGGCTGGACGCGGGTTTGAACGGTCGTCCTCCCGAATGCGAGTCCAGTGCTAACCACTGCTCCACCTCTCTCGGTAATGGCGTCTGGTTGCAATCCAGTATAATTACTGGTCGTCACGATCGGTCTGGCACCATCAGGCAAGTCCTCACATAGATATCCGTAATCATCACAGGTCATACCACCAGTGATCCACCATTAAGAGCCAAGCCATAAGGTGGGGATACAGCATCATCACTGGTCATCTCTTCATCAGTGATCTGGCATCATCAATCAAGCCATCAGGTGGGCATAGAGTACAATTACTAGTCAAATCGTCACTAGTGATCTGGCATGGTCGAGCAAGCTGTCAGAGGAGGATTCGAAATCATCCCTGCATCACTGGTCATCTGAGATTGTCTTTCAAACCTTCAGGAGGAAATCTGCACTCGTCTCTGGCCACAAATTATCTCCAGTGCTCTGACATCATTGTTTTTCAGCGCCACCATCTAGGCTGACGGCTTGGGTGACGGGAGGAATCACTACCTGGAAACGGATCTACGCTCCCGATAGTAGTAGAAAAAAGGAAAATACTTAAATAAAATGTAAACAGTGCTGCTGTGGAAAAGCCCGTTTCCAAAATCAGTGTCGTCTGGCCACGTCCTGTCTGTTCCACGTTCCCACACTTACGACTGCCGCGCGGGGTAGCCGCGCGGACAAGGGCGCATTGACACGGTTCGTGCGGCTCTCCCTGTCGGTGGTTCCAGTCCTCCCTCGGGCAAGGGTGTGTGTGTTGTCCTTATCGTAAGTTAGTTTAAGTTAGATTAAGTACTGTTTAAGCATAGGGACCGATGACTTCAGCAGTATGGTCCCATATGAACTTAACACAAATTTCCAAATTTTTCCACATATCGCCCGACTGCTGCGCCACGACATTTATCGGTGCACTGTGCCTAAAACGGGAAACGACAGACCTGTGGTGTAGTTAGTTTACAACATTTTGATATGAACTGTGCGGTATGCTCTGTACACAAATACTCTGCGTGCGGGTGGTTACAATTAAAGTGCAGCTTCTCACAGAGGTTGCAGTGTGGGCTGTTATTGACGTGTGGTAGCGAAGCGCGAACTCGGTAGATATTCTAATGCGTCAATACGAAACCGACTTACGCTGGAAAAAATCAGTTCCATTTTGGCCACCAGGTGCAATCCTGGAGCTATGAGTGCGAGAGAAACGTACAGATACGTTTTCATATGTGATGGATTAGGAACAGGACGTAAGAGTTTGTTGATTTTATTATTAAGCTCCACTTACACAGTTTGTTCAATGTGAGAACCTAAGAACCTGAGACGTCACCGAGCGAGGTGGCGCAGTGGTTGGCCCACAGGACTCGCATTCGGGAGGACGGCGGATCAATCCCGCGTCCGGCCATCCTGATTTAGGTTTTCCGTGATTTCCCTAGATCACTTCAGGCAAATGCCGTGATGGTTCCTTCGAAAGGGCACGGCCGATTTCCTTCCCCCTCCTTCCCTAATCCGAGCTTGTGCTCCGTCTCTAATGACCTCGTTGTCGACGGGACGTTAAACAATAATCTCCTCCTCCGGAGACGTCAACGAGATGCTATACAGCTCCAGATGTGCACCTGGTGGCCAAAATCGGAACTATTTTTTTTTCATCGTAAATTGATTCCGCATTAACACATTATCGTACCTACCAAGTTTCGCTACCATAGGACAACTACAGCTCACATTGGACCTCTGTGATTAGCTGCACCTGAATTATTATCATCCGGTTCGTAACCACAGACAGAAAAACAATAAAGCTCCACCCGAGCCGTACGAGTCAGACATCTAATCAACATCTACATATATATCTACATATATACTCCGCTAGCCACCAACTGGTGTGTGACGGAGGGCACAATTCGCGACAAAGTCATATTTTCCTCCCTCTGTTCCACTCGCGGATCGCGCGAGGGAAAAATGACTGTCTGAACGCCTCAGTACGAGCTCTTATTTCCCTTATCTTTGCATGATGATCATTAAGCGATTTGAAAGTTGTTGGTAATAATATATGCTCTACATCATCGGTGAAGATGGAATTTAGTGAGCATCCCCTTCAGTTTAGCGTGTCGTCTATCTGCAAGTGTGTCCCACTTCAAAGTTTCTGTGAGATTTGTAACGCTTTCGCGATGGCTAAATGTACCAGTCACGAATCTCGCCGCTCTTCTTTGGACCTTCTCAATCTCTTGAATCAGACCCCATACAAACGAACAATACTCTAAGACTGGACGAACTAACGTATTGTAAGCTATTTCCTTTGCTGAAGGACTGCATCGCTTCATGATTCTACCAATAAACCGCAATCTAGTGTTTGCCTTACCCGATACTCGTGTAATCTGATCATTCCATATGAGATCATTTCGAATAGTCACTCCCAGATACTTGACTGATGTTACCGCTTCCAGAGACTGATCATTTATTTTGTACTCATACATTAATGGGGATTTTCGCCTTGTTATACGCAGTAGGTTACACTTACTAATATTGAGAGATAGCTGCCAGTCATTACACCACTCTTTTATTTTCTGCAAATCCTCACTGATTTGCTCACAACTTTCGTGTGATAACAACTTTCCTGTAGACTACAGCATCATCGGCAAACAGCCTAAGGCCGCTGTCAATACCATCAACCAGATGGTTTATGTAAATCGTACTAAGCGGAGGACCTATTACGCTGCCCTGGGGCACACCTGAAGGTACTCCTGTTTCTGTTGAAGTTACCCCGTCCAGGACGACATACTGCTCCCTGTCTGTTGGAAAACTTTCTATCCAGCCGCATATGTCATCGGATAGACCGTAAGCGCGCACTTTTTGTGGCTAGCGACAGGGCGGAATTGAGTTGAACGCCTTTCGAAAGTCGAGAAATATTGCATCAACCTGGGAACCGGTATCTAGAGCCTGTTGTAAGAAGAAATGGCTCTGAGCACAATGGGACTTAACATCTGAGGTCATTAGTCCCCTAGAACTTAGAACTACTTAAACCTAACTAACCTAAGGACATCACACACATCCACGCCCAAGGCAGTATTCGAACCTGCGACCGTAGCGGTCGGGCGGGTCCAGACTGAAGCGCCTAGAACCGCTCGGCCACTCCGGCCGGACCTGTTGTATATCATTCACAAAGAAGGCCCAGCTGTGTCTCGTACGATCGCTGTTTCCTAAAACCGTGCTGGTTTCTGCAGAGGAGCTTCTCAGAGACTAGAAAGGTCATTATGTCTGAACAAAAATATGTTCCACGATTCTACAACAAATCGATGTCAGTGAGATTGGCCGGTAATTATGTGCATCCGATTTTCTACCCGTTTAATATATTGCTATGACCTGCGTCTTCTTCCAGTCCCGTGGAACTTTCCGCTGTTCCAATATCCTCTGATGCGGAGAGAGGAGACGCCGGCTGAAACACTTGTCCGTCTGCTCGGCCGGCGCTGTGCGGAACGCCCGGGCGCGACCCGTACCCCGCGGCACGTGCGGCCCACGTGTTTGCCGTTCGCCCGCAGCCCGCGGCCGCTCTTTCATCCCGGAGCACTCGATATTCTTTGGCCAGGCGCGTGGGCCCGAGCCGAGCCGAGCCGAGTGGACCGGCGGCCGCATCAAAGCGCTTCGTTACGCGACGTTGTTCCCAAAGTTTGTTGTCGCCCGCGGGCCGGACAGGACACAGCACGGGCTGGCTGCCGCGCCTTTTAGCTCGCGGCTTGTTTGCACGGAGGGAGGTATTTACAGCCGCCTGACATATTTACACTGCCGCTGCGGCGGCGCCATCTCCCGCTTCATAACCCTCTCCGGTTATTTAAAAATTCTCCTTCCTCGCGCGTTCGCGTGTTGTTCTTGCTCTAAGAAACCAAATAGCGGTTGCTATTGCGCTGAAATGCTTGATCTTAGGATCGGACGGATCTTATGAGTGCTGAACGGCGAGGTTGTCAGTGAGGTTGACTTCTGCCACAGCTATTTATTACCGTAACCAAAGCCGCGCGGGATTAGCCGAGCGGTCTGGGGCGCTGCAGTCATGGACTGTGCGGCTGGTCCCGGCGGAGGTTCGAGTCCTCCCTCGAGCATGTGTGTGTGTGTATGTGTGTGTGTGTGTGTGTGTGAGTGTGTGTGTTTGTCCTTAGGATAATTTAGGTTAAGTAGTGTGTAAGCTTAGGGACTGATGACCTTAGCAGTTAAGTCCCATAAGATTTCACACACATTTGAACATTTTTACCGTGGCCAAAGCCACCGACGCACGTATTACTCGATAAAGCGAACTGTAGATTCCACTTCATTTATCGCAAATTTAATGGTTCAAATGGCTCTGAGCACTATAGGACTTAACTTTTGAGGTCATCAGACCCCTAGAACTTAGAACTACTTAAACCTAATTAACCTGAGAACATCACACACATCCATGCCCGAGGCAGGATTCCAACCTGCGACCGTAGCGGTCGCTCGGTTCCATACTGCAGCGCCTAGAACCGCACGGCCACTCCGGCCGGCGCATATTTAATGACCTGCTGCCTAATACTGTAAAAACAGGTCGTACATTTTATAATTTTACATGTAATAACGTACATCGTTCCACATAACTATAAAATTTTGTTCCGAGCGATAACAAAGTAACATAAAAATCAAGAAAATAAAATGGCCAGCTGAGAAAAGGATTCGCGCTCTGAGGTCTCGGGCAAACTAAATTAGGTACACACAGGATGAGTCACTGAGAAGCTCGTAATGTATTGTCTGGATAACACTCTGAGGACGAGTAACAACCAACATAGTAAAGCACATATAAATTTTTATGGAATCGTATACTTTTCAAAACAAGGTGTTAAAACCTTTGGCAAGAGAGCCGTAGAAATTCCCTAAAATTGGAAAACAATGCGGCCTGAGTCGGCTATTGCGCCAAGCACAGCTCTCCCCTCATACAAAGCTCCGATGCACATGAATGCTGAAAGGAATCTCTTAAACTTCGGTTACAGCAAATCTAGAGGCTTTAAATTCAAGTAAATACCTAGGAATTACAATTAACAACAACCTCAACTAGTAGGAACACACAGAAAATGTTGTGGGGAAGGCTAACCAAGGACTGGGTTTCATTGGCAGCATACTTAGGAAATGTAAGAGATCTACTTGGTTCAAATGGTTCTGAGTACTATGGGACTTAACATCTGTGGTCATCAGTCCCCTAGAACTTAGAACTACTTAAACCTAAGGACATCACACACATCCATGCCCGAGGCAGGATTCGAACCTGCAACCGTAGCGGTCATGCGGTTCCAGACTGAAGCGCCTAGAACCGCACGGCCACACTGGCCGGCAAGAGATCTACTAAGGAGACTGCCTACACTACGCTTGTCCATCCTCTTTTAGAATACTGCTGCGCGGTGTGGGATCCTTACTAGATAGAATTGACGGAGTACATCGAAAAAGTTCGAAGAAGGGCAGCCTGTTTTGTATTATCGAAATAAGGGAGAGAGTGTCACTGAAATGATACAGGATTTGGGGCACATATCATTAATGTAAAGGCGTTCTTCGTTGAGGAGGAATCTTCTCACGAAATTCCAATCACCAACTTTCTCCTCCGAATGCGAAAATATTTTGTCGACGACGACCTACATAGGGAGAAACGATCACCATGATAAAATACGGGAAATCGGAGCTCCTACGGAAATACATAGGTGTTGGAAAAATAGAGAATTGTGAAGGTGGTTCGATAAACCCTATGCCAGGCACTTAAATGCGATTTGCAGAGTATCCATGTAGATGCAGCGAGACGGATCTATGCTACTAAGGTGAAGCTCATTTCGTATGAGACACAGATACGGGGTCAGTTAAGGTTTTTGCACAGGGAACTACGGGATATGATTTTTGCCGCATCAGATGGAGCTTAGGAAAACTGTTTCAAATGTATGTTAATTTCCAGCCTTTTTTTGGAAACAACTACAGTTTCTATTACCGTTTCTAGAGCATTTGTCCGACATTCGCCATATAAAACTGGCATGCCTAAGTTCTCCTCATTGCTGTATATGTCTGCATGCAAGTAATGCTGAATCAGAAACGTCCTGTCGATAATCATAGTTGCGGCTTGTTCTACAGTGCAGACAAGTTAACGAGGCTTCATACAATCGCGTTGGCTGGCATGATCGTGTTTACGGGGCAACTGTCGATTTGGGCTGAATCTTTTCAATTTCAGAATATTTCTCTGATTCTTTTGCGAAGAGTTTCAGTCTAACAAGCATTACATCACCGTACTCGCCTTTATATGTGCTGTTGGATGCCGATAAGAAGAGTACCCTATTTCGAAAAAAACATAGCTGCTTCAATATCTCTATCGATACAGGTGTTAAGATCCTTTATTACATATGAAAATACGTGTTCTTTAGCCTACTATCACCTGCGAAATCCCGTTTGGATGTATGGAATTGTTCACAAGATAACAGTCACCCTTTCGGCACTTCATCCGTACTGAGAATCGAGAATCTCGACGATATCGTCTGTCATCGACATTGATACTGGCAGAATGTCAGTCCCAGGAATTCCATGCTCTCCGAGAATGTTTTTATTCCAAGTTTGAAATTGCATAACACATACCGAAAGGAATTTATTTTGGTGTGATATAATTACAAATTAACAATTTTCGGTTTTTTTTCCTTTATTTGGATTGTGAAACCATGTTTCTTCAGAAATTCCGTGATTGTAGATCAGCGGCAAGTACCCTGTATGTTTTAATAAGTAAGATCACGGGTTTCAAAATACGTGACGTGGATGGCCATATCTTTTGATTGCATTGACTTAGAAGCTTACACTTATTACACCGCCAGATGACTATAGACCTTGGTGTGCGACATAGATTTTAATTTGATGCGTCTACCCGTTCCTGAGAAAATGGGTCTTCATCGACGGACGATCAGACAGACAATCGGATAACAAAAGACAATTTTTTTTTTTGTGATACAGTTACAAATTAATAACTTTCGAATTTTTTTCCTTTATTTGTAATGTGACATCGTGCTTCTTGCCATATTTCATGATTATAGGCCAACGGGAACTACCCTTTAGATGCCCGCTCGGTTGACCGTGCGGTCGTTGCACGGCTATCCGGGCGGGAGGGAGCGCCAGGTCCCCGGCACGAATCCGCCCGGCGGATTTGTGTCGAGGTCCGTTGAACCGGCCAGTCTGTGGATGGTTTTTAGGCGGTTTTCCATCTGCCTCGGCAAATGCGGGCTGGTTCCCCTTATTCCGCCTCAGTTACACTATGTCGGCGATTGCGGCGCAAACGAGTTCTCCACCTACGCGTACACCACCATTACTCTACCACGCAAACCTAGGGGCTACACTCGCCTGGTGTGAGACGTTCCCTGGAGGGTCCACCGGGGGCCAAACCGCACAATAACCCTGGGTTCGGTGTGGGGCGGCAGAGGGGTGAAGTGGACTGCGGTAGTCGTCGTGGGGTTGTGGACCACTGCGGCTGCGGCGGGGACGAAGCCTCTCAGTCGTTTCTAGGTTCCCGGTTAACATAACATTACCCTTTATATTCTGATAATTGAGTTTGTTAGTATCAAATTATGTGTCATAAGTGGCCGTATCTTTTGGCTGCATTGACCTAAAAGCTTAGAGTTATTACACCGCCACGTGACGCAGACCTAACAGGGGACATAAATTTCAACTTGATATGTCTACCCGCGTACATTTTATATATGTGCTTTTACGTGGTATTTTGGTATACATGATCCACTTTCCCGCCAGCAAACCTTTTGGAGAGGAGGGAGGGGGGAGGAAAGAGAGTGGGAGGGGGAAGGGAGGAGAGGGAGGAGCCTCGGGACTAGGAAATGAAACTTCCAGCCTCGTCTCCCCAAATGGCGTATCCTTCAGACTTGTCTTAATGTTTACATTAGTCCTTATCCTATACACTGATTTGATTACCATATTTAAAGTGCAGTATACTCGGTCGTAGTTGGAACCTATGTCACTGACTACGTATAGCACGTCACAGTCAAAAGTAGCAGAGATTGTTATGTCACAGTGCGAGCACGGAAAGTGATCGCAGAAAATGACATCGGAACGGGAGCAACAGCTTATTCTTCAAATGGTTCAAATGGCTCTACGCACTATGGGACTTAACATCTGAGGTCATCAGTCCCTTAGACTTAGAACTACTTAAACCTAACTAACCTAAGGGCATCAGACACATCCAAGCCCGAGGCAGGATTCGAACCTGCGAGCGTAGCAGCAGAGCGGTTCCGGATTGAAGCGCCTAGAACCGCTCGGCCACAACGCCCGGCAGCTTATGGTTAACTTAAGTAAATTTACTACCGATAAGGAGGATAAAGGTATGACAGTAATGACGGAGAAACATACGGGACATTTAACACAGTCTGGAAGTTTCGTAAGAGGACTGTGTGAAAACTGCGCAACGGGGGGACAGTCGCTAAGCAGAGCGTGATACTGGTATCTCTCCAAAGATGAAGTACTAAACTTTACACAGTATTCCAGTGATCATTTCGATCAGAGTGATAACAGGTAGCGATTTATGATGTATTATGAACATTGCAATGAAATACCAGCTTCACGTAAACTTCTCAGATTTTGTCTCACAGAAGGGAGGAAAACCTGGGAGGCACTGTTCCCTCTACAGTATCTGTTTTCAAAAGATGCCAGATAAACGACTCATCACGTGTGATCGAGAGACATAGTGCAAAAAGATTAGCTTTCTACGAAAAATGAAGTATCAAAATTAAGCCTGTTGCGATTTATTCAGAATAAAAGTTGGAACCTACTCATAACACGGAGAATAGTAGTTGTCAAAGTGATAGAGTTCAGGAATATTTTTAAGCAAAAGTGTCGATCAACGTTTCACTGTTTTCTATGCAGAGAATCGGCGTACAGACGTGTAGCGTTTGACTGCGATCCATGCAGAAGTATAAGGGACAGTACTACTGTTATTACTTTCTCTCCCTGATTACCTGACGTAAAAGGGACGGTTCTTCCATCATGGCCAGACCTCCAGTTAGCTTTACCGCGTAATACGACCCTGCCAGTTCTAATCTTTCTGATATGAAACAGACCAGAAAAATATGCCCCTATGTCATGGCGCCAGCTGGTGTGGCCGAGCGGTTCTTCAGTCTGGAACCGCGCGACCGCTACGGTCGCAGGTTCGAATCCTGCCTCGGGCATGGATGTGTGTGATGTCTTAGTTAGGTTTAAGTGGTTCTAAGTTCTAGGGGATTGATGACCTCAGATGTTAAGTCCAATAGTGCTCAGAGCCATTTGTCATGGAGTAATCTCGAACCTATCTTCAGCAAGGGAGTGTTAAACTGTTAAAGATATTATCTTATTAAGATAACTTATTAAGATATAAAGGTATTAACTTCCCGTCATTTACATTACAAACAGAATACGAGCTCAGTTAGAATAGGGGATCGGATTGCCCTTTTCAAATCAAGCATCACGGAATATGCTTAAGCGACTTAGCGAAACCACGTAAAATTTAAATCTGGTTGGCCGCACGAGGATTTGAATAACCGTTGCGAAAGCGAGTCGGTGTTTTACCACTGTGCCAGCTCACTCCCTAGAGTGCAATCACGCGGCTTAAAACAAGCACCATCTCATAACCAATACATTGGTTCCCCGCTCACTACGAGGTAACTCATAAGGTTTCAATTACCACCTACAAAAAAATCGACCAAACTCCGTGATATGCTATTCTTCTTCATGCTACAATTTTTTTTCCCAACGATGCATGCCTTAGCGGAGACCTTGATTGTAGGTAATTACATTTTGGCACCAGAATACACCTCTTCGTCATTCTGCAAAAGCTGATTTCTTCTTGGGCTTCATAGGGAGCAAGGGAGTGGGGAGGAGGCTAAGGCTAAATTTTATAGCCCAAAGATTCAGCATGTTTGACTGTCCTTAGAGCAGAATGACTTGCAGCATTGTTGTGCGGCGAAAACAATTCGTTGGACAACATCCTGCGTCACTTACATCCCTCCAGGAGACTTCGATAGGACGTTGCCGTGCTACGAACATCAGGTGTCAGCAAAATACCACCACAGTCGAAAAAAAAAAGTCTCGTCTTGCACGGTGAAGGTTGCGTCTTCGCCTTTCCCGAGTTGGTAGATCCACATGCTTTCTTTGCTAGCTTGGCTCTTTTGTCTCGCTCTCATCCAGCTCTGCACTTATCCACAGTGATTAGGCGACTAAAGAAGTCGACTGCATTGACCTGACCTGCAATATATCCACTGTTGTTTCGATTCGGTGGGGTTTCTGAAATTTCTCAGGTTCAAAATTTAGTGCAAGATGTTGAAAACTGATCCTTGGCTCGTTTACACTTTTTTCGATATTGCTTCAAGCATGATGTACCTGTCTTCGAACACCAGCGTGTCCAACTCTGTTGTTTGTTTTCGGACATAGGGTGTATCACTCGGTTCCTCATCTTTCTGACTTGTCTGATCACACTTCCAGCGTGTGCGCCACCGCTGTCTCCTATTTTGGTGTATTGTTGCCATACATCTCCACAAATCTTGGGACGCTTTGTTTCAGTTTTGTACTCCTTCATATTGCGAAGATACCGTTACATTTTTATAGTGAACAACCAGGTAGGTTCGTAAGGTGCCAGAGTATGGATAAGAACAATTCTTAGCCAGCGTATTTATACACACAACTGCAGTAGCTTGACATAATTTCTCAACAGAGAATTTCTTGAAAGGTAAACCTCAGTTCATTAGTTATGATGTATTTCCGAAAATAAAAGAGATAAAGGCCTTCGAATGACTAACTGTATTCATTAAATAAATTTCACTTGAGCAGAGTTACAGAAATATACTTCTGAAATAATTAGGTTTACAAGTGCTGAATAGTAATAACAATTACTCTGGATAACAAATGCTGTACAAGTATTAGGGAGAGAGAGACAGAAATACAATTAAAAGTAACATTTACATCTTAAAAGCGTAGATTTGGCTATAAGGATATATGAGAGCAGCCTATTAGTCTAGGTTAAATAACTAAAGGTTTAATACGCCAATATGCTCTGAAAATATTTAATGGTTACTACAGAGTATAAAGAAAAGGTAGTTGTGGATAAGAGCTGCTAAACCTACGTTCTGATTTGGCACTCTCTAAATTATCATAGTTATCTCAGAAATAAAAATCATTACGAAAAGATCCCCTGTTGAAGTAATAAACTAAAAACATTAAACACGGAGCCAAGCAATTAGAAATCGACCTAGAGGGAGATAAGGCGTATGCTGAAAATGTAGATAACTGCCATAACTCACACTGGTGTTCAAATAGTATTGATAAACAGAGAAGTAAAATACTAACCGGGGCAAGCAGAAAAGACAGAAGTTCATTGCCACTTTTTGGTTGAGAGCGAAAGCGATGACAGCAACAAGTTTAACACAAAGTTCTCACCGAATAATTTTCCTCTGTAATCGTCTTGCAACAACGCATTCGTAACGTTCAAGGTGTCTTGTGCCAAGCAATCCAATTGTTCTAACTTCCTTCTCAGGCACTTCACGTAGATCACGGCCAGTCGAGGACTGTAGGGAACGCAAATGAAATAGAAAGGTGCCAAGAAGACCTTTCTCGCTCGGCTACAACACAGACTAATGTGGCACCATATCACGAATATTGGCACAATTCAATCCAACGCAAACCGTGCTCGGCGAGCTCAAGGGATCTGCTTCAGTTGGCGTAGCGCCAGCTGCCTCTAGTGGGTGCGGAAAGTAAAAAGCACGTTCACGCCAGTTGAGAATATACACTCTGACACAGTCAATCGATCGTACGTATTCGCACAGGAAACAGGTCTGACATGTCTTATTCCATTGCGAAATAATAATTTGAAACGTAAAACTAGGATAATATACGCACTGAAGCACCAAAGAAACTGCAATAGACATGCATATTCAAATACAGGGGTATGTAAACAGGCAGAATACGGTGCTGCGGTCAGAAACGTCTATATAAGACAGTAAGTTTCTGGCGCAGTTGTTAGATCGGTTATTGTTGTTAAATGGCAGGTTATCATGATTTAAGGGAATTTGAACGTGCTGTTATAGTCGGCGCACGAGCGATGGGACTCAGTATCTCCGAGGTAGCGATGAAGTGGGGATTTTCCTGTACGACCATTTCACGAGCGTACCGTGATAGTCAGGAATTCCCTAAAAAATCAAATGTCCGACATCGCTGCGGCTGAAAAAAGATCCTGCAGAAACGAGACCAACGACGACTGAAGAGAATCGTTCAACATGACAGAAGTGCAACCCTTCTAAAATTCATGCAGATTTCAATGCTGGTCCATCGACAGGTGTCAGCGTGCGAACCATTCAACAAAACATCGTTGACATGAGCTTTCGGAGTCGATGGCTGTAAATCTGAATGAATAAATAACAACTTGGCAATCATGTTTTATTAGGGACGGGCTCTGAAAACAACTATCCTATCAACGTAGAAGTGTGTCTGCTCAGCACACTTTCAAATCCTACTCGTCCCCCCAGCTTTCCTTTCTGGGGAATGCAGTACTCGGGAAATTCATGTGAATGCGGCGGAGGAACCGAGCAATGGTTTTTAAGAGTCACCGTACCCACGACTAGCGTGTCTGCATAAAACGAGTAAAATAATACGAACTTGAATAGTCTTTCACCGTATTCGTTGTGGACTGGTCGTTTTGTAATTGTGCCAGGAACACTACAAATATCACTGACACTTTTCAAATAGCCGTAGGAGTTTATTTCTAAAAGACGCAGTGCCTGTAATATTAGTTGGAAACTATATTGTGTTTTTAGATCAACGATCAACATTTTCAATTTTTTTTCAATTTTTTAATTTTATCCCAGTCAGCATTCTTGTGACGGGTTGATGCTGCCAGCCACGAATTCCCCCCTTTTAGTAACTTTTTCATCTCAGAGTAGCACTTGCACCCTACATCCTCACTTATTTACTGGATGTATTCCAGTCTATTTTCTTCCAAACATCTTACGCTCTACATTTCCCTCTAGTACTGTGGTGCTAGGAAAGGTATTCTCTGATGCCATAGCAATGGCCTTGCTCCTGGCCCTCCTTCTTGTCAGTTTTTTACATTCGTTCCTTTCTTCTCCGATTATGCAGGATGTAAGGTGTCAGGCAAATCCAACACGTTCCATGAAAACCCTGACATGATAAGCAAATCCAGTAGTATGTCACATAGCTCCGAATAAATCGTGACGTTAAATTAACCAAAGTAATACGAGTAACGAGTGAGCAAATGGAATACCACAGACTAACACAAGAATGCCTAAATGCATGTCATACCTTCCCACCGTGAGACAGACGCAGTTACTAGGGGAGAAACGAGAACAGAAGCCGAGAGCAGAACCGTGTTAAGCTGGAAGGCCCTACGATAAGGGACGGACGGACACCCACGTCGGCAGCTAACTGCTGGGACCACACCACCCGCAAGTTTTTAGCGTGAGACTTTTTCACGTCTCTGTTACGTTAGGATCACCCCCCAGCCCATGTTAAAAGAAAGAGCCCTCCAGAAGAACAGTATAGATCTTATGATAACGCTAAAAGGACCACACCAGCTGCAAGTTTTAGCGTGAGACGTTTTCGCTTCTCTGTTACGTTGCAAACTTTAAAAACATTGCCACACCACGAAAAAGTATAACGTTTCTCATTGGATAGACAGAATTTTTGTAGGCGGAGCTTAAGGTTAACATTGAGACACTGATTGGTCAGATGAAAACACAGCCAGATAGTTTTTTTTTAAACCAACTTCGGTAAACTGTAGTAAGGAGAAGTTAGGAGAGAGTTGCTTCCGAGACGGCGAGGTGAGCGGAGCTGTGCTTTCCGCCGCCCCCTGACGAACACCGACAAGGTAATGAACGCATGCGATGCCGCATCTTTGAGCGCGTAAGGCTTCACTCAGAACTGCAGAAGTCTCATCTGTTACATCCCCTTTACGTAATACTAGTGTCGATCGTCAATTAAAGCTCATGGTGTTCACATTTGCCACTTGAAGTAAAAATCTGAAACTCGATGATTTTTCTGTTATATAGTTATTGAGAAGCCACATCAGCCACTGTAATTTACGACAAGTTAGATAAGTAATTAAAGATAATTGAGGGTCACTGTAGACTATTTTGATAATTTGCTTTTTTGTGAAACTTAATTTAAACCTAGATTATAGATGTGATATGGCATAGGTCATCCTTCGATCCATTGTAGAACTTGGAAACCCATTCAGGTAATATTCGTTCAAATTTTTGTTGAACACAGTTGGTTTTTACCATCCTGTATTAAAACATTTCCTTTTATCAATAGTGCAATTTATAAACGATGTTTTGTGAGTAGAATAAAATTTCCAGTGGTAAACTTAACTGCTTTTTCGACGTTATTTTACCAGCTAACTAAAAATAGGAAAGCCTTGAACCCCTTCGACTAAAGTTAGTTAGTATTAAGATTCCTTTACAGGGAGTGCAGTGGAGCTGACGCTGAAATCATTAAGTATTTGGTTATATCATCGCTAGTCTCACTGAACTCTTCTGAATTCTACATGTCATGGGTGGCCTGACGTCTCCTTACCAGCAACAGGTCCCAGGTTCAAACTAGTCAATTTCCTAAAAAACACGCTCAGACCGTCGTTGCGCGAAAGTGGTAGGGAGACACGATATAGAACAAACAGACACCACGCAGAATGCTTAGAAGGAAACCTTCTCATTTCTTATAGCTACACCGGACTTTCCACATTATTCTGTAGTACCACATCTCAAACGCTTCGATCGTCTACTCTTCCAGTTTTCTCACTGTCCATCAGTTACTACCCTACAATGCTGTTCTGGAAACGCACATTCTGAGAAGTTTCTTTCTAAATCAAGCCATTTGACTGACATCAGCAAATTTCTCTTGTTCAGGAATGCCCTCATTGCCTGCACCAGTCTGCTTTGTCCATCATGGGCCAATTTGCTTCCAAGATGGCAGAATTCCGTAACATCGTCTACTTCATGACTACCATTTTTGATGTTAAGTTCTCGCTGTTCTCATTTCTCCTGCTTCTCATTGCTTTAGTCTTTTTACAGTATACTCTCAATGGATATTCTGTACTCACAAGAGTGTTCATTCAAGTCAACAGATCCTGTAATTCTTCTTCACTTTCACTGACAATAACAACATCATCAGCGAATCCTGTCATAGACAGTCTTTCAGTCTTAATTTGAACCTTACTCTTGAACTTTCTCTTTATTTCTGTAGTAGCTTCTACGATATTTAGATTGAGTAGCAGGGACAGAAGGCTGCATCCCCGTTTTACACCCTTTTTGATAAGTATACATCGCTGTTCGTCTTTCAGTCTTGTTGTTCCCTCTTGGCTCTTGTACGTATTATATCAACCCTCTTTCCCTCTAGCTTAATCCATTTTTCTCAGAATTTCGAGCATTTTACATTACCGAACGCTTTTTCGAGGTCTACAAATACTATAAGCCTTTTATGCTTCAGTCTTGCTTCAACTAGCAATCGTCAAGTCAGGACTGCCTCCCTGGTGCCTTTCGCTTTTCTAAAGCAAATATGATCGTCATCTGACAGATCCTCTGCTTTCGTTTCCATTGTTCTTTGTATTATTCTTCTCAGCGGCTTGGATGCATGCCATGTTAATTTACAAAGTCAATTCAAATGACGGGGTGGTTAATTATTTTGGTAGCTTTGCATAGTGCAAACTTAAATTGCTGCGCGAAGCGCAGACGTTATTTCCCCTTGAGTTACCATTTTGTGTTCAGTTGTTTTTATGAGAGGCACCCTAACTGTGGAAAGTTTTTTAATGAAGCAAGATGTTAAAGCTACAGTCTGTAACCGCGCGACCGCTACGGTCGCAGGATCGAATCCTGCCTCGGGCATGGATGTGTGTGATGGCCTTGGGTTAGTTACGTATAAGTGGTTCTGTTTTAGGGGACTAATGACCTTAGTAGCTAAGTCCCATAGTGGTCAGAGCTATTTGAAGATGTTAAATACAGTTCGCCCAGTTACGATTTTCGTACTGGTAACGTAAATTCTGAGTAGGAATTAAAATCCATGGAGAAGAAATAAAAACTTTGAGGTTCGCCGATGACATTGCAATTCTGCCAAGAGACAGCAAAGGACCTGGAAGAGCAGCTGAACGGAACGGACAGTGTCTTGAAAGGAGGGTATAAGATGAACATCAACAAAAGCAAAACGAGGATAATGGAATGTAGTCGAATTAAATCGGGTGTTGCTGAGGGAATTAGATTAGGAAATGAGACCTTTAAAGTAGTAAAGTACTTTTGCTATTCGGGGAGCAAAATAACTGATGATGGTCGAAGTAGGGAGGATATAAAATGTAGGCTGGCAATGGCAAGGAAAGCGTTTCTGAAGAAGAGAAATTTGTTAACATCGAGTATAGATTTAAGTGTCAGGAAGTCGTTTCTGAAAGTATTTGTATGGCGTGTAGCCATGTATGGAAGTGAAACATGGTCGATAAATAGTATGGACAAGAAGAGAATAGAAGCTTTCGAAATGTGGTACTACAGAAGAATGCTGAAGATTAGATGGGTAGATCAGATAACTAATGAGGAGGTATTGAAAAGAATTGGGTAGAAGAGAAATTTGAGGCACAACTTGACTAGAAGAAGGGATCGGTTGGTAGGGCATAATTGAGGCATGAAGGAATCACCAATTTAGTACTGGAGGGCAGCGTGGAGGGTAAATATCGTAGAGGGAGACGAAGAGATGAATACACTAAGGAGATTCAAAAGCATGTAGGTTGCAGTAGGTACTGGGAGATGAAGAAGCTTGCACAGGATAGAGTAGCATGGAGAGTTGCATCGAACCAGTCTCTGGACTGAAGACCACAACTACAACAATGCAAATCTAATCGTCATCTGCCAGATCCTCTGCTTTCTTTTCCATTCATTGTCAGTAGCTTAGATGCATGCGTTGATAATTTACAAAGTCAATTCATATGACAGGGTGGTTAATTATTTTTGTAGTTTTGCACGTTGAAAACTTAAATTGCCGCTCGAAGAGAAGACTCATTTTTTCCCCTTTGAGTTATCTTTTTGTGTTCAGTTGTTTTTATGAGAGATACCCTAAGTTGGAATTGTTTTTAATGGAACAAGATGCTAAACACAGTTCGCCCAGTTATGATTTTCGAACCGGTAAGCCCGTTATTGTGGTGGTTAATCTGAGACACACTATAATAACGTATATTTTTATTATGCTCTCACACTCGATGTTGAATAACGTTTAATTAAACTGAAGACCGATTTTTAAGAAAAACGAACTACTGCACAACATTCAACGTTATCAACGGGCTGCGTCGTTTATGTTTTCGCTTCTCTAACGTGGTACTGCTGTATTCTGACGTAGGGCTGGGATGATGATTAAAACCTGGTGAATGTCTCTGGTGCATGCACTTTTATCTATTGACACGAACCTAACATCTCGCTGCAACATTTTGAGCCTTTTATGTGATATATAGTGTTGCTAAAAGAACTCTAGATGTTGGATACCATGACACGAAGTTGTCCCTTCAAAAGTTGGTCGCCTTCGGGACGTAAATTAATTCATTACCCGTTTGCCGAGGTCAAACATGGCGACGGACACGTACTTCTGAAAGACTCGCAGCGAGGAAGCCGCCTTCAGTTTGGGCGCTTGACACGACGCCCAGCAGCCGCACGGCACGCGACGTCACAAAAACCCGGCGCCGGGCCGCGCCGTGTGGCATCTTTAATCACAGCGGCGCTTTGAGGCCCAGATGCAGCGCGCCGAATTCCCCGGCGCAGACAGACACGCGGCCGCCTTTTTAATTACTCGCCGGCACCTAGGCCGGCGCCGCCGCGAGGCCGCCACCTTGTGCAGAGCGGTGTGGGGGAGGGTTTAATCCGGCGCTGCCAGCCGGAGCAGTTAGCGGCAGAGGAACGGCGGGGTCGCGATCCCGCTGCCCGAATCACTGTGCCTCAGCGCCGACACCCGCACCCCTAACTGATGGCTCCGAACGGCTGCTGGCTGCCATCCATCCCTTTTCTCATTCCCTGCCTCACTTTCTCTCTCTCTCTCAAACTCTCTCTCACGCACACGCACTCACACGTACACACACACATTCTTTCCCTCGTACTGTGTCTTTACCTCTCTCGATTCCCAACCCCCCCCCCCCCCCCAACCCTTTCCAGTCTGCTCTCCTTGCAGGAATAGCGATGCTACTCCAACACAAAATTCCCTATTATTATCAAGACACTGTCTTAGCATTTATCAAGCTAAAGACAATTCAGAGCGATGTTAGATGTTTGAAATCCTCACAAAAATGGTAAATCTCATCAGCAACAACATTATGACCACCTACTGTGACACTATTGTTCATATTTTTTCAAAACAAATTTGCAAATATTTTATTGAAACTGTTAAAGCAGCAGTAGAGACGTTTTCGTTGAAGCGAAATCGATACTGAAACTCTTTGATAACATTAAAATGATTCACAAGCTGCGACATCGTCGCGAATAAACACAGTGACCCGTATGTGTCATAAGTCTCCTTTAATTTACGTCTATGGTCACAATCTTTTCTGTTAGACGATGTTGGTGCTGATTCCGCATTTAACAGTTGACTATGCCACTACGGCAGCAGTGCATTAGGACTTTGGTTTTATGAGACAGATCTGATGATGGTCATTAAAGACCGAAACCGGTAATATGTTAAGCAGAAAAGATTGAGACCATAGACGTAAATTAAAGGAAACTTATTAAAATGAATGTACATATTAAGAAAAAGGGTGCAATATTTACTTTTAAATATTGTAAAGATATCTGTTTGTTACAATTGTTAAATGTAAAAAGGTGCTATATAAAGGATGTGTTATTTACTTTTAAATATTGTAAAGATATCTATTTGTTAAAATTTTTAAATGTAAAAAGGTGCTATAATGTAATTATGTATGTAATAGTTACTGGCACTCACTTAGGGCTGTATGAGATATGTGTAGTATAAAAGATGGAGTAGTTCCGTCAGGAACGGAAAGCTGTGTAAGCGTGGGAAAAGGTGGGAGCGGAAACGTTTGGCGCGGTTTGGCGGGCGCGAACAGTCAGTCGGTGGCCAGTGATCTTAGAGGCAGCACCTACAGCGCCAGCATAGTGTGGAGTGCGGCATATTGTTGCACCTTGCCTCGGTTGGAAACTGCAGTTTATAATGGCCTGGTATGGGCAGAAAAACGGGCTGTTGATTATAAGATGGAGCATCGATATGAAGAGGAAATAAGTCCGACGCAGATAACTGCTATTGGCCGTTCTGATATTAATGCACTTGTTGTCACCAACGCCACCGTCGCTGATCACAGCTTACAGGGTACGACATTTTAGCCATGTATTATAGTGTCTGCCAGGAAGTTGAAATGTGCTTTAAGAATAATAACCATCATCCAAATTAACAATTGCGTCCACCCGGTAATTTATCCCGCTCATAAACCAAGCAGGATCCTAACCTGGTTCATGAAAATTCCGAGTGACCTGTATTCAGCCAAGACTGTGAAATCTTTAATATATTGTTGGCAAATCAGTGATTAACCAGTGAAATAATTGATGGAAAGAACAACTGAGAATTTCATAATCAACATTGCTATTATTTTCTGTGTTAAAATGATTACATAAGGTTATACCAGATTCAAAGACCACACTAGATAAATTTTTTGCTGCTTTCACATTACGTATTAATGAAAGGAAATACTAAGTTGATGATTAATGGTGACAAATAGTAACTTGAAACAGTTTATAGTGAATCAATGAAACGTTGAGTACCAAATATGTTTATCTAGAACCCCCCCCCCCCCCGTCCAAATTTAATTTTGCTTTTATGAAATCAGTCTGTTTGCTTAAGCAATTGGGTGCTGTAGTTTTGTTTCGAGCGGCTAAACTTGTCATGTATTGCTGAACCATCTTTTATCTAACTCTAAAGTGAAGTCTGTTAGGTAAGTAAGGAGTTGCAATCTTTTCTCCTGTCCTACTCAGCTTCATGACGTGTGCCTAATTAGACTGGCGCATAATAGTGTACCACCAACCACATATATTGTTATCGATGCAGAATAGTAGTCTAACTATTTGCTATACGTCAGAACTAATGACTTATTTGAAGAAACGAGGTAATGTCTGATGCTTAGTCCTTGGGTTAATACACGCGGTTATTACACTTGTTTGTGTGGTTTTGCTAACTGGATAGGTAACTGTATTTCTGTTTGTTACATTCCTTATTATTAACAGTATAGTATAAGAATATTACAGTTGGCTTTGCATGACAGTATGTTTTGCAAACCTATTCAGAGAATACAAAATACACACAGGTATTACATCTGTTTCTGCATATCAGGACAGTAAATAACACACACAAGTCAAAAGGAGGAATATTACACTACATAATAGCCGGTATGTCCACCTTTGGCACGGGATACAACGGCGATGCGTTTAGGAAGGGAAGAAATGAGGCTTTGGAGGCTTTGGTAAGTCGTTGAAAGGGGTTGGGGCCACAGTTGACATCTGTACACACGAGTCACCTAATTCCCGTAAATTCCTGGGAGGGGACGATGATCTCTGACTCCATTTAATCTCATCCCAAATGTGTGCGATAGGGTTTGAATGTGGCGAGTTGCGGGACCAGTACATCAACTGAAACTCGCCAGTGCGTTCCTCGAACCACACCATCACACTCCTGGCGTTGCGTCATGGCACATTATCTTCGCGGAAAACATGGTCGTCATGAAGGGGTGTACGTAGTCTGCAACCAGTGTACGATATTCCTTGGCCATCACGGTGCCCGACATGAGCTCCACTGGACCCATGGGATGTCCGTGTGACTGTTCCACATAGCATAATGGAGCCCCCGCCAGACTGTCTCCGACTTGCAGTACAAGCATCGAGGAGCTGTCCCCTTGAAGACGACCGAATCGCGCTCTGACATCGGCATTATGAAGGAGGTATCGGGATTCATCAGATCATGCTACGCTCAGCCACTGCGCCAACGTTCAGTGGCGATAGTCACGCACCCAATTCAGCCATAGTTGCCGATGTCGTGGTGTTAACATTGGCACATGCGTGAGTCGTCGCCTGTAGTGTCCAGTGCCCTTTGTGTTCAGACAACCTCGTACTGCGCCCAGCATTAACGTCGAATGTTAGTTCGCCGCCTGTTCTGTTGTACCAGTCTGCCCGTCCTACGACGTACGACATCTGTAATGAGGGACGGCCGCCCAACCCCACGACGTCTGGGCTTGGTTTCATCTTGGTTTCGCCACGTGCTGAAGACACTCACCATAGGATCTTGCAGTTTCCGAAATACTGGTGCCGAGCCTCTGGCCCATCACAATCTGCCCTTGGTCAACCTAAGAAAGCTCGCGCGCCTTCACCATTCTACACACGGACAGCATGCTCACTGATACTACATGTACCGTGCTTGTGTCTGACCAGCAACCATTCCTCGCCAGATGACGCTGGTATCGCCTGGACAGGTTTACATCGATAGTCTGTCGGTAATCATAAAGTTCTAGGTGATCAGTGTAGAGTGAATGGTGTAACGTAGCGTGGATGAAAGAACCAAGTCAGCTCAGATTTTAAGGAGAAACGACGCTAGCAAGGTACCAGCTCCAGCAATCGATGCCCTGCGAAAAAATCTGCCATACACTCAGGGCACAAAAGTCATAGGATAACTGCTAATAACATGTCGGACCTT